>NC_133658.1:484434614-484794158 GCF_037893015.1 Macrotis lagotis
GGCCTAAATGTGTAACTATTGTGAGCTATGAAAATGTAAACTCAAAAATAAACCAACAAATCAAGAACAAAGGTATAAAGATCATCAATGGCTCCTGTAAGGCATCAGGGGGCTGTTGGTTCAGCCCTTAACAAACTGGGCTGGCACAGTGGCTGACATTTTGGGATTCCCCAGAAAACCAAACACTCAGAATAATAATAATATGAAAACAGTAGCCTCAAGTCAAGGACTCAAAAAAACTGTCTTTTTTTTGGTAGTATTTCATATAAAACATGAAATCAAGTTTTTTTACTTCTTTTAAAAAAACAGGGGCATTCAATAATATTTCAGGAGTCTCCCCCCATGCTCTGACCGGCCGTCCTGGGGCAAGTACATTAAGGCAAAGGCTCTTGGGCTTCTCTGCCTCAGCAACCCGGTGCAGCCTAGGTCAGTGACACGGCCTCTCCCTCATGATGACCGAGCCATCTTCCATGCCAAAGCAGATTCTTTCAGCCATATTGATAAAGAGACCTGTGTCCACAACACCTGGTATCATTTTGATGGCCGTGTTCACTTCACTGCATTTGTGGACTCGGTCAAACTTCCAATCCAGCAGAAAGTTGCCATTGTCCGTCACCACAGGACCCACCTTGCGCTCAGCCATTCGTAGCTCAGCCACTCCGCTGAACCTCAGGGACAGTGCCCTGGACACGGGGACGTAGGCCATGGGGATGACTTCAATGGGAATGCCCTTCACCCAGTGGTCGCCAAGGTTTTTTGAATCCTTCCTATAATCAGCAATAACGATGAAACATTTGGCATAGCCAGCTACAATCTTCTCCTGAGTCAGACAGCCTCCACCACCTTTGATGAGATTGAGGTCAGTATCTACTTCATCAGCACCATCAATAGCAAGATCAAGCTCTGGGTGTCGGTCCAGGTCACTTAGGGGTAAACCATTCTGAAGAATTAGCTGCTGGGCCTGAAAGGACGTGGGAATACAGACAACGTTCAGGTTTTCTTGTTTCACTCTTTCAGCTATCCTCTGTACAGCGTGGACAATGGTAGAGCCGCTGCCAATGCCCAGCACTTGGTTATTCTTCACGTGGTTCTCCACGGCCGTGAGGCCCGCCAGCCTCTTGGCGTCCTCCGTCCTGGACATGGCGGGGGCCGGGGCGGGCGCCGGGGACGGGACCGGGGCCGAAGCCGGGGAGGGCACTGCTCCGCCGGCGGCCGAGGACTGGCGCTGGGGCTGCGGCAAGTGCGGCTCTCCCGCGCACCAGCTGCCCCCGTCCCCCGCCGAGGCCCCGGCCCCGGCCCCGGCCCCGGCCCCGGCCCCAGCCCGCCCGGGCAGCGGGGCCAGGACCCGCCCGTACAGCGTGCTGAGAGGCCCCGGGCGCTGCATCCCACCGCCGCCGGCCCCGCCGAGCCTGCCTGGGGTCATGCAAGTCTTTCCAGGCTTTTCTGAAGTCTATTATTTCATGATTTCTTACAGATTAGTATTCCGTCATATTCATATACCACAATTCCCCAATTAATGAGCATTCCCTCTATTTCCAATTCTTTACCAACTCAGAGAGAGCTGCTAAAAATATTTTTGTACGTGTGGGTCTTTTTTCATTTTTTATGCTCCCTTTGGGATACAGACCTAGTAGTGATATTACTGGATCAAAGGGTATGCACAGTTTTATAACCCTTTGTACATGGTTCCAAATTACTCCCCAGAATGGTTGGTTCAGTTCATAATTCCACCAACAATGTATTAGAGTGAAAATGGGATTTTTATGGCATAAAAAAGTGCAGGTATAAAGATTAGTATTAAGAAGTGTTCTTTGTTGCTCCCTTCTTCACGATTTCTCCTGGGCAGCTGCCTACCGTGTCTATCTCTAGAACTGGATCTAGGGTAAAAGGCTATATGAATAGGCTAAAGTTGAGATGAAAGATAGAAAGGATTTTAATAGGAAAATGCAAGGAGAACAGTGGTCCATTCTAGTTTAATAGTCTTTATCATAAGGCAGCACTGGGAATACTGCTTGCCTTGAGAGTTATATTTCTTAGTTTGGGAGACAAGAAGTTAATCCAAGCTAATGATGAGAGGGCAGAGAGAAAGAAAAGGAAGGGAGAAGAAAGGGGAGGAAAGAATATATAGAGAGAGAAGTATCCAAGCTTCTCTCTGGCCACATGGAGCAAAAAGCATGCCTGGCAGCATCGTACATATGCCGCTTACAATGTTCAGCCTCACACTCAGGCCTCAGGGAGACCAGAGAGGTGAAAAAGGGGGCAAGGGACAAACCATAAGATTATGCTTTTTCTTTTCTTTCTTTCCTTTTAAAAAATTGTGGACATTTGTTCAGGGGGACAGACTAGAGGAGGAAAAACACTAGTATTTGCAGTCCTTATCTCCTTAAACTGGAGGTCACTAGTATACATTTCTAAGCATTCCTTGTTATAAATTGTATTTGATTGGTCTAACCTTATTTTTCTTAAACACTTTTCATTGACCCTCTCCTCTGCATTTTTTTTGTCTCCTTTATCACAGCATAATGGTGTGGGACAGTTCTGGGAGCTACACTGCGAAAATGACCTTTTCTAGAGAAGGGCTGAAGGCATAATTATAAGTTATTCATACATTTCATAACTATATTTCCAAAAGCCAGAATCACTATTGATGCACAGAAACCTGGGCATGGGAGTGATGAGATCAGCTGGATACAAACTTTGTAAATCTTTTGTTTGCATTGTAAAGGGAATCTTCCTTGTCCTTCCACACTTGAGGGCCTGACCTTCAACTTGATTTAGATTGCCTTGTTTTTGGTGGCGCAGCCTGGGATCACAGACCCTGAAAGACCACCCAAAGAGACCCCTCCCCCAAAGACAAAATCTCCCGTGAGGGTCTTGGGTCATTCCCAGGTTACCATCCCCTCCCATGGCCTCTGGAAGAAAATTTAAGGAGAAGGAGGGAAGGGCTCTGCACTTTTACCTTCCAGTCTTCTGCTGAGCCCTGGCCAGTTGGCCTGGCCAATTCAATCAGCAATCCATGTGGTCTTCTCTTTAAATTCTTTTTAGCTTTTCTTTTACTTTCTTAATATGCTGTAACTTCCTTTAATAAATCTCTATTTTCTTTCCAAAACCTGCATTCCTGAGTCATGATTCTTCACAGGGCAGAACTGAACCCAAAAAACAAATCAGCCACTACACTATGAATTCAGACCTTTAGATCTGACTCATCAGACTATAAGGCCAACCTAGTAAAATACCATGTGTTATGCCAAGTTGGGCAGATTAGAAAAAAAAAGATGTAGAGGAAGAGTGGTGTGTGAAACAGTCCCAAGTGAATAGGATTTTTAATAAATTGTTGTTCAAGCAAATTCAACTCCTTGTGACCTCATTTGAGATTTTCTTGTCAAAGATACTAGAGTGTTTGCCATTTCATTCTCCAGTTTATTTTATGGATGAGGAAACTGAAGCAAACAGGATGAAGTACTTGCCCAAGATCATACAGCTAATAAGTGTCAAAGTCCAGATTCTCAGGGAGAAAAGCCTTCCTGATTCAGGTCTGTCACTCTATCCATTGTATCATCTATCTGCCCTTCTGATAAATAGAAGGGTAGATAATACCAGACACAAATTATCATCATACAAATAAATGCATTAGAAAGGTTCAGAATGCAATGATGGGTTGGAGTATAAATTCAAAGATATGTTCATTTGAGGGGAACTAATCAAATATTTCCACTAAACATTCTGAGACCTTCACTTGAGACTTTACAGTATCTCTCTAGACCTCAGTTTTCTCATCTGTAAAACACTAGGATTGAAATCAATGATTTCTGAGAATCTTTTAAGCTCTAAGGTAGGATTCTCACTATATCTGAAATTCCTCTTTGAGATTCATTCTTTTAGGCTATAAGGGTTTTTTTGTTTTTTGTTTTTAGTCTTACAAAAATGCAAATTCCCCTGAATACAATTGTTTGGGTTTTTTTGATTTATTATTTTTTTTTGCAAGGCAATGGGATCAAGTGGGTTGCTCAAGGTCACACAGTTAGGTAACTATTAAGTGTCTGAGGTAGGATTTGAACTCTGCTCCTTATTCTGGGGATGGTGCTCTATCCACTGCACCACCTAGCTGCCCCATCACTATACAGTTGTTATCATAAAATACCTTATCTAGGATTAGTTTGTTTTGTTTCTTTTCTTTTAATTTTTATTAAAGATATTATTTGAGTTTTACAGTTTTCCCCCAATCTTTCTTCCCTCCCCCCACCCCCACCCCACAGATAGCACTCTGTCAGTCTTTACTTTGTTTCCATGTTGTACCTCGATCCAAATTGGGTGTGATGAGAGAGAAATCATATCCTTAAAGAGAACAGAATTCTCAGAGGTAACCAAATCAAACCATAAGACATCTGGGGTTTTTTTCCCAAATTAAAGGGAATAGTCCTTGTACTTTGTTCAAACTCCACAGCTCTTTATTTGGATACGGATGGCACTCTTCTTTGCAGACAGCCCAAAATTGTAACCAATTGTTGCACTGATGGAATGAGCGAGTCCTTCAAGGTTGAACATCACCCCCATGTTGCTGTTAGGGTATACAGTGTTTTTCTGGTTCTGCTCATCTCACTCAACATCAGTTCATGCAAATCTCTCCAGGCTTCCCTGAATTCCCATCCCTCCTGATTTCTAATAGAACAACAGTATTCCATGACATACATATACCACAGTTTGCTAAACCATTCCCCAATTGAAGGACATTTACTGGATTTCCAATTCTTTCCCACCACAAACAGGGCTGCTATAAATATTTTTGTAAAAGTAATGTTTTTACCCTTTTTCCTCATCTCTTCAGGGTATAGACCCAGTAGTGGTATTGCTGGGTCAAAGGGTATGCACATTTTTGTTGCCCTTTGGGCATAGTTCCAAATAGCTCTCCAGAAGGGTTGGATGAGTTCACAGCTCCACCAACAGTGTAATAGTGTCCCAGATTTCCCACATCCCTTCCAACAATGATCATTATCCTTCCTGGTCATACTGGCCAATCTGAGAGGTATGAGGTGGTACCTCAATGAAGCTTTAATTTGCATTTCTCTAATAATTAAAGATTTAGAGCATTTTTTCATATGGCTATGGATTGCTTTGATCTCCTCATCTGTAAATTGCCTTTGCATATCCTTTGACCATTTGTCAATTGGGGAATGGCTTTTTGTTTTAAAAATATGACTCAGTTCTCTGTATATTTTAGAAATGAGTCCTTTGTCAGAATCATTAGTTGTAAAGATTGTTTCCCAATTTATTACTTTTCTTTTGATTTTGATTACATTGGTTTTACCTGTGCAAAAACTTTTTAATTTAATGTAATTGAAATCATCTAATTGGATTTTAGTGATGTTCTCCAACTCTTCCTTAGTCATAAACTGTTCCCCTTTCCATAGATCTGACAGGTAGACTAGTCCTTGATCTTCTAATTTGCTTATAGTATTGTTTTTTATGTCTATGTCCTGTAACCATTTGGATCTTATCTTGGTAAAGGGTGTGAGGTGTTGGTCTAATCTAAGTTTCTTCCATACTAACTTCCAATTATCCCAGCAGTTTTTATCAAAGAGGGAGTTTTTATCCAAGTGGCCTGACTCTTTGGGTTTATCAAACAGCAGATTACTATAATCCTCTCCTGCTTTTACACCTAGTCTATTCCACTGGTCCACCACTCTATTTCTTAGCCAATACCAAACAGTTTTGATGACTGATGCTTTATAATATAATTTTAGATCTGGTAGTGCTAAGCCACCTTCGTTTGCATTTTTTTTCATTAAGCTCCTGGCAATTCTTGACTTTTTATTTCTCCATATGAATTTACTTACAATTTTTTCTAGCTCATTAAAGTAATTTTTTGGAATTTTGATTGGTAGGGCACTAAACAGATAGTTCAGTTTTGGTAGAATTGTCATTTTTATTATATTAGCTCTACCTATCCATGAGCAGTTGATATTTGCCCAGTTATTTAAATCTGATTTAATTTGTGTGAGAAGTGTTTTATAATTGTTTTCAAAAAGATTCTGAGTCTGTCTTGGCAAATAGACTCCCAAGTATTTTATACTGTCTGAGGTTACTTTGAATGGACTTTCTCTTTCTATCTCTTCCTGCTGTTTCTTGCTAGTCATATATAGGAAAGTTGAGGATTTATGGGGGTTTATTTTATAACCTGCAACTTTGTTAAAATTGCTAATTGTTTCCAGTAGTTTTTTACATGATTTCTTGGGATTCTCTAGGTAGACCATCATGTCATCTGCGAAAAGTGAGAGTTTTGTCTCTTCCTTCCCAATTCTAATTCCTTTAATTTCTTTTTCTTCTCTAATTGCTGATGCTAACATTTCTAATACAATATTGAATAGTAGTGTTTTTAATAGGAATGGATGCTGTATTTTGTCAAAAGCTTTTTCAGCATCTATTGATATGATCATATGGTTTCTGATAGGTTTGTTATTGATATAAT
This sequence comes from Macrotis lagotis, assembly GCF_037893015.1. NCBI lineage: Eukaryota > Metazoa > Chordata > Mammalia > Peramelemorphia > Peramelidae > Macrotis > Macrotis lagotis. Next base: position 484,441,081 of record NC_133658.1, read on the forward strand.
TGAGTATACTAACAGGTTTCCTAATGTTGAACCAACCCTGCATTCCTGGAATAAATCCTTCTTGATCATAATGTATTATCCTAGTGATGACTTGTTGTAGTCGTTTTGCTAAGATTTTATTTATAATTTTTGCATCTATATTCATGACGGAAATAGGTCTATAATTTCCTTTCTCTGTTTTAACTCTTCCTGGTTTAGGTAGCAGTATCATATTGGTTTCATAGAAAGAGTTAGGCAGAGTTCCATCTTTCCCTATTTTTCCAAAGAGTTTATATAGGATTGGAACCAACTGTTCCTTAAAAGTTTGGTAGAATTCACTTGTGAATCCATCAGGCCCTGGAGATTTTTTTTTAGGGAATTCACTAATGGCTTGTTGAATTTCTTTTTCTGAGATAGGGTTGTTCAGGTATTTAATCTCTTTTTCATTTAACCTGGGCAACTTATATTTTTGTAAATATTCATCCATTTCACTTAGATTATCAAATTTATTGGCATAAAGTTGGGCAAAATAATTTCGAATTGTTACTTTAATTTCCTCCTCATTGGTGGTGAGTTCACCTTTTTCATTTATAATACTAGCAATTTGGTTTTCTTCTTTTTTTAATCAAATTGACCACAGGTTTATCAATTTTATTGGTTTTTTCATAATACCAACTTTTGGTTTTATTTATTAATTCAATAGTTTTTTGCTTTCAATTTTATTAATTTCTCTTTTGATTTTTAAAATTTCTAATTTGGTATTTGATTGGGGATATTTGATTTGTTCTTTCTCTAATTTTTTTAGTTGCATGTTTAGTTCATTGATTTCCTCTTTCTCCAATTTATTCATATAAACATTTAGAGCTATAATATATCCCCTGAGAGTTGCTTTGAATGAATCCCATAGGTTTTGGTATGTTGTTTCATTATTATCATTATCTAGGATAAAATGGTTTATTCTTTCTATAATTTGTTTTTTGGTCCACTCATTTTTTAAGATGAGGATATTCAGTTTCCAATTTGCTCTGGGTCTATATCTCCTTGGCCCAGTATTGCATATGACTTTTATTGCATTGTGATCTGAGAAAGATGTATTCACTATTTCTGCCTTTCTACAGTTGATCATTAGGTTTTTATGTCCTAGTACATGGTCAATTTTTGCATAAGTTCCATGTACTGCAGAGAAAAAGGTATATTCCTTCCTATCCCCATTCAGTTTCCTCCATAAGTCTACCATATCTAATTTTTCTAACAATCTATTTACCTCCCTAATTTCTTTCTTGTTTGTTTTATGATTTGATTTATCTAGATCTGATAGCAGGAGGTTGAGGTCTCCTACTAGTAGAATTTTGCTGTCTATGTCTTCCTGTAATTCTTTCAGCTTCTCCTCTAAGAATTTCAGTGCTGTCCCACTGGGTGCATATATATTCAATATTGAAATGACTTTATTGTCTATGGTACCTTTTAGGAGGATAAAGTTTCCTTCCTTATCTCTTTTAACGCTATCTATTTTTGCTGCTGCTTTGTCTGAGATAATGATTGCTACCCCTGCTTTTTTTTTACTTCAGCTGAACTAAAATATATTTTGCTCCAACCTTTTACCTTTACTCTATATGTATCTCTCTGCTTCAAATGAGTTTCTTGTAAGCAGCATGTTGTAGGATTCTGGTTTTTAATTCACAAGCTTATGTTTTAAGGGAAGAGTTCATCCCATTCACATTTAAGGTTATGATTACTAATTATTTATTGCCCTCTGTGCTATCTTCCCTCTGTTTGTATTTTTCCCCCTTTCCCCCCCTTTTATCCACATTCACCAGTATTTTGTTTTTGAATACCACCCCCTTCAGTGTGTTTGCCCTCCTATATCACTCCCTCCCCTTTCTTTCCCCTTTCCCTGTTCCCTTCCCTTCCTTTTGTTATTTCCCCTTATTTCCTCTACTCCCCTTCCCTTTCTCCATCCCCCCTCCCCTTTTCCCCTTTTACTTCTTGAAAGATTAGATGTTTTATAAGTTAACTGAGTATGCGTAGGTTGACTTTAAGCCAAGTCTGATGAGAAGAAGATTCAGGTGTTTCTCCTCTACTCCCTTCTTCCCCTCTATTACCATAGGTTTTTTGTACCTCTTAGTGTAATGAGATTTGTCCCATTCAATCCCCTCCCTCCTCCCATCTCTTTCCTGTCCCCCTTTAAAGGGAGGTAGTGTATTTTTTTAGATCATTCTGTCTAAGTCATAGAAAATTCTGAGTGTCTGTCCCTTCTAGTTCAGTATATTCTGTTGAATAGAGTCCAAATTCCTGAGAGTTATTAGAGTCTTTCTCCCCAGTGGAGTTAAAGCCAGGTACATCCCATTAGATATCAGTCTCATGGATAGGTCATGGATGTCCAGCATTTCTGGCTAGGTATATTCTCTCTGTTAGAGTTACATTTCTCAGGATTCTCAGGATTTATGAGAGTCTCTACCCCCCCCCCCCCCCCATTCTGGGATATAGCCAGTTTCAACTTGCTGGATTGCATTTTTTTTCCTTTTACCTCCTCCCCCCCTTTTTTTTTACCTTTTCATGTGTCTCTTGAACCTCCTGATTGATATCCAAATTTTCTGTTTAGCTCTGGTCTTTTCATCAGAAATTTTTGGAATTCTTCCATTTCATTAAATGTCCATCTTTTTCCCTGGAAGAGAAGGCTCAGCTTTGCAGGAAAGTAGATTCTTGGCTGCATTCCAAGCTCCCATGCTCTTCAAAATATCTCGTTCCAGGCCCTTCGATCCCTTAAAGTTGATGCATCCAGTTCCTGCGTGATACTTACTGTGGCTCTTTGACATTTAAATTGTTTCTTTTTGGCTGCTTGCAGGATTTTCTCTTTTATCTGATAGTTCTGGAGTTTGGCCACAACATTCCTTGGTGTTTTCCTTTTAGGATCTTTTTCTGGTGGGGATCAATGTACTCTTTCAATAACTACTTTGCCCTCCGATTCCATGATGTCAGGGCAGTTTTCCATCACTAGATCCTGTAATATTAAGTCCAGGCTTGTTTTCTCTCCAATGTTTTCAGGAAGTCCTATAATTTTCAGGTTTCACCTCCTCGATCTATTATCGAGGTTAGTGGTTTTGTTGATGAGGTATTTCACATTTGCTTCTTTTTTTTCTATTTTTTGATTTTGTTTAACTGACTCATGCTGTCTCGTGGAGTCATTAGTTTCTGTAGGCTCCATTATTTTTGGGGGGGAGGAGTTTTCTTCATTAACCTTTTCCAGTTGGTCGATTCTACTTTTGAAAGAGATTTCCATTTGACCAATTGAAGTTTTGAGAGAATTAATTTCTTTTTGCATTCATTCATTTGAGGATCTGAGAGAAATATTCTCATTTTGCAAGGTATTGTCTCCCCCAAATTTTCCAGTTGATTTTTAAACTCCTTCCTTATTTCTTCAAGGACGTCTTTCTGTGCTGGAGACCAGATTGTATTCTCCTCAGAGGTTCCAGGTCTCTCTGGGTTGGGGTCTTTCCCTTCCAGGAATTTTTCTATGGATCCACCTTTCTGCTGACCCTTCTTCATTATGCTAAGACCTTGAGTTGGCTGGGGCTGGTTCATCTGGGCTTGGGATCTCTAAAGGCTTTACTGAGTGCAGTTTCTCTGGCTGGCCAGTAGGAGGTGCTGGTTGCCCTCTCTGGGGTGTCTGTGACCTTGGTTGGGAGGTCTTCTCCCTTTTCTTGAGGGAGGGAATTGGCGGGCTTTACCCTGGCCTGAGGTGATTCCTCAGCTGGGCTGGTTCTTTTGCTCACACACTTGGGCCTGAGTCAGAAATAATTTGCATTTGTTTGGGAGGAGGCCTCAATGCAATGGAGGCGTGGGCTCAGAGTTTCTCAGCCCTGAGGAGCCCAGGGATGGTGTCTGCAGCTGTCCTGCACCAGACCTCTCCCAGCGGCCCCTTCCCCAAGCTCCAGGGGGACAGCCCCAACACCAGCGCCTCTGCTTCCCGGCGGACCCAAGCCCCCTTAATCCAGCCCCACCGCTGATCCAGCAGGTCCGGCTCTCGGGCCCTCGGACTCCGGGTTCCGATTCAGCTGTTGGTCTGGCTGATCTTCCCTGGGAGCTCGGACTCACCTGCTGGTACTCAGCCAAGGCTGCTGTGGGAGACAAATCCTGAGGTAGATTTTCCTCTCCTGGCTTTTCTTTCTGGGTTTCCTGGTTCTGATTTCTTTTAAGAGGTTTGTTTCATATGATAGATGGGGAAGAGATCAGGAGACTTTAGAATTGTGCCTGTCTTCTCTCCGCCATCTTGGCCCCCCTGTTTTGTTTCTTAATTATCTACTTTCCAACCCTGGATAGCTAGCTTAAAGCAAAATCTGAATACTGAATACTGAATAGAGTTCTCTAGAATAGAGCTGAGGAAAGAAGTGGGGGAAGAGAAAGAGGAAAAGAAGGGAACCACCCCCAAATACCCCTCCTCTCCCCAAACACCCTTCCTCCCCTTCCCACTCAACCCCCCCCACCCATGCACTCTCCTAAACCATTTGACTTTCACATCAACTTTGGCAATGAGTATTATTATTATTATTAGCCACATTTTATAATGGACACTGAGGCAGACAGGTTAAATTACTTGATCAGAGTTGCACTGCTAAGGAATGTCTGAGACTGGATTTGAGTTCAGGACTTCTTGAGTCCAGGCCCAGCAATCTATCCATTGAAACACCTTAACTATAAGAAATAAAGTAGATGATGAAGACAAACCAAACAGAATTGCTTCATGGTTCTTTCTGCTGTCCATTATAAGGTAAGAGTAGTATTCCACCTCTGACACTGTGATCTTGAGCAAGTCACACACCCCTCATCTGTAAAATAAGAGGCTAGACCTGAGGGATTCTGAAGTCTCTTCCAGGAATAAATGTGTGCCACCTGTTTGTATACATATTATTTCCTCTGATACTCATAACAACCCTATGAGGAAAGAATTACTTGTATCCTCATATTACTGGTGAGAAAACTGAGATTTAGAATCATTTTCTAAGAGATTCTCTGACTTTTGAATTTATGTTTTCAGTGGTTAGCACAATGCTTTTCATTCATTCAAAAAGAAAATTCATAAATACAGTATATAGCTTCAAAACCTTCCATGTATATTTTTATGGGTAAAGGAATGGAAGTTGGAAATAGGAGAGCCAAAACAAAATCTGGAGAGCCAAAAATAGGAGAGCCAAAACAAAAAACAGAGCCCACTCTGATGAAAACTTGAAGATAGAGAACACGGTTACCAAAGTCTTGTAGTTAATTAAATCATTAGATAAATCTCCAGGTTGAGGATAACTGACAGGCTTCAATCTATTGATGAGTTAGAGGAATGTCTACTCCAAACATCTGAATACTTTCCTGGGCAGAATGGGCAGATAAGATCAATTTGAAAGTAGCTGAAGCTTAGTCGGACATCAAAGACACCAAGCCATCCATTACAGCCTGGGTCATTGCAAGTTACCTTGACTTTGTCTTGCCACAAGACTTTGATTATTCTGGAAAAGAGAATGAGGCTTGATGATTTTGTGCAACTCCTCCTCACTTAAATCCAATTCACTTAAGAGTAAAGACATCATCATCATGTCACTGCCTTTATGAAATGAAAGATGAATAATAAACAACTGATAAATATTCAAATGAGAGCAGTATAAAAAAGTCTTCAGTGTCACATGACTACATTTAACATTGAAAGGATGTATTCATCTAATCACTCATGATTACATGTGTGCACATGTTATTTCTTAAAAAAAAAATAAACTTCTTGAGGTCAGGGACTGTATTGTTTTTGTCTTTATCTTTCAGACCCAAGCATAATTTCTGGCACATAGTAAGCAGAATATAGCCTTGAGGACCAAATAGCATTCCAACTCTCCATTCCCTACCACCTATAGAAATCACAACAGGGATACTGCAACCTCCCCATTCTTATTTTCATTGTTTCCAATTGTTCTCTATTTTGTCACTGGTAGTCTTGGGCTTCTCTTCCAACATGAGTCAAGTCCCTGATTCTTTTTTTCTCCTGTAGTTTTCACAAGGCAATGGGGTTAAGTGTCACACAACTAGATAATCATTGTCTAAGGTCAAATTTGAACTCAGGTCCTCCTGACTACAGGGCTGGTGATCTATACACCTAACTGACCCAATGAGTCACCAATTTAAAAATTATTTAAAATTATTGATTTGTTTCATTTTGATATCATTTACTTATTTTATTCCTTACCTTTCCATGTTCAGTGGAAAAAATAGTTCAGCAAAATTAACACATCTAATGGTAAGAAAAGGGGAGAAGTAGACTGTGGTAGATGACTGAGTGGGATGTGAAACATGATCTCGTGTTCTGGAACCATGTCATTTGCACTTATTTCCCAATTTTTTTGTATATTTGAAAAACTGTGATGGAAAGACAGAAGACACTGTGTTAATAGAGACACCCCCTCTTTATTACTCTCTCCCCACTATTTAACATTTAAGCAGCTAGCACAGACCTTTAGAAAAGATTAAAGTGGTTAGAAATGAAGTACAAATTTCTACATTAAAATGAAAGTTTATAGGTCAGATAATTAAGTGAATCCATTCTTTCAACCCTGACATTTCTTTAGCTTCCCCAAAATTTTTGCCAATGGAATCTCTGCTTGTAAAGAGTATTTCGGGGGCAGCTAGGTGGCACAGTGGACAGAGCACTGGCCTTGGAGTCAGGAGTACCTGGGTTCAAATCCCACCTCAGACACTTAATAATTACCTAGCTGTGTAGCCTTGGGCAAGCCACTTAACCCCATTGCCTTGAAAAAAAAAATCTAAAAAAAAAAGTATTTCAAGAAACCCAAAATTTTGTACTTTTTGTTCTTACATAAGAATTAGTGGACTATATAATCATCCTAGATGATATTCTTAGGCTTTATTTTAATATAACTTTAATTTTGGAAAGTACTTTCATCATAACATCATGAGGTAAGTAGCATAGAAGTATTATTATCCACTTACTATAGTGTAGTGTTAAAATGTATACTTTTTTGTTTCTAGTTTGCAGCATATCATGAAAGACATCACACAGGTTATTTTTATAATCAATTTTCAAAAAGTATAAGTTTTCACCTTCTGAGATCACCTCCAGATGAATTTAATTTGTAAAATACCAGAAGAATATTTTTATTTTGTTTTATTTTGCTTAGAAGCCACAAACCAAGAAATCAAATCATTTGCATAATCATGAAAGCATCTAAGTAAAAGGACAAAGTTCCATCCTCAAGAAATCAGAACTCATCTTACCTTGACATCTTTTGCAGCTTGTGCTGCTGCTATAGCCCTCTTTCTTGGACCCTGACTTTTACTTCTTTGATATTCTTTTATCCTGATTCTAGCTTTGGACTGGAACCTCTTTTCCTTTCTCCAATTCTACCTACAAGAGATTTGATCAGGTTCCTTTAGGTGGCACAGTGGACAGAGCACTGACCTTGGAGTCTGGAGGACAGGAGTTCAAATCTGACCTCAGAAACTTGATGCTTACTAGCTGTGTGACTTTGGGCAAGTCACTTAACACTGACTACCTTGAATTCAGGGTCATTTCCAGGGCCAACTTTATGAATTGTCTGTATCATTTCCAGTCATCCCGATTTGTATCTGGCCACAGGACCCAGATGGCTCTGGAGGAGAAAGTGAGGCTAGTGTCTTAGCATAGTAACCCCTCTCTCAAATCCAGTTCATGTGCTTGTCTAAAATTACTTTAAATGGAATTTCTCTTTCTAGATCTTGCTGCTGTATCTTGCTATTAATATATAGAAATGCTGAGGATTTATGAGGGTTTAATTTTATATCCTGAGAGTTTGCTAACATTGCTAATTGTTTCTAGTAGCTTTTTAGATGACTTTTTGGGATTCTCTAGGTATACCATCATGTCATCTGCAAAGAGTGAGAGTTTTGTTTCTTCCTTTCTAATTCTAATTCCTTCAATTTCTTTTTCTTCTCTTATTGCTGAAGCTGACATTTCTTTTTAAGGTTTTTTTTTTGCAAGGCAAATGGGGTTAAGTGTGGCCCAAGGCCACACAGCTAGATAATTATTAAGTGTCTGAAGCCGAATTTGAACTCAGGTACTCCTGACCCCAGGGCGGTGCTCTATCCACTGCACTACCCAGCTGCCCCTTGAAGCTGACATTTCTAATACAATATTGAATAGTAGTGGTGATAACGGGCATCCTTGTTTCATCTCTGATATTATTGGGAATGCTACTAGCTTATCCCCATTGCATATAATGCTCGTTGATGGTTTCAGAAAGACACTGCTTATCATTCTAAGGAACAATTCATTTATTCCTATGCTCACTAATGTTTTTGGTAGGAATGGGTGTTGTATTTTGTCAAAGGCTTTTTCAGCATCCATTGAGATATTCGTGTAATTTCAAACCTAACAGTTTTCCTAATATTGAACCAAACCTGCATTTCCACAGTAAATCCTGTTATCCTAGTGATAACTTGCTGTAATCGCTTTGCTAAGATTTTAGCATCCATATTCATTAGGGAAATTGGTCTATAATTTTTATTTCTGTTTTAACTCTTCCTGGTTTAGGTATCAGCATCATACTGGTGTCATAGAAAGAATTAGCCAGAGTTCCATCTTCACTTATTTTTTCAAAGAGTTTGTATAGAATTGGAACCAATTGTTCCTTAAATGCTTTATAGAATTCATTTATGAATCCATCTGGCCCTGGAGATTTTTTTTTAGGGAGTTTAATGTTATCTTGCTGAATTTCTTTTTCTGAGATAAGGTTATTTAGGTATTTAATTTCCTCTTCATGTAACCTGGGCAACTTATATTTTCTTTTCTTTTTTCTTTTTTCTTTTTTCTTTTTTTTTTTAGGATTTTGCAAGGCAAATGGGGTTAAGTGGTTTGCCCAAGGTCACACAGCTAGGTAATTATTAAGTGTCTGAAGCTGGATTTGAACTCAGATACTCCTGACTCCAGGGCCGATGCTCTATCCACTGCACCACCTAGCCACCCCACAACTTATATTTTCATAATTATTCATCTATTTTACTTAGATTATCAAATGTAATGGCATAGAGTTGAAAAAACTAATTCCAAATTATTACTTTAATTTCCTATTCATTGGTGGTGAATTCAAGTTTTTCATTTATGTTACTAGTGATTTGGTTTTCTTCTTTCTTTTTTAAATTAAGTTAACTAAAGGTTTATCAATTCATTGTTTTTTTTCATAAAACCAACTCTTGATTTTATTAATTAGTTCAATAGTTTTCTACTTTCAATTTTATCAATTTATCCTTTAATTTTTAGAATTTCTGATTTGGTATTTAATGGGGGGGTTGATTTGTTCTTTCTCTAAATTTTTTTAGTCACATGCTTAGTTCATTGATTTCCTCTTTCTCTATTTAATTCATGCAAGCAGTTAAAGATATAGTATATCCCCTGATAACTGCCTTGACTGTAACCGATAAGTTTTGGTATGTTGTCTTGTTATTGTCATTTTCAAGGATGAAATCATTAATTTTCTCTATAATTTGTTGTTTGATCCATTCATTCTTTAAAATGAGGTTATATGGTTTCCAATTAGTTTTAGGTCTATCTCTCTGTGACCCTTTATAGCACATAATTTTTATTGCATTATGATCTGAGAAGGAAGTATTCACTATTTCTGCCTTTCTGCATTTGATTATAAAATTTTTATGCCCTGGTACATGGTCAATTTTTGTGTAAGTGCCATGTACTGCAGGAAAAAAAGTATATTCCTTTCTATCCCCATTCAGTTTCCTCCAAAGGTCTATCATGTCTCAGTTCTCTAACATTTCATTTACCTCCTTAACTTACTTCTTGTTTATTTTTTGGTTTGATTTATCTAAATCTGAGAGAATGAGATTGAGATCTCCCACCAGTAGAGTTTTGCTGTCTATGTCTTCCTGTAGATCATTCAGCTTCTCCTCTAAGAATTTAGATGCTATACCACTTGGTGATACATATTCAGTATTGAAATTCCTTCATTGTCTATGGTACCTTTTAAGAGTATATAGTTTCCATCCTTATCTCTTTTAATTAGCAGCTGCTTTGTCTGAGATAAGGATTGCTACCCCTGTCTTTTTCACTTTGGCTTAAGTAAAATATATTCTGCCCCAACCTTTTACCTTTACTCTCACTCTCTCTCTCTCTCTCTCTCTCTCTCTCTCTCTCTCTCTCCATATATATATATATATCTGTTTCAAATGAATTTCTTGTAAGCAGCATATTGTAGGATTCTTGTTTTTAATCCATTCTGCTATTTGCTTACATTTTATGGGAGAGTTCATCACATTCACATTCAAAGTTATAATTACTAACTCTTTATTGCCCTCTATGCTATTTTCCCTCTGTTTGTATTTTCCCCTTTTTTTTTACTTTATCCATAGTCCCCAGTATTTTACTTCTGAATACCACCTCCTTCAGTGTATTTGCCCCCTTATATCCACCTCCCTCCTCTATCTTTCCCCTTTCCCTTTGCCCCTTCTTCCTCCCCTTACTTCTGTTAGCTAGTTGCCCCTTTTCCTCCCCTCCCCCTTTCCCCTTTTAATATCTGAAAGGTTAATAAGTTTCTTAACTTAAATGAATGTGTGTATGTTAATCCTAATCTAAGCCAAATCTAATGAAAGATTCAGGTGATTTTCACTTTCTCCCTTCTTCCCCTCTATAGCAATAGGTCCTTTGTACCTCTTCATGTAATGTGATTTACCCCATCCAATTTCCTCCATTCTCCCATCTCTTTGCTGTGCCCCCTTTTTAAGGAGATACTATTTTTACATCATTCTGAGTCACAGATAAGTCATGAGTACCCATAACTTCTGGCTAAGTCTATTCTCTCTAATAGAGTTACAGTTTCGAGAGTTATGAGAAACTTTCTTCCAGGTGGGGATATAGCCAGTTTTGGCATATTGGATAGCAATTTTTTTTCTTTTCCCTTTTTTACCTTTACATGTGTCTCTTGAGTCTCCTTTTTGAAGTTCAAACTTTCTATTTAGCTCTGGCCTTTTCATCAGGAAAAGTTGGAAGTATCCTATTTCATTAACTGTCCATCTTTTCCCCTGGAAGAGAAGGCTTAGTTTTGCAAGATAGTGAATTCTTGACTCCATTCCAAGCTCCCTTGCTCTTCATAATATCTTGTCCCAGGCCCTTCGATCCCTTAATGTTGATGCAGACAGGTCCTGTGTAAATCCTTACTGTGGCTCCTTGGTATCTAAATTGTTTCTTTCTGGCTGCTTGCAGGGTTTTTTCTTTTATTTGATAATTCTGGAATTTGGCCACAATATTCCTTAGTGTTTTCATTTTGGGATCACTTTCCAGAGTGGATCAATGTATTCTTTTAATAACTATTTTGCCCTCTGGTTCCATGATATCAGGGCAATTTGCCTTCAAAAATTTTGAAATAGTGAGTCCATGCTTCTTTAAAAATCTTCAGTGTTTTCAGGAAACCCAACAATTCTTAAGTTGTCTCTCTTGGATCTATTCTCTAGGTCAGTAGTTTTGTCAATGAGGTATTTTATGTTTTCTTCTATTTTTTTCTATTTTTTGGTTTTGTTTAACAGATTCTTTTTGTTTCATCAAGTCACTAGTTTCCACAGATTCCATTCTTTTTTAGAGAAGAATATTCTCTTTCTTTCTTTCTTTCTTTCTTTCTTTCTTTCTTTCTTTCTTTCTTTTTTTCTTTTTTTTGCAAGGCAATGGGGTTAAGTGGCTTGCCCAAGGCCACACAGCTAGGTAATTATTAAGTATCTGAGGCTGGATTTGAACTCAGGTACTCCTGTCTCCAAGGCCAGTGCTCTATCCACTGTGCCACCTAGCCGCCCCAAGAATTTTCTTCATTTACCTTTCGCAACTCCTTTTCCAATTGGTCAATTCTATTTTTGAAGGAATTGTCCATTTGCCCAATTGTGGTTTTGAGAGAATTACTTTCTTGTTTGAGATGTTAATTTTTCTCTTTTAAGGTGTTAATTTTTTCTTGGGTTTCTTTTCCCAGTTTTTCCAATTGACTTTTAAACTCCTTTCTGATCTCTTCTAAGAAGTCTTTCTGGGCTGGAGACCATATTCTCCTCAGAAGTTCTGGCTCTCTCTAAATTAGGGTCTTTGTCTTCGAGGCAGATTTCAATAGGCCTCCCTTTCTGCTGAGCATTCTTCATTTTCCTAGACTCTTGTCTTGGAGGAGGGTCTGGTTCATAGACCTTTGGTTTTGAAAACCCTAGAGACTTTGCTCACTGAGCTGGCCAGTAAGGGGTGCTAGAGGCTTTCTCTGGAGTGTCTGTGAACTTGATTTATGGCCCTCTCCCTAAGTGGGGTGGGGAGGGAGCAGCAGGGTTTGAATTACCCTTGAACAATGTAGGCTGAGCTCTCAGGCTATGTAGTTAATCTTATTGTTCACTCAGTACTGAGGGAGATCTGCTGCCCACATCTGGGGTGGGGGGGTGGGGGGTGGGGGGAGGGGATATTTGTTACTGTGTTAGCTCTGGGAAGAGTCCCTTTCTTTCACAGGGATGGGGGGGGGGGATCCTGAACTGGAAACACAAGGACTCTGCCCTGGTCTTCCAGGCTGATCAGACTGATGTCTAGTCATACTGGAGCTCTCCTACTGGCTACACTAGAACTCTCCCTCCAACCTCACTGGAGTACCCCTGCCTAAATACAAAGCCAAAAGCTTCCATGCCTATTCTGATCTCACCCCACTTCCCTGCTCTGGCTCTTTGCTCTCTGTCCCGGACTCAACCATGTTCCCCTGACACAGACCTTGTTGGTAGATGTTCTTCTCCTTAGTTCTTCTCTGGATTTTGTGGATTTGAATTCTATTAAGAGGTTCATTTCATATTAGTTCTGAGGGAAAGTCAGGAGACTTAGCATAGTGCCTGCCTTCTCTCTGTCATCTTGGCCAGCTACTCAGTTCATGTGCTTGTCATGGCATTGCCTCCCTGATGTTGTTATCTTCTTCCAAAAATGAAGGACAGGGACAGCTAGGTGACACAGTGAATAAAGTACTAGTCCTGGAGTCAGGAAGACCTGAGTTCAAATATGGCCTCAGACACTTAACAATTACCTAGCTGTATGATCTTGGGCAAATCACTTAAACCTACTACCTTGCAAAAAACAAAAAAATTTAAAAAAAGAAAATGAAGGACAAACATTATTATCTTTTTAATAATTACTTCTAAATCTATACACTTAACCCTGATCCCTCTTCTAAACTCCAGTCAATTATCATTATCTAATAGATATCCCCTAGGCACTTCAAACTCAAAATGTTCAAAACTAGACTTATCTTATCCAATAAAACTACCCCTTCTCCAAACTTCCTTAGTTCTTTTCCTCTTCCCCCCCACTCTCTTCCTTGTTTTATATATATTTATATGATATATTTCCCAGCAGAACGTAAGCACTTTGAAGTCAGTGATGTTTTCGTGTTTGCATTGTGCATCTTTGCACAATCTTTGCATATAGCAGAAGAGAAATAAATGAGAATTTTTCATCAAATTTTAAAATATCACTGATGCTGAGTATTCTGAGAAAAAAACAAATTTGCTTGGCACTAAACACTAATAGGAAGTGTTTGGAATCCTTGCTTTGCTGTGTAAACTAAGTACTGAGAAAAGGAAAATTCCCTTTCAAAAATATCTTTGAAGTAAATGATATGATTCAGAAATGGAAATATCCTATCTTGTTCTATAGATAAGAACTACCACAATCTAATTTGACATCTTTGAATTAAATTGGACCCAATTCAAAATGAATTCAAAACTAAATTAACTTTTAACAGTCCCCAATTGATAAATGGTCAAAGGATATGGACAGTTTTCAAATGAAGAAATTAAAGCTATATATAATCATGTGGAAAAATGTCCTAAATCATTATTTATTAGAGAAATGCAAATTAAAACAATAATGATATACCATCTCACACCTATCAAATTGGTCAAGATTAGAAAAAGAAAAAATGATCAATTTTAGAGAGGCTGTGGGAGGATTGAGACATTGATGCATTGCTGGTGGAATTGTGAATGGATCCAACCATTATGGAGAACAATATAGAACTATGCCCAAAGATTAATAAAATGTTCATTCCCTTTGACCCAGCAGTTATAATTCTAGGCCTATATCCAGAAGAAATTATAAAAAAAGGGAAAAGTCCCACATGTTCCAAAATATTCATAGCAGCCCTTTTAGTAGTGGCAAAGAATTTGAAATTGAAAGGATGCCCATCAATTGGGAAATGGCTAAATAAGTTATGACAAGTGAATACTATGGAATACAATTTTTCTTTAAGAAACCATAAATAGTCAGACTCTAGAGAAGCATGGAATAACTTACGGGATTTAATGCTGACCACAAGGAGTAGAATCAAGAGAATAATGTACCAACAACATTGTGAGATGAACAGCCTTGATGGAAGCAGCTCCTCTTAGCAGTTCAGAGAGCTAGGAGAACTGTATTAGACCAACTATGGACTATATTATCCCCATCCAGAGGAAGAAAAACAAAACAAAACAAAACAAAACACACACACACACACACACACACACACACACACACACACACACACAAACCAACCCTTCAGAATCTGAAGAACACTTTACAAAGATTGTCCCTTATGTATCTCTTTCCCTTAATCCTAATTCCCTATACTGAAAATGACTAGTCTGTAAACATGTTTATCAAAATATGTATGTACAATGCTAACCAGGCTGTTTGCCACTAAGGGGAGGGGATTGGAAGGGAGAGTAGAAGAAAATTTTGTAACCATTTTTAAATGTGCATGTGCATATGGATAAAATAAACATTAAAAAAAACTTTTAATAGGATTATGACTTAAATACAAATTTCCTCTCATATTCTGCCTGGAGATTTTTATATTTTAGTTTATCAGGGAAGTAGAATGGTATAATGGAAACAGCACTGTACTTCCTGAGGAACAAGCAAGTCCCAGTTGCTTGATCTTGAGCAAGTCAGACTGTTTCTTGTGGTCTTGGGATTCTCATTTGTGACATGAAGAAGGTAGACTAAGTAATCTCTAGAGTTTTAACTATATTTAATCAGATTTCTGGTGGAACTATGGTTTTCTGATCTTGTTTTATTTTAACTTTAAGTCATTTTTTTTCAAAATGAGTCATTAATATAACCATGGAGCATCCCAAATATAAGGGTAGTGATGGAAATAAGGCAAAATTGCTAGTTTCATTTTACTTACTTGAAGTGAAGAAAATGAAACCATATGGAGCAAGGCACTGAAATGATCAATTTTTACATACACAGCAGACCAAAACAGAGATTTCATCTTGGTTTTATTCTGACAATTTGTTAAACCAGCTCTCAGTAAAATCCATTACTACCTAAGGTGACTATGAATTGTTTGTGGGTTCTCAAGTTGAGTCATTTGAATTTTGTGTGACAAGCTCCATCTGTAAAATGGGTGCATTGTTTTTTTTTTTTCATTTGCTGATGATACATTTGGCATAGTGGAAAGAGCACTAGAATTTGGTGTCAGAGGGCTTTGATGAATTCAACCTAGATGACCTTAGGCAGGTCAGCACCTCTCTAAACATCAGTTTTCTCATCTAGAAAAAGAGCTCTTCACATCCCTTACACCTTGAACTTCTAGAAAAAAAGAAAGCATATTCTTTTTTTTTAATGTCAAAGGGGAGTTATAAAAAATTATACAGTAGGATTTCTGTCTTTCCCAGAGGGAGAAATTCCTTAGACAATGAAAATTTCAATTTTAAAAAGGAACATGAGAAAAGAAGTCTAAAGTAGTTAGAATTAACTTAGAATGATAGATAAAAGGTTGAATTTTAAAAGAAATTCTCTCTCTCCCCCATTCTCTTTCTCCTTCCCTCCCTCTGGCTTTGTCTTTCTCCAGTTCTCTCTCTCTCTCTCTCTCTCTCTCTCTCTCTCTCTCTCTCTCTCTCTCTCTCTCTGTCTCTCTGTCTCTGTCTTTCTCTCTCATAAACACACACACACACACACACACACACACACACACACACACACACTACTTGGCAAACTCATGTTCCTAAAACATTGCTTCTTCCAACATTTCTTAAGACTTAATTAACTGGGTGGGGTTTTTTATTATTTCAGATGTTATACGACTTGTATAGTTGTCTTAAAATTCTTTATGGGGCATATGGGGCAGCTAGACAACACAGGGGATAGAGAACCAGACCTGAAATCAGGAAGAATTGAATTCAAATCCAGCCTCAGAACTTTACTAGTTGTGTGACCCTGGGCAAGTCATTTAACCCTGTTTGCCTCAGTTTCCTCATTTGTAAAATGAGCTGGAGAAGGAAATGGTAAACTATTCCAGTAAGACAAGAAAACCCCAAATAGGGTCACAAAGAGTAAAAAATAACTTTAAAATGTCTGAATAACAGCTTCCTGATTCTAGGTTCAGGACTCTTACCAGTGCACTACCTAGCTACTTCTTACTCTGAAGTCCTCTGTTTAGTAATATGCACCAGCCCATGTTAATGATGTATAAATATTTCTATTCAAAAGCTAACAACCAAGGAGCTAATTTTCAAATGTTATGCATTGAAAAGCAGCAAGATAATAGTGAATAGAGAGCCAGAGTCAGAATCCAGAAGATCCAGGTTCAAGTTCAACCCCTGACAAAGACAGTCTGTGTGAACCTGGGCAAGTCACTTAACCTCTCAATGTCCAAAGCAATTATCTAAGACCATAACTTGTAAAGCAATTTCTACTCTTCATTGATAAAGGATTGTCATTACTCAAGAGTTCTTCATACCAATGAAATCGCAAACAAAATGCCTGGTTCCAATTAAGCATGTAGTAATGACTTTTCACTCAAATGACCACATGTCATTTTTGAGTAGATAAAGGTCCAAAAGAATGACTATAACTCAGGGAAAACATTCTTTCATAGTAATGGGGTCCCTAATCAGGAAGAAGCCTTGACTAAATAACCAGAGGTGGAATTTTGTCTTTGACTGGTCAGAGGAAAGATGTGAAACAGCAAAAGAAAATGTCAGAGCAGAGAAATCCCAACTATGACCAAGGAGATAGAAATAAATTATCTACCACATAAAAGCTCTAACTCAACCAAATCTGACTTATAGGACTAGATCAGCAACTCTTACTTGCTGAGCAGTCATCACCCATGGAATCTGAAGAGAGCAATATGTACCTTAAAGCAGACTGGCCAATCTCCTCTGAACACACTAATGATGTATCTGTGGAGTGATGCAAATGTGCTCAATCTTAGATGTCCTTTTTTCATAATGATAGCTTTCTCAGCCCCAAATTACTGATAGTAGGAAATATTTCAGTGGAACTCTCTCTGTGGACTCTCAAACTCCAACGGACAGAAAGAATCAAGAATAATAAAAGCAAAGTACAGAAAATCTTTGCCCAGAAGGACTAAGGGACATTTCTCCTAATACAGAGGACTGCCAGTCTCTTTTTCCAGAGTAAATATGGAAAGCCCCATGTCTAAAACTCAGTGTTGCAATTTCAATTCAAATAGAGTTCCTGAAAACCAAAAAGGTCATACCCTACAATGGAAAGTTAGAAGAAAGAGCTTGTTTTCTCTTTTCCCTTTTATGGTATTTAGCTTGCTGAACTGTGTTTCTGGACCTGGAAAATGGTCCTGGTGTTGTGGAGCTCAGAGGTCTCTTGGTTTCATTAGTTCATGTTATACTCTCTTCAAAGTAGTCAATCTCTTTGAGAACTAAGTTCTCTCTTCTCTAAGAACAAACATGAGGCTCCCAGCAAAGTACTTTTGATAAAGATTTGATCTAGGATCAGATTTTTTTTCTGAGTATAGACATTCCTGGAGTGATCACCAGTAGACAGAATGGTTTTTAGGATTTCATTTCTTCAAAACATGTACAAATCATAGGGCTTTAGAGTGACTTTATAGTTACTATGTTAAATTTAAATGATCATACCCCAGAAAAACAGAGCTGTTTCCATTATCACTCAAATGTGTTATAGAAAAAAGACTATTCTGTAGTATTACAATTAGAATTGAAAGATACCTTAGAAATTATCTGTTGTTGTTCAGTTATTTCTCAGTCATGTTTGACTATCCATGACCCCATTTGGGATTTTCTTGGCATAGATTCTGAAGTTGCTTGCCATTTCCTTCTCCATAGAAATTAACCAGATGTACCATTTTACAGATAGAAAAAACCAAGGCCCAGAGAGGTTTCAGGAAGTTGTCCCAAATCAAATTTGGCATAGAAGTCATATCTCCTTACACCAGGCTATGTGCACTTTCTACAACCCTAAGTTTTGCCCAGAAAGTGGGACAAAAAGAGATATTCAAAAAATGTCAGAATTAGAAGAATCTTCAGAGACCATGTAGATTATGAGCTTCTCACAGGCAGAGGCTTGTTTTTTGTCTTTCTTTGAATCCCTTTCACTTTGCACAGCTCCTAACATACAGCAGGCATTTAATAAATGCTTATTGATTATACCAATTTTTCCTAAATAGGAATAGCTTCTCTATGACATTCCCAGTGAGCAGTCATCAGTCTCTGCTAGAAGATATCCAGAAAGAAATAAGCCAGAACCCCCCAAAGCAGTCCATCCCAAAACTGCACAACTCAAATTGTGAAGACAATTTCTTCAATATTGAGCTTAAGTCAACTAAATGAATTGTGGCAAAGTGAAAATTCTTTTGTATGTATTTGCAGTGGTATATATTCTAGTAAGTGAAACAAAAAGCTGACCTTATTGTTGTTTAATCATTTTTAGTCATTTTTGACTCTTTATGACCCATTTTGGGATTTTCTTGGAGAAGAAATTGTCATTTCTTTCTACAGTTCATTTTACAGAAGAGGAAACTGAGGTAAATAAGAGCATATAGCTAGTGTCCGAGGTCACATTTGAACTCAGGTCTTCCTAACTCTAGACCTGGTGTTTTTCCTACTCCACCAAAGTGGACCATAGGACTAGATTTAGAGCTGGAAAAGACCTGTATTCCAGAGTCCAATTCTTCAATTAGTCCAAGTCTCTTATTTTATTTTATTAATTATTATTAATGAATTATTCATTTCAATGAGTTCAATCCTGTAATTTTGCATGCAATGAAACTATGGAGTTAAGATGACTTTCCCATAGCCAGCCATAGAGAAATAATGGTTTTTAGGATTTTAGGATTTCTCATTTCAGGTACATATTTTGTGGATGGTATTTGTATATTGAATGTGATTCACTCCTAGAACTAACATAAAGGGTATGACTGGAGTTAATGTAACATTTTAGGCAACCAGATGGCATGGGTGATAAAGCATTGGCATCAGAAAAACCTGAATTCAGATTTTGCCTCAGACATTACCTCTGTGACCTCGAGCAACCTCTGCCTCAGTTTTTCCTCATCTGTAAAAGAGGGATTTTAATAATAGCATTCACCTTTCAGGGATAATAAAATGAGATGATATTCATGAAGTTTTTTATAAACCTTAAAAAGATATATATACATATATATATATATATATATATATATATATATATATATATATATATATTAGCAATTATAATCTCATCTACCTGGGGTAAAGACTTTAGAGATTCTATTGTATCACCATTTTCAGGAAAATCCATCCTAAATTGAAAAGGGCTAATAGAAAAAATACAAGTCATTTCCAATGACAGAAAAATTTCTTGAATAGAACTGGGGGATTTCTTTAGATCAAGTGTTCTTAGCCTAGGGTCTGTGATTTTTTTATATTTTATATTTTAAAAAATTAATTCAATATAACCAGCTATAATCTTAAAAAAAATATGTATTTAAAGTCATTCTTAGAAGGTACACACAAGGGGGCGGCTAGGTGGCGTAGTGGATAAAGCACCGGCCCTGGAGTCAGGAGTACCTGGGTTCAAATCTGGTCTCAGACACTTAATAATTACCTAGCTGTGTGGCCTCGGGCAAGCCACTTAACCCCAGTTGCCTTGAAAAAACCTAAAAAAAAAAAAAAAGGTACACACAAACACACCAAACCCCCCCCAAAAAAAACCTCCTTGGGTTATATTACCAAAAATGATCCTATAAGGCTAAAAACCTAAAATTTCTAGAATAATTTGATCTACGTTTAGAGAAAATTTTGTTATTCAACCTAATTTCTTTTTATTCTCTCTCTCTCTCTGTGTATGTATGTGTATATATATATATATATATATATATACACACATATATATATATATATATAAAATTTTCCCTCCTCTCTATCCTTTTCCCTCCCTCACATCCCATATTCCAAATCCTCTAAAATTGTTCAATAAGCAAAGGGAAGGTGTACTGAAACAGAAACAGTGCAAAGTCAACAAGGACCATGTTTTATTCCAGAAATAAGAATATGAGAATATAATCTTTATTTAAATTTTCCATTCTTGAATATTTCTCACTCTTTTTTAGGAAAATATCAAGGAAGAATGTTTTCCTTGAATAATATATTATCTAGCTCAATCTGTTAACACACAGCTGAACTCACTCCTCCAAACAGTCAACAGAAGTTTATCAAACCAGACCCATATTGTTCATGTCACAGCAGACATGGACATTAGCCAAATGAACAGTTATAACTTTCTAACATCTCTTAGGAAAGGGAAAAGAGAGCTATATTCATGTCTTTCCTCTGCCTACAGCCCCATTGCCTCTTAACTACACATCCTCCTTCTCTGTAACTCATGCCTAGCTATTCAGTTCTGGAAAAAAACATCTTGAACTCTGACCCAGTGAGTATCAATAGTAGAGACTGCAGCAAACTATGGGGTTCTTCTCCCCTAGATTAAAGTCTGAAATTAGAAAGGTTAAAGAATTGCAAATCATCTCCCTCTTCCTGAATTCTCTAAGAAATGAAAAAGATGTTAAGATGTTATTAATTTTTTTAAATTCTTTTTTCATATTTTTGGCAGACACTTTTATGTACTTCAAAAAATTAAATAAATATTGCCTCCATATTATATGTAAGGTACTTTGGAGAACTGAAAGAAATATAAAACATGATTTTATCTTAGCTTCAGTTTCCTCATCAGTAAGAGGAGATTACCACCTCCCAGGGTAGTTAAGAGGGTCAGAGTGGATAATGTAAATAAAATTCTTACCAAACCTTCAAAGTGTGACAGAAATGTCAGTTCTTGTTGCTATTATTATTCCAGAAATACCAAAGAAAGAAGGAAACAGGAAATTATGAAGGCATTACTGGAAAGAATAGCAGAACAGAAGATTCAGTTTCTAGCTTCAACTCCATCAGTAACTAATGATCTAAGCTTGGGAACATTATTACATAATTCTTTAGCTTCTTCTTCTGTAAAATAAAGAATTTGTACTAATGTTTAAATTATAATATTTGAAAGTTTGCAAACTACTTTACATATATTATCTCCTTTAATCTTCCTAATAGGCTTTGAAGATAGTTTGTTATGATATCTATCTTGTTTGTTGTTGCTGTGTTGTTTCAGTCCTGTCCAACTCTTCATGAGCCCATTTAGGGTTTTTTTTGGCAAAGATACTACAGTGATTTACTATTTCCTTCTCCAGCTGTTTTTAGAGATAAGAAACTAAGGCAAACAGAGTTAAGTGACTTGTCCAGGGTCATACAACTAGTAAATATCAAAATTTGAACTCAGGAAATAAGCCTATCCACTAAATCACCTAGTTGCCCCAATGTATTTTATATATACATATGCAAAACACATGCGTTACACATACATACATGTATTTTTCTGTGTATGTGTTATAAGCATAACATATATGTTTCAATGACCAGCTTTATATATAAGCATGTTTTGTAAGCTATTTACATATGTCTATGTTGTAATTGTATATACAGATATAGATGACATAGAGATAGATATGGAATTAAATATTCTTCTACGTGAGAAAATGATGCCACTTCTGAACTATATTAAAATAGTCTTAAATAGAAAGTTTGATGATCTGCTTTTATCTTTGTTGCTCTCTGTTCTCTGAAAAAGAAAAACACTGAAGTCTATATTTTCCTCTTCATTTTCTAGGGCAAAGTATGTCATTTTCTGCTGTAAAACTGGTTTTGGTTGGTTAAAACACACACACATACACACACACACACACTCAGAGACTCAGTCCTTTAAACTAACATTTCAACATCTACAACTACATATTTCAGCTAAAAATACCAAAACCTTAGGTTTCTTTAATTAAAAATTCTTTTATGAGAACTTTCTAGCTTGCCCTCCTGTGGGAATAAGCATGGTATATGTTACCTTGAAGTCTTCTATGCTGGCTACTTTCCTTTTCTTTTCTTTGTTCTCGTTCTCTCTCTCTCTCTCTCTCTCTCTCTCTCTCTCTCTCTCTCTCTCTCTCTCTCCCTCCCTCCCTCCCTCCCCCCCCTCCCTCCTTCCTTCCCCCTGCCCCTTAAAATGTTAGGTATAAAAGAAAACTTCTTTTATAGAAAGAAAATAAATAAAATCATAAATATGGTTAAGATTACCCTTCACATACAAAGAACATAGATCAAGTCAAACATATGAAGCTATGGGTTTTATGTAATACCCTGAGATGTCAGCATTTTTGCAAAATATCTGGTAAAAACAATCCTCATAATAAATGTAAATAGGGTAAGTGAGCAAGTAAAAATAAGATTTAAAAAGGAAAGGATCAAGAAATGACTTTAAATAGAAGAATATGACTTTAGGCAAGGAAGTCCCCTAAGATTTAAATGGAAAATTCATGATCAACAGAACTGGTGAAGCCCAAGAAGTTTCAAACTGTTTTTATTATTAGAATGTAGTAGATTGTTTTATTATTAGCATCTCTAGTTCTGCTTACTACAAGAGAAACCTGACTGCTGTTTTATATGGCTAAGTAAAGAATGATGTTTCCAAGCCAGAGACAGACCTGGCTTGGTTGTGTCATTAGAGTTTTTGAGTACTTTTTTATTAGTCTTTACTATATAGTGTGCAGATCTAACACTTTTTCTGGGAAAGTTACATAAATGACAATGACCTTTCTCTTGATGAGTTAAAATTAGTTTAGACTCTACCATTTTTTTTTCCTTAAGCTAAAGGGGACCTGGGGCGGGGTGGTAAAAGGAATCTACCATACCTCCTTGATTGGCTATGTTTTTACACATGAAATAACAATTCCTGTCTCCATGTCTTTGCCCAGGTTTCTTCCACACTGAGATTGCACTCTTTCTTTACTTCCCTCTCTAAGAATCCCTAGACTTCCTTAATAATTCAACTAAAGAATCATCCATAACACAATTCTTTTTCTGAATCTCTCTACTGATAGAGGCTTTTCCTGAAATTAACTGATACCTATTTCCTTTATATTTTGTCTGTATGTATGAATGTATGTATATATATATGTGTGTGTGTGTGTGTATTGTTTCCCCCAGCAGAGTATAGTAAGAAAACAGAGCAAAGACCTTAACATTTTTGCCTTTGCATCTCCAGTGGCTGGCACACAAGGCAACTGGTCAAAGATTAATTGATATATATATATATATATATATATATATATATATATATATATATATATATATATATATATATTTATATTTATATTTATATTTATATTTATATATGCAGGCATACATATAGATATAAATAGATGATATATTTTACTCAAATTTACATATATCTTAATATAATACTAATAAAAGCTAGTATTAACATGCTATTTCTAGATTTAGAAAGTACTTTACAAATATCTCATTTTATCCTCACAACAATACTGAGGAGTATAATAATCATTATTATCCCTATTTCACAAAAGAGGAAACTGAGGAAAACAGAGATAAAGGGCTTTATCCCAAGTCAGTCAACTTATAAGTGTCTCAAATAAGAGTTTAATTTGGGTCTTTCTGACTCCAGGTCTAAACCACTAAGCAAAACCTAGTTCAGTCTGAATTTCTGTTTCTTTGTCTCTGCATAAATACTCTCAAAGAATTATTGGTAGGGGGGAGGAAGAAGGGATAGGAAGAAGAGGGAGGGGAGAGAGAGAGAGAGAGAGAGAGAGAGAGAGAGATTTTTCAAACACTGCTCCCTCATTGCACCTTCTTATCTCTAGAAAGTCACTGGTGCCATGCAGTAGCACTCCCCTCCTGACTGGGCTCAGTGCCTACATATATTTGCACAGCTCAGAAAAATAGAAACATTTTGAACTGCTTGTGGACCCATCCCAAATTTAGATGAATGCACCTTGTCTTTCTGCCCCTCTTGCTGTGGATTGTCACTTAGAGTGGGAGAGAGAAAAGAAAGTAAAGTTGAAAAGGTCAACAGGTCTCTAGGGGTTGAACATATAAAGCTAAGAGGAAAAAAAAACCTCAGGTATGTGCTACATAAAAATATAAACCAAAATGAAAGGAAAAAGGAAAGTTCTGTATATGTGTATTTGATCTGAGCATAGCTGTTGAAACAAAATGAATTAAATGTTGTTTTGAAGGAAACTGTTAGATCATGTGATTTGACTCAGTACATATTTGCTTTTCCACAAACATCATCTCACCCTCCCGGTGATGATCAGCTTTTATTTTTTTTATAAACTATTTTATTATTTTTTCAATTAACAAACTTTTTTTAATTAATCAGTCTCTTTCTCTACCCCACCCATCATTTAGCAAATAAAAAATAAATTCCAAAAGTAAAGCTCTCAATACACAACTTACATAGACCAGCAAACCAAATTCCTATCTCAATCAATGCCTGAAAATACATTTTCTTTCGTTTCTGCATTTTAAGTTCACATCTCTATAAGGAGGTGAGTGCCAGGTGTTAGTTTCAGTTTCGTTACATTGAAGTTTTTCATTGTAATAATCTGTGTTGTAAAGTGTTTCAGGATTGTTTTTCCTCCATGTAGTTATTGTATAAATTCTCTAGTTTTGATCACTTTGCTATGTACCAGTTAATGTTGTTGTTGTTTCAGTTGTTTCAGTTATGTCTGACTTTTTGTGACCCCATTTGGGGTTTCTTGGCAAAGACACTGGAATGGTTTGCCATTTTCTTTTCTGATTCATTTTACAGATGAGCTAATGGAAGCAAGCAGGATGAAGTGACTTGCCCAGGGTCACACAACTTGTACATGTCAGAGGCCATATTTGAACTTAAACAAATTAGTTTTCCTGATCCAGGACTGAAGTATCAGTTAATAGAGACAATCAATTTTCTATAGTTAGTGCATATTGTATTATCTCATACTTTCACCTCTCTTCCAACTGCCATTTCTTCATTCCAAAATATACATGTTAATAAAGTATACATAATCCACTTTAATTCACAAGCATTGATTAAGCAGCTATTACATGAAAGACACTGAGAATACAAAAACAAAATTTTTAAACAGTCCCTTATCTCAAAAAGTTTACATTCTAATAGAAGATTATAAAGGGTAAACAGGTAATTATATACATTGTCCTTTTTTGAAGGGGGAGTGTCATAGAATAAAGATTATATCAGTCTTACAAAGATTTTCCATTTGACTCATTATAGGAACAGTTGTGGTATGAAGCAGTAAACCCAATGATCAAGATGGCAATTAAGCATTTAATGACATAGTTGCTTTTAAAAAATATAAGATAAGCCCTCAGAAATTTCAGAAAACTTTTTCTGAAAGTAGGAAAAACTATTTTACTACTAAGAATAGTCTAACATCACAGTCATGTTATTATTAGTGAGATCAAAGTGAAATAGACATCAAGAGGTAGTCTTGTCCAATATCCTCTTTTTATAGATGAGAAAAAAAGAGGTTTTTGGAGACTGAATTACTCATTCCCCAAGGACTGAGCTACTTAGCCAAGATCACTTAAGTATCAAGTACTAAGTACCAGAGATGGGAGTTGAAAGCAATTCTTCTGTCTTCAGAATTAATTTTTTAATACTATTTATATTGCTTTTGTTTAAGATTTCCTTTTTGAAAAACTCTATATCTCTATAAAATGAGAATATGAAGTAAGATAAAAGAAGGAATGGGGGCAGCTAGGTGGCATAGTGGGTAAAGCACCGACCTTGGGTACCTGGGTTCAAATCCGGTCTCACACACTTAATAATTACTTAACTAACTGTGTGGCCTTGGGCAAGCCACTTAACCCCATTTGCCTTGCAAAAATCTAAAAAAAAAAAGAAGGAATGGTTGGAAAATATAGTTTAAATCTATTTGGGATATATGCCTAGTAGCAGTCATATTACTGAGCCAAAGGGTATGTCGATGTCAATAACTTTTTTGAGTATGGTACCAAATATTCTAAAATGGTTGAAATACATATAGCTCCAATACCAGAGCAATAGTGTTAAAATGAGCAGCAATTTTTGGCCTAGCAAAGAATTGGCACCAAAATATACATTAATCAAAAGGAGAATGGCTGAAAAATTATCAGATCTGAGTATAATGCAATGCTATTAGTTCTCAAGAAATGAAAAATAAGATGAATTTAGAGGAACCCATGAAAACTTGTACAGACTTCAACAGAATGAAATAGGTAGAACCTGGAGAAAATTTTAGATGATGACAATCAAAGAAAGTAAGTTTGAAGTACTACAAAAATATGACCAACTCAAGATTTCAGAAAACCGCTGATGAAAAATAACATCTATATCTTGGAAGAATGCTAAGATATATTTTGAGAAATAACCTATATATTGACTTAAGTATAAACATACTAATATACATATATATACATACATACATATATACACACATACATGTGTAATATATGTACTACAAAAGGAGGAATTCCATTTGGAAGAGAGAGCAGTTTAATGGATAGTGACTAATTCAGAAAAAAGAAGGAGAAAGGAAAGAACAAGTGAAAAATCAAAGAGAGGGAGGGGGAAAAGGAAAGGGAAAGGAAGGTTAAAAGGAATTTTTTTTTAAGCTACTGCCCTGATCAACAAAATATCAAAAGGAGTTTATTACAATATGTCAAGATAGCAACACATTGATGGACTGATCACTAAAACTCAATGAGGGATTCAAGACGAAGCCAGCTTTTTTACTGATAACTTTTGTAATGAGATAAAGACAATTCATTTAGATCCAAATCAGTAAATGGGTATGGACCATTACATCTCAGTACTTACCCAATTGCCTGTACATGATGTTTAAAAGGCAAACAAGTAGAAGGTAACCTGTTATGGCATACATAGAAGGTAAAGGCAAAAGCTGCAACTTTCCCCAGCAAATCCTTCCTCAATTCTGATTGACAAGCAAGGCTTAAAAAATAGGTCACTAAGTTAACATAATGTTCAATATTGAACAGGAATAATTCAGATTTTCTCTCTTCCATTCCCACTCTTTAACCATTCCATCTTATTACCTTCCATAATTCCCTTCCATAAGAATGGTTTCCTGTGAGAAAAAATAGCTAGCTGAACTTCTAAGAAGATCACATGAAGGGAGTAAAGGACAGAGCTTGTACCCAAAAATAGAGTATCTTTCACTACATGCACCTTATTGTTAAATCCCTTTAAATGAACAAATTAGCAAAAAGCACCCAGAATCATAAGTTCCACTATCTTATTTACTGAATTTTTTTAAGCACTTCACTAGATGGAACATTATAACATCTTAAAGACTCTTCTGGAACAAAAATATTCTGACAAATACTGTCAATTCTTGCTTTAAATAAGTGGACCATTCTGCAGATCTTTACATAAAAATCCTTATTTAATATGAATTTCCCATGGACTTGGAAAGAACAGAGAGGAAGGGAGGAGGCTACCCACAGTGAAAGGAGGGGGTTGACACACAGTTCAAAGATATTGGGAAGCAAGAGCAAGAGGAGAAGAGATAGGCTGAAGAATAGGTTAAGGGCAGTATTGGCCATTTCTCAGTGTGTCTGTTCTGTTTTCACTAGGAGGATTGGGGGGGGGGGTTGGGAGGCACTGAGTGGCTAGCTGAGGGGCAAGAGGAAAGAGAAAGAACACAGCACTGTATAGTAAAGTTGCAAACATGAATGATTTGGATTTTTTATTTGGAATGTGAATTTCTTTTAGAATTCTTTATGTAAATTTCAATTTGAGTAATGTAAGTTTATTTAAAGAAGTATAAGTTAAAAATTATCAAATTTAAATTGCTTATTTCAAATTTATTTTATTTTTAAAATTTTAAATATCTTAAAAATCTCTAGTTAGATGAGATTATCAAAATAACTTTGTTCAATGATATGATGTGCATCAAACAAGATATGACACTAGGATACCAAAGTCAGTGTCACAGAGCTAGACTTGGAACAGGTTCAAACTGCATAAATATTCACTATTATTTGAAAAGTTCTCCCAGTGCTCCTACTTATATATAATGTTGTACTTATTTCATTAAGCCCAGAACAATACAAAGCCTCCTCAATGAAATCATTAATTATTTTGAATACACACTGTATTTCTTTTTTTTTTTAGGTTTTTGCAAGGCAATGGGGTTAAGTGACTTGCCCAAGGCCACACAGCCAGGTAATCATTGTCTGGGGCTGGATTTGAACTCAGGTCCTTCTGACTCCAGAACCAGTGCTCTATTCACTGCACCACCTAGCTGCTTCTATATTTATACTGCAGAAACAGAATGAATGGAGGCAGAGTGGAGTGGGCAGGTGGGAACTCCATATTTACATGCAACTGGTTCTGAGAACACCTCTTTCCCCATACAAGAGGTTGGAGTGTGGACCTTGGAGAGCTCCTCTCAGATCCTCCATTTAAGGAGAAGGTCCAATGCCAGTTGCTGCCTCCTCATTCTCCCACATTGCTGCAGTTCTTCTTCATCATGCCTCCACACCCCAGTTCTCTTTCCCATGCTTTCCTATCCCATTAGATTATGATCTCCCTTAGGACAGGAGGTATCTTTTGTCCTTTTTTTGGTATTCTTAGCATTTAGCACAGGCTTGTCATAGTGGATGATAAATAAATATGTATTGATGATTTGAGTTGACTAGACAGCCTGTTCCATTAATCTGATGCATGGGAAAGGTGAAGAGTATTGTGAATGTCTAGAGATGTAAATTGACTACCATTGATTTAATGTAAAATTTGTATTCTGATCTCCTTAGGCTTCACCTTCTATCTAATTCCAGATCCAGTAAGGGAAAGGGAGTTCACCTTTTGCCCTCTGGGTGCGAGGCAAGACATAAAAACCTGGGTTGGACTCCCATTCAGGGCTGCAGTCTTCTCTGACCAGTTGGCCCAGCCAATGCTGCTTGGCTGTTCTCTCTCTCTCTCTCTCTCTCTCTCTCTCTCTCTCTCTCTCTCTCTCTCTCTCTCTCCCTCTCCCTCTCCCTCTCTCTCTCTCTGTCTCTCTCTCTCTCTGTCTCTCTCCTTCTCTCTCCCTCTCTCTCTCTGTCTCTCTCCCTCTGTGTGTCTCTCTGTGTCTCTCTGTGTCTCTCTCTCTCTCTCTCTCTCTCTCTCTCTCTCTCTCTCTCTCTCTCTCTCCCTGTCCCTATCTCTATCCCTATCCCTATCCCTTCCTATGTGTTGTAACTTCTTTAATATTTTTTTATTTCTACCCTTGTTTTCCCAAGTCTGAATAATGATTCCTCTGATTCCTCTTAGGCAGAACTGAACTCAAGTAGCCAGTGGCTACAAGTCTATATAAATATCCAGGATAGATGGAGTTGGAACTGAATTAGAGGAAGAGAGAGCAGTGTTATCTTATTTGAAAACTACATAATTCTTTCAATGACTGTTCCTTTTACAAAAACCTATAACCTTAATAACTTTGTTCCCCTAGCAATTATATACATCAATCAAAGAAATACACTATTTCTGAAGAATCAAAATTCTAGATGGCTGAAATAGCAATACATATTTGGTAAGTTATAAATAAAGATGAGGAAAAAAGACAACAAAATGTAGTTCAAATTCAATAGTTGATACTGAAATCAAACTAATAAAATCAAAGTACTCCTTTCAAAAATCAACTAAAAAATTGAAAAATTACATGTATTAACAGTCACAATTGCAGTGTTACTTGGTTTTGTGTAACACTTCACAGGGATTCTGCCTCCAGGTATTTGTTGGAAATTATCTTTAAATTGAACCAAAAAAATGGTCTTTGACTAAGACAACAGTGATATACTATGATAAAATTTCCACCAAAATAAAACAAAACAGGCATCATGGCAGAGCTCAAGTTTGATAGTTTGCAACCACAACCAAGTCACTCTGGGAGTAGAACTCAAAAAAAGTCTCTTAATTTTCTTTTTTTTTTAAGTTCTGAAGTGTATCACACCAGAGTCACTTGGAAAGAGACCTGGATGTCTAACATATGTCTGGGGATAAATTCCAAAGCCTCTTCATTTTGAGAAGGGAATAAATCTTACATGTACAGCTGATGCCAGAGGTGAGATACACTTCCCAAAGAGGGTAAAACAGAGAGGACCCCAAAAATATTAAATGACCAAGAGTGAATATTTGACAGTGAATGAAAAAAAATAACTCTAAACTCTAAAGTTTCAGCAGTGTGATATGGAAAATACTCAGCTATTATTCTCTTGGTTCTCTTATGATTTTCATGAATCAAATCAAAGTGAGACTGATTTAAGAAATTGCTTGATGAAGTTCTTATGTATAGTTGTACTTAGTATCACAATACACATTCACACACACACACACACACACACACACACACACACACACACACACATCTCTCTGTTCAAGTGTTGCTGTTTTTGTATAGAAATGACCTTTCCTCTAATCCTCTGCTTTGGAGAATAGAAACTAAAAATGGGTTCACAGAAACACAGAATTGGAAAGAGTCTTAAAGGTTGTCTAATATAGACAAGGAAATTAAGACCCAGAGAGGTTATGACATCCCATAATCACAGAGCTGGTCCACAGTTAGAACAGTAGAACTCTGGACTCTTGACTCTCAGTTCTCACCTCTTTCCACTATAGTGTACTATCTCTTAGGATCACAAAATTTAGAACTGGAAAATACCCTAGAAATCATCTAAACTAAATCTCTTGCTTTACACATCAAGAAACTGAGACCCAGAGGGATAACATAATTTGTTTAAGGTCACATAGGTAAAAATTGAAAAATCAGGATCCAAACAAGAGTAATCAGATGCAAATGCAATATGTTCTTTATGTAATTTTGCTAGTAGATTGATTGTCTAAAGAAATCTTAAAATCAACCAAACTACATACTTTGCTGATATTTATTTTCCATTTCAACAAATTTACTTAGCTATATTATATTTCATAAAATGTTCTACTGAACACTAAAAAGCACTTATAAAGTATCATAAATGAGAAAAAATTATTTAGACAGTAAATGGAAAAGCCACTGGTGAAGTCCAACAAAGTAGATGCTGTTCTCTGCCTAGTTCTTCCCAAATACTTCTCTAATTAGGAACTTGGAGGTTACAGGATAATTTAGAGAAGCAAAATCAAAAGCAAATCAAAAAGGGGGCTACTAAAAGTTATATAAGAATCCCTTCAGATAAATATTGATTTAGAGATCCACATATTAACATTATGTTCTATTGTATTTTTATTAATTTTCTTAAATATTTCCCAATTACATTTTAATCTGGTATAGGCCTACTCTGATTTAGAGTAAACATGGATTTATTTATACACTTATTTGGACTACATTCAGTAATTTCAGTTTTTAAAAGTTTGTGGAAAGGGATTTCTCCAGGACCAAACTGTATACAGGAACAGCAATATTCTGTGATGATCAACTATGACTGACTTAGTTATTCTCATAAATGCAAGACAATTCCAAAGAACATATGAAATTGCTGTCCACATTCATAGGAAGAATTGATGGAGGTTGAATGCAAATCAAAATACATGATATTCACTTTATGCTTTTTCCATGGTTTTCTCCTTTTGGTCTGTTTCTTCTTTCACAACTTGATTAATATGGAAATATGTTTTACAAGATTGCACTTACATAACCAATATCAAATTGCTTACCTTTGGGAAGGGAGGAAAGAAAGGAGAAAAATCTGGAACTCAAACTTTTTTTTATGAATGTTAAAAGTTGTCTTTACTTCTAATTGAAAAAATACTAGTAAAAAAAAAGAGATCTCTGTTTTCATTCAATCTGAATTCTTCCTTAGCATCTAAACACAGGATATTAATTGGGTTAATATTAACTCATTAACTCACATTCCACTCTCCTCTTATTTTGATCCTCTTCTGCTCCTACTCGAATGACACCCACTTTAACTGTTATTTAGCCAATAAATGCTTATTGACTTGATTGTGTAGTTTACCCTTATTAAACAGGCATTTATACATACATATACATACATATACATACATATATATATATATATATATATATATATTTATAACATAGCTCCTGCCTGTGGGCAAAAGTTAGGTTTATATACATGTTGCTTATCCTCCAGTTCATGTCCTGGTCCTGTTTGCCCTTTATCTCTGACAGTAATCATAATTCTTCCTCAGTATCTTTTTCCCCCCTCTCTAGGCTAACCCAGATCATGAATCATCAATCTTGAAAATGTAGTCACAACTCCTTTGAGTTACAGTTGAAGGAGGGAATGGAAGGACAACCTTTATAGTTTCCCATAAGCCATCAGGTATGTTATTAGTCTTAGTGTCCTTGGATCTAAGCCAGATTTTGTCCATGTCCCTAACACTCTAGTCCCAGTCCAATTTAACCTCTTGGTTACCATAATAATAGTGGCAGAATAGTCATTTCTACTGACATGACATTTAGATTCAGGCATCCCAGGTCCAAGTTCTGGTCTCAAAAAATTATCAAAGACTTATTGACTAGTCTAAGTCATCAAACTGATTTGGGAGAGACACAGCCTCTGCCCCCTTGACAAGGGGAAACATCTTGCAATTGGGACATATTTTTCTTCTTTCCCTAGCCAGGTACTTTGTAGGGGGCTAAAAAAATGCTTACTGACTGATAGAATGGAATAGTAGTAGTAGTAGTAGCTATTTCTGTTTTTTTTCCATACCCTAAACCAGATCTCTAAAAAAAAGCCTCTTTCTGATCTCTAAGCACTACAGTTTATTATAAGCAAACTAGTATGATAGCAGTGGAAAGAACTCTGGCTCTGAATTCAAAAGGCATATTTAAATTAATTAAATCACTTAACTTCTCTTTTATTCCCTCATTCTAAAATCTCTTTGGTTTCCTGATATCTAAAGTCAGGGCATTATAATAGTTGGCATAGGTGATGTCTTCCATCTCTAGACCTATGGTCTGGGATCATATGAACATATGAATAATCCTATGATCCAAAGATATTGGTTACTTAAGGTTCATGGGGGAGAGATGAATTCTGTTGGTTCCAAAGGTTTCTGCAGGTGATGTATCTAAACTGTTTTATAATCATCCTTGAGTAATCCAAGGATCTCAGTAAGAAGAAAGGTTGTAATACTCTGGCACTTACCTCATAGGGTAAAAGATTAAATATTTCAGAGATTAAACAGGACAATAAATGTGCAGGGGACTTTGCTCTATTGTAATCAAATAAATCATGAAGTCAGTTAAATAAATATTTCATATTTATATATTTAAAGAACTAAAGATGGGACAGCTAGGTGGCACAGTAGATTGAGCACCAGTCCTGGAGTCAGGAGGACCTGAGTTCAAATCCTGCCTCAGACACCTAATAATTACCTAGCTATGTGATCTCAGGCCAGTTACTTAACCTCATTACCTTAAATAAATATTTTTTTAAAAAGAACTTAAGGGCGGCTAGGTGGTACAATGGATAGAGCACTTGCTCTGGAGTCAGGAGTACCTGAGTTCAAGTCTGGCCTCAGACACTTAATAATTACCTAGCTGAGTGGCCTTGGGCAGGCCACTTAATCCCATTTGCCTTGCAAAAACCTAAAAAAAAAAAGAACTAAAGCTACAAGTATAAGGGTATGGTCTTTTAATAAAAAAATTAAAGATATAATTATAAAGGTATAAATATAATTTATTAAAATTACCCCATCCCACCTAAATTAATGATAAAATTTTGTCTTCTAGTTGTTCCTATTCAATCATCATAGTTCTGTTGATTCAGGCAATCTTTGTGACCACATTTTGGGTTTTCTTGGCAGAGATACTGCAGTAGTTTGCTTTCTCCATTGCTTTCCTTCTCCATTTTCCAGATGAGGAAATTGAGGCAAACTGGATTAAGTTATTTGCTCAGGGTTAAATAGAAACTGTTAGAGACCCAGTGATCTCTCCATTGTGCCATCTAGCTGTCCTTATATCATGGTAACCTAGGAATATGAGAATGTTTCTTAACTGAATCAGATAAATCAATGGCATTCCAATTAAGTATGGAAAGGTTTTGATCAGTTTAGATGTCTCTGATGAAACATTATATGAACTATATGGGAGACTGAACAGAAAGATCTTTGGATTTGTAACAGAAATTTATACACACCCTACATAAAATGTCAAACCAGTTTGGACCTGGTAGAGATTTGGAGTCTAGTGAACATCTAGTGTTGGAGGGGAGAAAGAGCCACCTCTGAGAAGGCATCATTTTTGAGGGTAGGAGAGCACTTCTATTTCAACCTCAGCATACTCCCTACTCTACTCTCCACTTTGACTAGAGGAGGAGCTTGCAAATATCAGAGAACAAGATTACTCCCAGTCTGCTTATCAGCATCCTAGATGCAACTTTGGAACAGCTATTTGCCTGTCAACATCAGGAGTAGACAGACAGGAAGTAGATTTATGTCTCTGGAAGAAGTCCGGAAAAGAAGCATGCTTAATGGAAACTTGTTGTTGAGTCATTTTCAGGCATGTCTGGCTCTTTGTGTCCTTATATTGGACATGAATATACTGGAGTAGTATGCCATTTCCTTCTCCAGTTCATTTTACAGATGAGGAAATTGAGGCAACTAAGATTAAGTGACTTGCTTAGGGTCACAGAGCTACTAAGTGAGACCAGTTTTAAACTCAGGAAGAGGAATCTTCTTGACTCTATTCTTATATTCTATCCATCGGACCACCTAAACACCCCACAAAAGGGCTAGAAGGACTTCTAACAATGGGAACTTAGTTATCCCCTTGAAACATGTACTCTCTGAGTTCAGGCTTTATGTTGGACTGTATATTTACTTGTGGGAGAATATATTATAGGGTCCTTTTGTGAGGTCTGTTTTATAACAAGTTTTATAACTTTCATAAATGTTATCTTTCTAAAAATTACATTAATCTGGATAACTAATTGACAATTAACCCACAACCATTATGAGAAGTGTAAGGCGACATGGGAACAATGAAATTTTACAGTTTCAAACTCATTTTGAGGATTACTAAATTCCCCAATAAGGGAGCCCCATTCCCAAAGGTAAAAACTCCAAAGGAATAACAGGACAAAATTTATCTATCCTTATCTATCCTAAAGGAAAGGCTACAGGCAATAAAAAAAAATGGGAGCTGATGTTGGGAGTGCTGATTGATAAAATGTCTATACTTGAATGATGGAGCAAATTCCTGAAATCAGGGAATATTTGAAGTCTCCCAGAATAGAAGTTATCACAGAGGATATCCTTGTGGAGGGGTTGTTGTAGTGGAAAGCTTTGCAAGGAGGTCCTTTAGTGGGTGAGGTAATGCTTAATATAAGATAGAGAGAGTGGTGAACAGTTTATGATCTACAGATGCACACTAATGGGGGCTCATCAATTATATAGCCCTACAAAAGATATATCCTCTAAGCCCTCAAAGTTAACCTCCAGGACCCTGAGGGAACATAGAGGTCTTGCTCTAGGGACCTGGTTTGTCAGTATGAGTAGAAATCGAGATGTTTATTTAACAGCATGTACTACACAAAGAAGAAAAAGAACACAGTACCTAGCTGCAAGGAGATTTTGCAATCTAGACAAAACCTCTGATTTGACAGATGGGAAGCTGAGATATTAAGAGCTCATAACATTTCTGGTGTCATACAGGAAGTTGGTCACAGGACCAGAACTTGAACCTGGCCTCTGAAGTCTCACTTTAGAGATCTTTTTACTAAAATATACAATTTAAAAGAAAGGGGTCACAGAGAAATATGTAGGGAGAAAGCAATAAAACCATTTTCCATTCCTATATTTATACTATTGGTTACATTCATTTGGACACTAAGTAACTCTTCTTGTTTGATTTCATCTGTGTTTCCTTCTGAGAGCCAGTGTAGTATAGGGTCCAGAAAACTGGTTTTCAGAACCAGAAAGACTTGGTTCAAGTCTTCCATCTAATATATACTTTTTTTCTCTTTTGGTTTTTGCAAAGCAATGGAGTTAAGTGGCTTGCCCAAGGTCACACAGCTAGGTAATTATTAAGTGTCAGAGGCTGGATTTGAACTCAAGTCCTCCTGATTCCAGGGCAGTTGCTCTATCCACTACACCACCTAGTTGCCCCTCCCCCATCTGACATATACTGGCTGTGTGACACTAAATAAATATTTTAACCTCTCAGTGCTCTAATCGATTTTCTAAGATATTAAGTTAGAGCGAAGCTGCTGCCCTACATTAGAAGGTTTCCCATCTTCGTGTTGTTCCCTACAGCAATAAAAATACATGACTATTCAGTCCCTAATATATGTCAACCCACCTAAAAAAGAAATGGAAAATAATTGGAATCACAATATCACAAAATTTTAGAGTTAGAAGGGACCTTAGTTGCCATCTTATTGCATCAGTAGAGAGAGGAATGCTCTGTTTTCTCTCTGTTGACATTAGTAATGACATTTTAGAGTTAGCTTCCATTCCAGCATAAATGGACATAATGTCTGTTGCTTGTAAATTCATTTTTCTTATGCCCTGGTTTTTGTGTAAGGTCAGCCAAAGACAAATTGAGTTTTCCCTGTCCCAGGTCCAAGGCCAATTACAAGCTAGCAGATTAGAAAACTATCCCCTCCCCTGGACCACAACATACTGTCCCCAAGGCCAGTGGTTGACAATTTGTGAACCCGTCATGATTACATGCTTTTCTTAGCATGTACTTAGCCTATAAAGACTTGGCTTCTCTGTGGCCTAAGTGATGCTTCTCCCTGTCATGACTAAATAATGATTTAAACAAAGTTTTTTTTTTAATTTTCTGGTATCCTAAATTGTAAATAGAAAAATCTTTATTCTTTGTCTTAATTCAACATATACTTGAAAAAGGAAACCATTCTGCAACATACAAAATAGATATTAAAGATTGTTTAGAGCAAAGTGTCAGTAGCTAAGGGGATCAAGAAAGAAGAAAGGACTTTGGAAAATTATCCCAATGAATAACTGGCATATCTTTCATCAAAGTACCAGCCTGACAAAGTTCCAAGTAATACAACACCAGGTCAGCTCTTTGGGGACCACTATCGAAAACTTGCCACTTGAGTTTGAGCAGAGTTGTAATTAGAATCTAGATCAGAGAAGTTCCACTCTGGTAGATGAAATGATAGAATATGAAATTCTGGATTAAGTATATCTGAGGTGGTGCAGTGGATAAAGTGCTGAATCTGGAATAAGCAAGACTCCTTTCTCTGAGTTCATTCAAATCCAGACTCAGACACTTAACTAGCTGTCTAACCGTGGGCCAGTCACTTAATTGTGCACCTCAGTTTCCTCATCTGTAAAATGAGCCAAAGAAGGAAATGGTAAACCACTTCAGCATTTCTGCCAAGAAAACCACAAATAGGATCATGAGTTAGACATGACTAAAAAATGACTGAAAACCAGCAATACTGTTTTGGCTCTCTATACCAAGTCCCACAAGACTCACATGTAGGATTAAAATAAGCCATGATGAAAAATGAATGATTTGACTGTCTTTGGCTATTAAGTAAATTGAAGGAAACTATATCCTTTTATATTTTCTTAACTGGCTTGGGTGACTACAAGTTTATGCAAGAGTCTGTATAGGTAATGCTCCTGCTGACTTTTCAGGTGATGTGTCCCCCAAACTTTGTTTATAGATTCTGACAAGAGCTTTATTATTTTCTCTATTTTTACTGTATCATAGAGACACATTTAGAAGAAATGAAATGTTTCTTACAAAGAAGCAGAAATAGAATGCATACATATAGTACCTCAAATGTCAAAATGAGGTCAAAATGGAGTTTATAATAACCTGGATATCTCCCAGAAACCTGAAAAAATTCATGTATTAATATGCCCAAATTCCAATCCCAATTGGGCTCTTCTTAGGGAACATTCTTTTGTCCAGCTATTATTTCATGCTTTATCTCTTCAGTGTTAGACCTTCCTTTGAGACAAAGATCTACTGAAGTCAGATTAATAATCATAAAGTGTTTTAACTCAAATCCTCAACTACTCAAATGGATCTATATCATTATGGATTTATGAGTTCTTTCCAAGCTCTGTAAATCTCAACCCATCTATACCTGCTCTTTTTGTGAGACTCTTGTTCATGCTTTCCATGAGATGATGATTGCAGTCCAGACTGTACTAATGAGCAGGATGACTCTCATTTTCTCCTGATTCCCCAGGACTACCAGTTGAGCCCTTCACCTGTCTTCCTTCATTAAAAGTTGGGCCTGGATTCAGAAAAACCTGAGCTCATGTCCAGTCACAGACAAATATTATTTGCACACCCTTGGGCAAGTCACTTCATTTCATTCCTCAACTGTAAAATGGAGATAATAAGAGCTTCCTACTTCTGGGGTTTGTTGTGAGGCCCAAATAAAATAATATTTTGTAAAGTACATGGCACATATTAGATTCCCTATAAATACTTATTTCCTCCCTCCCTTTTCTTCTTCAGAGTTCCTCATTGCTTATATGTTGTAGCCTCCTAATCCTCACCCTGCTTTTACTGCTGTATGCATAATACACAAAAAAGAGGATTTAAGGAGAAAAAGTAGACAAATTGATTTGGCTTCCTTCATAATTTTGGAACAGAGTCAAAGGCTTTGTGATGATCAATAATAGCAGAGAAAAAATCATGGTACTTTTTAAATAGCTTTTTAAATAATTAATGAATTGATAATAAGTTGTTCTTTATACTCTGGGGACTTGTCATCATACTCAATATATTATTTTATTATAAGTTCTTATAGCTTTGTGAAGAATCTCTGAATGTTATATATAAAGCATATGAAC
Organism: Macrotis lagotis; assembly: GCF_037893015.1. Lineage (NCBI taxonomy): Eukaryota > Metazoa > Chordata > Mammalia > Peramelemorphia > Peramelidae > Macrotis > Macrotis lagotis. The sequence goes on from NC_133658.1 coordinate 484,480,037, forward strand.
TTTATATTTTTATATTTGGGGAAGTCATTGGTATATTTATCTTTTAGTTGCTAATATTTGATGCTTTCTGTTCAGAAAGTTATGATCAAGTTTGTGCCTGAGAAGAATTTGTATAAGAGCTTTGTCTGTAATTTATGTGGCATATGTAGTATGTGTGAACCAATAATTATGGATCTTACCCCATCGATACATATCCTAACCAGCCTGTTTTACTAAAACTAATTTCACTTCCTTGATATAAGTGACTATGCTTTTCATCCTATTAACAGTGGGTATATTTTATGTTTTACATTTGATCCAGTTTGGTTTTCATGGGTTTGGATTTCTTGTAATAATATAGACAACCACAAATTTTCCACAACATCTTTCTTTTTTTTAAGGTTTTGTTTTTTTTGCAAAGCAATGGGGTTAAGTGGCTGGCCCAAGGCCACACAGCTAGGTAATTATTAAGTGTTAGAGGCTAGATCTGACCTCAGGTCCTCCGGACTCCAGGGCAGGTGCTCTATCCACTGCACCATCTAGCCGCTCCCACAACCTCTTTGTTAAGTTCTTTCTCTGTTCTAATTTCTTTACTTCTCAATCCTCTATGTCATTTTGATTATGATAAATTGCTTATTTTATTCCTTACCCTGCTTTGATGTCATTGTTCCCTTTAAACTTTTGATTTCTTATTTCAATTATTGATTAAGGAAATCTAGGATTGCTGAAATATTTTATTTTACGGATTTCATTCCATACATTTCCTTTTAGTTGTCTTTAACTAGGGAATATTCAAGTCTCCTAGTGCATGGATCAACTTGATATAATCTTTCAATGTCTTTGTGTAGAGTTTCAGAAGCTTTTTTCAAGCTAGTTTCAATATGGGTTTTTTTGACAATTACCTTTTGGATAATGCCTTGAGAGTTCCTCCTTATTATTAGCAATGGTAATTCCATATATTGCTTTGAACAAGACCTGAAATATTTTTTATGTTCTCTCTTAAAGATTATGGAAGAGTGCTTTGTCATGGTGGTTAAAGAAAATACCAAATTTTTAATTATTCTGTTTTGGTATAGTTTCCTACTTGAATGGTGGCTGAAGTGAATTTTTTTTACCTGCTTATGTCTATCTCCTCTTCAAAGCTATTTGAAACATTAAGATTGTTTTTGTCATCCAATTTTAATCCATCCATGTAATACATCCATTTTGTAATTTTTAGACCCTGTATTCAATAAAGATGTATTCTGAATTTTGTATTAATTAAACAATCTCAGATTCTTCAACTATTTGGTTTAGATTTCAGGAACTCCTCAGTTTCAACTATTATCTCATCAAATCAGACTTTGAAAGAAAGTTATTTCTTAAAATTGATATTCAATAAGTTGTCATGCAACAAAGTTGGGCTGCTATTGTACAAAAAAACCAAAACAAAATCATTTGAAATCCTTGACAATAGCTAGATAAGATTATTTCCATTAGTTTTATAATATAAAATTATTACATAATAAGAACATTCATTTTGCCTGTGCTTTGGAATTTGTCCATTTTAGCAGTCAGTGACATTTGCTCCAAAGTCTGTCCAAAAGGTGAATATTGGTATTTCTTTGTTTTTCAGTGTCTTTTGACTTCCTAAGTTAGCAGAATACAAAGATTATACTCACTACATTCTATTCCACATTGAGCTATTTGTCACAGCTGTTTCAAGTAAGCCAGCCTCCAACATTAAGATAATCAAGCTATTTCTTTAACAACCTTATTCAGTCCAGTAAACCATCCCTGAAGAAGCAGGGTCAGACTTAGCCACAAAACTCTGGACTGAGCAGAATCCATTTACACCATCCCAAGAGTATAGGAGTAAAGTTTGTGTATCAATTGTCCAACCAGGAACAAGGCTTGAGATAGAAATAAATAGAAGAAAATTACATACATAATGAAGAAATGCTTTGGCCTGGAAGAAACCCAATGGGTATACCCTAAAGAAAAGAATCATCCCACAATAAATCTAAGAAGAACATCAGAGAAAAGAAGTCCTGGCCACAGTAACTAAAATATATCCAAAATGTAGCCAAACTTTAACTCCTTGAAAATCAGAAAGGAAGAAAAAGAAAGTAACAATTAACAAAACCTTTGTGGAAGAATTGTAGTTGATTTATTTACAATTCCAGAGTAAAAGGTAAAAGAAGTGGGAGTAGGAGAGGTCCTCTGACATCAAGAGCAGAAAATAGCTTCAAGGGTAGTTTTCTATGTTGATTTCCATACTCTAGCATTCTCATTGCACTTGCTCTATTTTTATGTATTTGAAGTAAGCAGTACAGAACTGAATTGATGCTTTATGGAACTTAACAAAAGACAGTGCTAAGTGTTAGAGCACTTTCTAATGACTTGTTTAACAGTCATTAAATCAATCAATAATGAGTTTCTTATTACACACTGGGATTTTTATGGAGATTTCAGGGATTTTTTAATGGGATTTTTGATTCCCAGTTAATACATTGTTTTCCTAAAACATCTATATGTTTTTCAAGTAATATTAACTGGCAGTATTTTATATAAAAACATAAAAGTATACTGGTTCTATATTTGGAGAGGTCACTGCTAATTTAACTTATTAAGAAAGATAGGATCATGCCCACATGAGGAAAGTATTTTTTAGTATAAATATATACCACTGAAATGTGCTACTAATAATGCTGAATGTTTTTTGTCCCCCACTACTTTCCAGTTCTTCAGAGAAGAGTCTCATTTATTTCCCTGGACATAACCATTGAGCTCACTTAATTTTAAAGGTACACAAGCTTTTCTATTGAGACAACCTTATCTTCCCACAAGATCCCATCAGTCTATTTTATGACTACCTTAAGACTGTCTGACTTAAAGTTGGAATCATGAACTCTAAAACTCCATTTAAGGTAGAAGGTCAGCTCAGAATATGTCTTTTCTCACCTTACTGCACTACTTTGCTGTTTTTCACCATGGTCCAGGAAGCTCATTACTGGGAAAAATCTCATTATCCTATAAGATCCCATCAGTCTTGGTACTTCTCTTCATCCTCTGTCTTTCTGGTTGGAAGATAAAGCTATGAATTTTCCTTCCTTTTTATATATTTATTCTATTTTTAAGTTATGTATAAAATAAGCATTTCCTTAACATAATATAGTTTTCTTGCTTGCTTGCTTGCTTTTTTGTTAAGCAATGGGTTAATTAACTCACCAAGGTCACACAACTAGTAAGTATGAAGTGACTGAATTACACTCAGGTCCTCCTAACTCCAGGGCCAGTGCTATAACCACTGCTATCTCCTATGATACAGTTTTTAAAAAAGATGATTGCACATGAAGCTGCAAATCTATTATGGTCAATTTGCTATTCCTTTATCAAAAATAAACTAAAGTTATTATGTAAATTTCTTTTTTTCTTCCCTCTCCCTCACCCAGAGACCCCTACTCTTAGATACAATTAGATATATAGCTGTAAAATTATTCTATACATGATTCTATTTATCTGTCTTCCATCATTAGATTGTAAACTCCTTGAGGGCAAGAACTTTCCTTTTCATATTTGTTTCTCTAGAGCTTAGCATAGCTCCTGATATGTAGCAGATGCTTAGTAAATGTTTATTGAGTTGAAAAGAATTGACCTAACTTGCAGTTTTATTCTTTGTTACTTTTTGACCTTATAAATGACCAGCAATTTTCCACATCTTATGTCATAAATATTTCTCTTGCTCCTCTAATTGCTTTGATTATCCAGCCCCTCTAGTATATATTTTGACTGATGTTTATTTTGTTCTTTCCATTTCTTCAATGTTATGTATTGTTCTTACCTTTGACTTTCACTTTTAGTTGCTAATTAAAGATATCAAGAATTTCCTTAGTTTCTCCCTAAAATTCCACTTGGTTTTGTTGTTGCTGCTGTTGGCCTTTAATTGGGTGATTATTGTTCAGGATTTCTTCTGCACATAATCACTAGATATAAATGTGATCTTTCAAGGTCTTTCCATTGACTTTCTAAAGCTTTTTAAAGGCATTTCTTTAATGGCAGCAATTAGTAACTGTTACTCAGAATATTCCTAGAGAACATCACCTTTACTTCTATAATTCATAACATGGCAGCTCTCATATCCTATCAAGTCCTGGAATCTTTTAAAATTCTTTGTCAAGTATCATAGGAGAATGCATTTGTTCATAATAGATACAAAAGATGCCAAATTTTAAAAATTATTTTATGGTATAGTTTGTCTTTAGTTATATTCTGGCTGTCAGGTTCCAAAAAGCACTTTTCTAAATTCTATTCCTAGTTTGCCTGTCTCTTCAAAAGCATTTTAGACACCAGGATTATTTTTACCATCTGTTTCATCGTTAGGTAGCACTTCTGTAGCTTGTGTGAAGAACAGATTTTCTATGCCCTCAGATTATTCACCTTTTCCCTCTTTATATTTAAGGAACTCCTCAAATCCTATTTTTGGGAATGAAGCTATTTCTTACAATTGCCCTACATGGATCTGTAATATACTGTTGTGTAACTTAGAACTAAGGATAGCATCAATAAAAGTAATATAAATGGTATTTTATTTTGTTCTGATGATACATATATAACTGATACATAATAAAAACATATCCATTTCATATCCATCCCACAGTTCTCATATCAGTCTCAGGGCACATAAAGTCTTGCTCCATATCTGAATCCCATTTAGCCTTCCCCTAGTGGGCCATTGCTCCTCCCACATCCAACTATCCCTTACAATCTGAAGTCTTGAAGGGCCAATCATCATCACTGTCATCATTATTTTTATCACATTCAAGGAAATACTCTAAACTAGTTGTGCATCATTAATGAAAATTCCTTTTCCAACCTTATGCTTAAAGGATCAATGATAGCTTAAAAACTAGAAAGAATTATGACTACTCTTTACTTTTCATAACATGAGATTGTTTAGGAGAACCTGTGGAATACTCTGGGAATTTTAATACATGCACACACTAAAACACTTAGATGTATTTCTGGTCTGCCATAAAATGAAAATATTAAAATCTTTTCTGAATAATTTGAGTCAAGTCAAGCTGATCATTTGGTAGTTTTTGAAAGGCAGGTGTTATAACATGCTGGTTACTTGGTGAACAAATTAGAAACATTTTTCTCCAGAATTTGTATATGAGATATTTTCAAAACTTTTTTTGTTCAAAATGGGTAGAATTTCTTAAAGTCTGATTGTACTTTTTCAAATAAAATAACTTTGCAAGTTGGGTTTTATTAATAACTAGCAGGATATTAACAAAATTGAATTAGGCTCATTCAAGCTCTGAAGAACAGAGTAATAATACTATTGGAGAAATGCTGAACAAGCGGCCAAGAGTACTACAGCATTTCATTTCTGTGGTAAGAATATCTCAATAGAGATATGTGCAGATCCATTAGGATATCAGTAACTGGTGTGTACTGCCATCAATCAAATTACTATACAGAATTATTACAAGTATTCATTCAGTTTCAGTGGTTACAGTTAGAAATAGTATATAGGTTTAGAGAGATGGATATCAGTTATTCAAAATTAAATGGTTCTTTGGGGACAGAATAGATTTTTACATGGATTTGTGGATAATTTGGTAATTGGTTGCCTTTAGTGAGCATTCAGAAACCCTGAAGAACCTGCCCATTCTTTAAAGTTTTGCCCTTACTCATGTCTTCCTCACACACACAGTGAGATTTTGAGAGAAGAACATTAATGAAGATTAAAAGGACTTTTGAAAGAATTACATTCATTCTTCATTTTTTTTTCCCGAACTCTAAACTCTTCACTGTAGCCTGGTTTCTGAAGGCTTTTCAAATGTTGAATGTTAGAGAGAGAATTTATAAATTATTCAGTATGTCCAAACAATGCCATTGAAAGGAGATATAGAGACATCTGAGTATGAAAAAAAATCCATCCAACAGTCTGAGTTTAGTTGCTTCAAAAAGCACATGATGTTTTCCCAAATTGAATTAGACACAATCTCAATATACAAGGAAAGAAATTAAGTCTTGAAATAGTTCCAAGTTTGTTACATTTCCTACACAAGTATTAAAATGAGCTTTACTCATAATTATAGAAGTGAAAAAGTTATATATGTTCAAAGCAGTAAATTGCCTTCAAAGATGTATAAATTTAGTCCACTGTCACATGGGAAATACATTTTATTCCAATACCATTTGAATCCTCTCTCTATCCCTGCCTGGAATAGAAATAACTCATGCTTTCACCCCTTCACTCTTTGTGGGAAATGGATCAAATGAATTTGATGGAATAGTCAAGAGTATAAGAAAGGTAAATGAACTCCTTTTTCCTAAGTGCTTTCATTAACTGCATTTTTACCCACAAAGTTCATCTTAGAATGTCAAATTGTAAAGTGAAAAGCTAGCCCAAGATTCTTTGAGATTAATACATATTTCAGAAAATTTGAGAAACTGGCTTCACAACAAGAAAGGCCTTCACATCTGGGTTTTAAAGAAATTATCATTGTACTGAACCTGATAATGAACATGGTTATGACTAGAATTTTCTGCTCCAATGCTTTCTTAGGGCAGCAGGTTGCTGGCTGGACATGAAAAAATTTGGTCCTTGCACTTATCAATAAAATAAACCCTTTTGTACACCAACATCAAGTTTTTGTCCTCAAATATCCCTGGACAAGTATATTGGGAAACAGAGTTTAGTAATCTATATGGGATAGTGTCTTTCCAGGAGAGTCAAGGATTGGCCACCAATGAAAGGCAAATGGGGTTACAAGCAAAGGAATGAAAGGATGCACCCAAGAAAGTGTTAACAGGAGTGAACTGGAACAGAAACATAACACCAAGCATCTGGTGTTTAATGTTGTACAGGGATGCTGTAATTAAAGGGAAATCGCTACTGTGCTGAGGCTGTAAATATCAGGGGGCTCCAGCCTACTCATCACGCTAAATCACCGCCTACTGCCCAGCTGGCAAAGCTGTATAGATTTTATAAAAGCTAATAAAATGGTTGCTGTCAGCTCCATTGACTTCAGTTAGAGGTGTCAAAAAGGGGTAGGAAGATTTTAAGGAGGGGGAAAAATGAAGACTCTTTTATTGTAAAGCTAGAATAGAAATTCTATCAAATTGAAGCCCAGTGCTTTTATTGGCAATGGTCAAATTATTTCTTCTCTTTTTGAACTTACCTATGCTATTTTAATAGCTTCTTAATTGGTTCCCCTTCTTCCCTCCCCACTCTAATCCATTCTTTATCTAACAAAATAACACTCATCAGGCACAAGCTTGAGGATTTCACTCATCTATTCAAAAATTTTCAGTGACTCACTAGTGCTTCTAGAATAAAATAAAAATTCCATATACAAAAGTGGAAGGGTATACACGTTTCCAATCTTCTTTCCAGTCTTACCTTACATTTCTCCCTTTCATTCATTCTTCATTTCATCTAAACCAAACTCCATATTCAATTTCCCACTTCTTTCAGAAATGTCTGGAACAGTGGACCACATTAGTGAAATGACTGATTATAAGGTCAAAATTGGGAAGAAAGAAAGAGGAAGCTAGCTCAGAAAAGATTGTTGTTGATGGTTCTTCATTCTCAAAGAAGGTCATGTCATCAGGGAGGTGATGCCATGACAAGCACATGAATTGGATTTGAATGAGGGGATGCTATGCAAAGTCACCAGCCTCACTTTCTCCTCCAATGTCATATGGGTCCAGAGGCCAGATATGAATCAGGATGACTGAAGATGGTCCTGGATGTGAGGCAATCAGAGTTAAATGACTTGGCCACAATCACTTGTAAGTGTCAAGTATCTGAGGCTGGATTTGAACTCAGATCCTACTAACTCCAAGGTCAGTACTTCTCTCCACTGGGCCACCAAGCTTCCTATAAACAGAGAAGAGAACATTTAAAAGATTTAATGTCAGGGGCGGCTAGGTGGTGCAGTGGATAAAGCACCAGCCCTGGAGTCAGGAGTACATGGGTTCAAATCCGGTCTCAGACATTTAATAATTACCTAGCTGTGTGGCCTTTGGAAAGCCACTTAACCCCATTTGCCTTGCAAAAACCTTAAAAAAAGATTTAATATCATAATGAGGTCAAGAGAGACCTTAGCAAAGAGAATTTCAGAGTTTAGTATCTTAGCTCTTGGATCAATTTTTGGAGATGGTGGTTTGGAGAGTGACCATCCCTATGAATGACTCTTGTAAACTAGAAATGTACACAGAGGCAGTTAAGCAACTGATGAATTGAATGGCCAGAATGTTTAAAAGGTCATCAATATGAATATAAAAATTAATAAGTATGATGACAGGTTGGAATAGGATCAATTGACCTAAAAATTGTATTCACTTCAGTATACCTAGCACAATGCCTTGAATGCCTTTAAATATGTTTTGGCCTGAGCAAAAACCATAAACTAACTGCTATAGCTGTTGAGGAATATTAGTAGATGTCAGTAGAAGGCAGCATCATAGAAATACATGACAGCTTTGAAGAAGAAAGTGTTAAGGGGTGGTGTTAGAGAAAATGCCTTGAAGCAGCTAAAGATACTATGAAATAGTGTTAACTACCTGGGCATGGGGGAGGGGGCATCCAGAAATGATGGTGAGGGATATGGGCTTTCAATAGAAAAGTTCTATTTATTGTAGAGATAGAAAGAAAATAAGAGGAGGATATGGAGGTGCAAGAAGGAAGGTATTGTTGAAAATAGAGCAAAGGAAACTGAATGTTATAGGACTAAATTAGAGAAAATGATCATCTGTGAAAGGTTCACAAAGAAATAATCACCTTGATTTTGAGTCAAAGGAATCACAGGAGCAGGTTGTAGGAATTTACTAAGCTTAGAGCATGAATATACTAAGAGTATACTTAGTACTAAGTATACTAAGTATACTTAGAGTATACTAAGGAGGCAGAAGCTAGTAGAATACCTCAGCCCCAAATTTCTCATTGATTAGTGAGTCTAACTGAAACCATTACTGAGGCTCGTCTTCCAATTGGTTCCCACTGGCATGATTAGAGCTGGGATAAGATAGAGGTCCTGGTAACAGAGGGGTTGGTTATAGGAGATCATTGCAGAACTTGTCTCCCAAGTGATTAATAGCAAATTTCATTATAATTAACATTCCCCAGTAGCCTGAGAAAATTACAGCATATGGTTTTCACAGGAGTTATTTTTTTAAACAGAAAGTTTTATCTCAAAAGTTGTTTAGAATATTTGAAACTATTTAAATTTAAATAAATTAAATTGGGTTATACAATGATAGTGTATGGTATCCCAAAGGTGTGTAATTTAGAAAAGAAAAAAAAAGAAAGGAGGCAAGCAGCCATATAAGTCATTCCCATTTCATATCAATCCTTTCATTCATAAATTTGTGTTAAAATTTAAGTCATATAAGTAGATTCTGTCAGGCAGATTGTCTTGTGGTTTGTGTTTATTTTTGTAAAATTATCATCTACTCAAGATTGGGAACAGGACAGCTAGTACACCACGTTACGTTACAACCATTGGCGTGCCAATTCAAAAACCCCCTTTATAAACAGTGCAACAAGATGGTACTATGCTTTTTTACAAACCTTACTTTGGGAAATATCTTCACCCAGGCTGTTCCTCAAAGCATCAAATGTTCTCTCACCTCACAGCTGCTTCTGAGAATTCTTACTTCAGAACTTAATTCAGCAGCCCCTTCCTACAGGATATCTTTCCTGATTCCTCCCAGATTCTAGTCCTTTCCATTGGTACAACCCTGTAATTACTTTAAATATACTTAATAACTTTTTTCAAATGAAGATCAACCTTCTCTCCCTTCTACCTAACTCCTCCACTGAGAAAGAAAAAGGAAGCCTCCTATTACAAATATAGACAGACAAGAAAAACAAATTTCTGCACTGACTGCATTCCCTCTAAAATGCCTTAATTTGCATTGTGGGATGTCTCATATTTAATAATAAAATATGATTATTTTATGTCATTGATCTTTGTACTTCATTCTTGAAGAGGACCATAACGTCAGGGATGTAATGGTATGATATGCAAGTGAATTAAAGTGAGGAAGGACTGTGACCAACCTCATTTTTTCCTTCTGAGCCATCTGTGTCGTGATCAGATATGAATCAGGCCCATTGGTGATTGACTCTGGGTGCAGCAAGAGACCTTAGTCTTTTTAAACTAGAGCTTTTAATAAATCTCAGTTTGACTGAGGCCATACCCATTCAGTGATTAAGGATAAATAATAATTATATCTTATAATAATAGCTAGCATTTATATGGTACTTTAAGAGCTAGGAAAAGCTTTGCAAATATTATCCCATTTGATTATTACTCCAATTCTGGAAGGTGAGTATTATCCTCAACATCCCCATTTTATAGATGAAGAAACTGAATAAGAGAGAAGTTAATTTTACCACCTAGTTGCTCCAAGTATAGAAGTATCATAATCAGCATATAATATTTTGGGGTTTCTTTATTTTTCTTTTTTTAAAAGGCAATAGGGTTAAGTGGTTTGCCCAAGGCCACGCAGGTAATTATTAAGTGTCAGGCCAGATTTGAACTCAGGTACTCCTGACTTCAGGGCCAGTGCTCTATCCACTGTGCCACCTAGTCACCCCATAACATTTTTAGGTTTCTAAAGAGCTTTTCTAACAGCAATCTTACATGATAAGTACTGATGACATTATTATTGCTCTCCTACGAATAAAGTATTAAACCTTTCTGATTTGGAAAATTTTAAGAGTAGAAGGTGGAAAATGTGAACTTTTCTTAGATAACTTCTGAGGGAGTAGCCTCTCAGAGAAAAAAAGGACCTGAAAGAAAGCAGTTGGCCAAGATAAAGTGTTCAGTGAAGACAAGATAGGGAAATTATCTTACTTCCCAGCTGCTAATTAACATGTGATTATGATAAGAACTTTGAGGTTAATAGCTTGGAAACTCTGATGTCCAGAAAATATAAGTAAGCATATGAGACAATTGTATGTTGACAATTTGTGGCATGTCTGATAGAAGCATGAATTTAGGTTTTTTACTTTAAGATGTAGGAGAGTCACTTCACAAAAGAAATGTACTTCCTTTATGGCAAGAGTCAGTCATGCATTTTACCTTAGACTTCTATTATGTCTGAACAATTTCCCTATAAACACTGCAGAACACAAAAAGAAAACTAGATATGAAATTGAATCTTCATTTCATACAACTTGCTTTTTAAAAGTATATAATTAATTGCATACATAATTTTCAAAACTGTCTGGCTTACCTATGCTTCCTTCTGAACTTCATTGTATTTGTTTCTGTGCATTTAAAAAAAACTTCAAGGGTATCCATTTTTGAACATCATTATTACTAACCTCCCCTCTCTCCTCAACCCTCTATTAAGGAAAATCAAAACAAAATCTTGTGACATATAAGCAAAAATCAAGTAAAAAGAATTACACACGCAGACGTATTTTAAAAAATATTTTTCTACAACTTGAGTTTATCACTTCTCTTTCATAAGATGAAGAACAAGCTTAGTTGATTTACAGTGAAAATATGAAGCTGAAGAATCCAGAGAAATATAAAAAGAGAAATTTAATTTTTAAAAATGGAAGAATCTCTATGTAGTGCTAACATTCTAATAAAAGAAAAGAAACAAATATCCTTTCATAATTCTACATTCTTCAAAAAATACTGAGTTAAATAAGTAAAATGGAAGTTTTTATTATGAGAGTTTGAAAAGAGAAAAGAAAGAGGGGAAAAGTGATATATTAGTTTAGAAAAGAGGAAGGAGGGAGTAGAACTGACAACTTGAGCTGAACTTGAAAATAATTTATAAAAACAAAGGGACAAGAGTGGGAACCAGCTGAATCTCATTTTAATTTGACATGGACAAAGGAAGTTAAACACAAACATATACACACAAACTAGCATAGAATATATCAACAGGGAAATAAACAGGGAATGAGAGAAGCTATATGGGAGGAAAATATCTTAAAACAAAATGCTTGATCCTTTAAGAGTGGGGGAAGTAAAAAAGAAGGGGAAATAAAAAAAGAAAAGCTAAGGGAAGAAAAAAACAAGAAATAAAATTTGATAGATGTCCATTAATTGGGGAATAATTGAAAGAAAATTATGGCATTTGAATATAATGCAGTATTATTGTACTGTGAGAAATTTTTTAAAAAAGAATGATGGATAATTTGAGCTGATATAATTCAGATGTGTCAAAATATTTGAAAATTTTATTTGAGATTTTCTTGGCAAAGGTAGTAGTTTGACATTTTTTTCTTCAGCCTATTATATAAATGAAGAAACTGAAGCAAACAGGGTTCAATGATTTGTCCATAGTCACATAGTTAAATAGTAAGTGTTTGAAGCTGTACTTGAACTCATGAAAATGAGTCTTTTAAACTGCAACCTGGACTTTGTGTCACTTAGTTGCTCCTTCTTCTACAATTCCATTTTTTCCCTATAGAATTATAGAGTTTTTCAGGGTGCTATACTTAATTGTATGCCTATCTCTTTTTTCCTTTTAGAATACTATGTTCCAAGACCTCTCATTTATAGAAAAACTACCAAATTTATGTTATCTTTATTGTGTTTCCTTGGTACTTGATCTCTTTTCTGTAAGTTTGCATTTTTTAGAAGTTCTGGATTTGGGCTATGACATTGCTAAGGCTTCTTTGTTGCTTCTTTCATGAGGTGATTCATGGTTCCTTTTTAATCTTCACTTTGCTCTCATTCTAATAGATTTGAAATTTTTAATTTATTATTTTTGAAATATGCTAACGACATTTTTGGAAAATCATGGTTTTACAAGAAATCCAAAAATTCTTAAATTCTTCCTGTTCAATCTGTTTTTTCAGATTATTTGCAATAAAGGATACCTCATTTTTCTTTTTTTTCCCTGAAATTTTCTGGTTTGATCTTAATATTTCTTGTTTATCATGAAATCATTGATTTCTATTGTCTAAAGACATTCCCTGAAAACAGTTCATATCTTTATAGAAAGGATGAATGTGTCATTGAACTTCAACAGGATGGTGCAAGCACCTTACTCAGTACCTGACACATATAGTGAGAGCTTAATAAAAGTTTACTATTAACTTAGAAGAATTTTATTGCATCTCAATACTGATCTTATTGACATGGGTATATGTATTGGATCTCACACTTTGGGCTATGCTTTCTTTTTCTTGCATTACCTCTTCTAAATGTATTTATTGTCTCATTATTCTTACTATTACATCATACCTTACAGGACAGTGATAATATAATACATTTGCATGATATAATTTATTAAGCCATTCCCCAATTTTTAATTCATTAGCTTATTTTTCAGTTTTCTGTTCAGTTTTCAAATTTTGAGATTAGTACTTTTGTCTGCATCACTTTTTTTTCTATTAAAATTATTTTGGCAGTATAGTCCACATAGGGAAATCTTTATATCAAAGAGTGTAAACTATTTAGGAATTTTATTTGCATAATGCCAAATCATTTTCTGCAATGGTTGAGCCAATTCATGGCTGAACAGTGAGTTTGAATGCCAATCATCAAAGTCATTTCCAGAATGAATTTTGATATCTTTTACCATCTTTGCTAGCCTAATGGTATATTTGTATATCTCAGGGCTATTTCAATTTGCATTATCTGATTACTAGTGACTTTAAACATATTTCTTATTTTTCTTTTGAAAACTATTTGGAAAAGGCACTGTTTTATGCAGAGGACTTGATTTGAATCTTCCAAGTAACTTGCCTGGGCAACACTGTGAAAATAGGGGGATTGGAAAACATGAACTTTGAGCTATCTTATAGCTTCAGATCTGTGCTCCAATGACTTGATTTGTCCATATTCTTTGACAATCTTTTGAGGAGGCTCTTAACCTTATAGACATAGCAATTCCCTATAATTTTTTTTAATTTCATATTTTAGCAAAGTATGTTTCCTATTCATTACAGTTTTCTGGAACTAGTTATATTGATTTTATTTATGGCCAAACTTCCTAATTTCATAAACAAGATTTCCTATTTTGTTTTTACTATCTCTTTTGTCTTGTGTCTAGTAATAAATTTCTTCCTATGGAAAACTGGGACACTAATGTACTACTAGTGAAGTTGTGAACTGATTCAACCATTCTGGAGAGCAATTTGGAACTATACTCAAAGGGCAATAAAACTGTTCATATCCTTTGATACAGCAATGCAACCACTAACTCTGTATCCCAAAGAGATCATAGAAAGGAGGAAAAGACTCACATATAGAAACATATTTGTAACAGCTCTTTTTTGTAGTGGCAAAGAACTAGAAATTGAGGAGATGCCTATGAATTGGGGAATGGCAAATGAATGTGATGGAATACTGTTGTTCTGTAAGAAAACTTCAGAAAAGCCTGGAAAGAGGTAAATGAATAGATGATGAGTAAATTGAGCAGAACTAGGAGAACATTGTAAATATTATCAACAGCATTGTATCATAACAGAATTGGTCAAAGACAATTTTAAAGGACTTGTGATGGAAAATACCGTTCAGATCCAGAGAAAGAACTATGGAGTCTAAATGCAGAACAAAGCATACTATTTTCCATTTTTTAAATTTGTTTTATACTTTATGATTTTTTTTCCCTTTTGTTCTGATTCTTCTTTGACAACACTATTAATATGGAAATATATTTAACATAGTTACTCAAAATCTTAGAAAAAATGAATGTTGAAAACTATCATTGCATATAGTTGGAAAAACATATATGTATATATAAAATAAAATGTAATACTCAAAATAAAAATAAATTTCTATCTAGAATTGTGGAAGATTAAACTTCCTATGCTACACTATTTTAAATAATATGACTTTTTTTGAATCATTTATTCATTTGAAATTTACAATGGTTTACACAGTACAAAAGACTGGTATGAACCTGTTTTTTTGCCATACTACTTTCAAGTTTTCCTTAAAGTTCTTGTTTCTAAAACAAAAAATCATTTCTTTAATATTCCAGAGATTATTGGATACTGTCAAATGAGCTATTTAAGTTTTTGTTTACTGATCTATGGATCAAATTACTGGCCTTTATCCAGTATAAAATAGATTTTTCCTATTTTACATTGGAAATTGATATTTAGCAGCACCAAAACCCACTTTCTATCTTTTAAATTATATCAATTAACATTCTTTACCTCTTATGTCTCCAAATGAATTATATTGTTATTTTGTCCATTAAAAGAAGCATTGGTAATTTGATAAGCATAACACGAAATTTGTAGAATAGGTAAGGTAGTATTGTTGGGTTTTTTTAGCACAGTGGCACAGTTCAGCAACAAACTTTGGAAATTCATCCAATTTTTGGTATTTTGTCTCTGTAAAAATTATTTTGTAATTATATTTTTGTATTCTTGTGAGCTTAATTGCCAGATATTTAATACATTTTCTTATTATCTTAAAATGAATTTCTTTTCCTATGTATTCTCCTTAGATTAGTTAGTAATATACAGAAAAGTTAATGATTTTTGTGGATTCATTTTATATCCTGCTGCTTTACTGAAGCTATTAATTGTCTCAATTATTTTTGAGGTTGTTTAATCTTTAAGATTCTCTAAGTAAACCATACTATGAGTGGCAAATAGTGATAATTTTCTCTCTTCTGCTTAAACTTATTACCTTAATTTCTTTTTTCTTGTCATTACTATAGTATTTCTGGCACTAGAACACATAATAGCAGGGACAGGAAGTATCCTTGCTTCAATCCTCTCATACTGGAATAGCCTCAATAATTCTCCATTACAAATAATATTTGACTTGGATTTAAGATATGTACTTTTAATCACATTAAGAAATTTGCTTTATTCTTGTGTTTTTACCATTTTTAATGTGAGTGGTTCATTTTGTTGAAGGATTTTTTCCTGCAACTCTAGATAAAAAGTAATAAAAATCATTTGATTCTCTTGTTATCAATATGATTTATTAGATTTGTGGATTTTATCAAGTTACTTCTGTCCAACCATATGTCTCTTCCTGCTATACTAAATTGTTACTGCTTCACAGAGTATTGCTTCACTACTACATAACATTACCATCAGCAAATATTATATGTAATGGAAATAAACTCAAAACATTTCCAATAAAATCAGGGGTGAAACAAGGATGTCCATTACTATTCAATATATTATTAGAAATATTAACTATCGTAATAAGAGAAGAAAAAGAAATTGAAAGAATCAGAACTTTGCAGATGATATGATGGTATATTTAGAGAACCCAAGAAAATCATCTAAAAAGCTCCTTGAAAAATTAACAAATTTAGCAAAGAGAAATTCCACTTAAAGTAACTGTAGACAACAGTTTGGAATCTACCTCCCAAAACAAACCCAGAAACTGTATGAACACAGTTATAAAGCACTTGTCACCCCAATAAATTCAGACCTAAATATTTGGAAAAATGCCAAATGCTCATGGTTAGGTCAAGCTAATAAAATCAAAATGACGTTCTACCCAAATTAAATTACATATTCAGTGCCATAGCAATCAAATTACCCATAGCTATTTACTGAGCTAGAAAAAATAGTAACAAAATTCATGTGGAGCAACAAAAGGTCAAGAAGAGCAAGGAAACTGATGGAAAAGAAATGTAAAGGAAAGTGAACTTACTCTACCAGATCTAAAACTATATTATGAAGTAGCAGTCATCAAAAGTGCCTGGTACTGATTAAGAAATAGAGTAATAGATCAGTAGATTAGGATAGATTCAAAAGAAACTGTAGTAAATGACTACAGCAATCTACTATCTACCACAGACATCAGCTTCTGGAATAAGAACTCACTATCTGACAAAACATTGCTGGGAAAACTGGAAAATAGTATGGCATAAACTCACATCTCATACCCTACACCAAAATAAGATTAAAATGGGTACAGTATTTAAACATAAAGGGTGAACACCATAGATAAATCAATAGACAAAAAAAATACTCTCTTAGATCTATGGAAAGGAGATAAATTTATGACCAAACAAGAATTAGAGTACATTTATAAACTACAAAATGAATGATTTTGATTATATTAAATTAAAAATTTTTTCCACTTTAATAAAACCAATGATGCCAAAATTAGAAGGAAAGAAGAAAGCTGGGAAACAATCTTCACAACTAGGAGTTCTGATAAAGTCTCATTTATAAAATATAGAGAGAACTGCATCAAATTTATAAGGTTACAAGTTATTCCTCAACTGATAAATGGTCAAAGAATATGAAAAGATGGTTTTTCAAATGAAGAAAATAAAGCTATATATAATATGAAAAAATATTCCAAATCATTATTGACTAGACAAATGCAAATTAAAACAACTATGAGGTATCACCTCACACCTATCAGACTGACCAAAATGAGAAAAAAAGGGAAAATTATCAGTGTTGAAAAGGTTGTAGGAGGATTGGGACATTGATGGGTTGCTGGTGGAATTGTGAATGGATCCATCTTTCTGGAGAGCAACATGGGACTATGCCAAAGAGCAATAAAAATGTTCATTCCCTTTGAGCCAGCTATTCCAATTCTAGGCCTATATCCAGAAGAAAAAAATAAAAAATGGAAAAGTCCTATATGTCCCAAAATATTCATAACAGCTCTTTTTGTAGTGGCAGAGAACTGGAAATTGAGGAGATGCCCATCAATTGGGGAATGGCTAAACAAGTACATGAATACTATGGAATATTATTGTTCTATAAGAAAACACAAATGGTCAGACTCTAGAGAAGCATGGAATGAGTTACAGGAACTTATGCTTAGGAAAGAGAGCAGAACCAAGAGAACAAAATGTACACATTAACAACAACATTGTGAGATGAACAACCTTGGTGGAAGCAGCTCCTCTCAACAGTTCAGAGAGCTAGGACAACCATTTTTAGACCAGCTATGGATAGTGTTATCCCCATCCAGAGGAAGAAAAACAAAATAAAACAGAAAACCCTTCAGAATCTGATGAACACTTTATAAAAATTAACTCTTATGTATCTCTTTCCCTTAATCCTAACTCCTCATACTGAAAATGAGTAATCTGTAAACATATTCATCAAAATATAAATGTACATTGCTAACCTGACTGTTCACCACTGAGGGGAGGCGGGGTGGGTAGGGAGGATGGAAGGAAATTTTGTAACTTAAAAATATACATGTGCATATGGTTGAAAAAATAAATATATAAATCATTTTTTAAAAATACTATACATAACATAGTCCATTGTTTCTTACTGTTCATTTTCTTTACCTGACTTGGACATTAGAACTGTATATCTTCCATTGAAAGAATGTGGCAAGATATCTATGTTCTCTATGCTAATGAACATTTTATGAGATATGAGGGTTAATGATTCTAAATATTTGAAAGACCTTATCTATAAAGCTAACTGAGCTGAGAGCTCTTTTTTCAGATTATTTATAATTTGTTTAAATTCTTTTTCTGAATTCAGATCATTTGTATTCACTATTTCTTGGTATATTGATTGGACATTTTGTATTTCTATAAATATCCATTTCTTTCCAATTTTTTTGGTTTGTAATGCAATTGGGAACATATGTTTGTAACAATTGTGTTTATTTTCTATGCATTCAACATGAATATATCTCTCATGTATATATATATATATAATTAGACACATATATATATAGATATCTCTACCTATATATACATATATTAAAATGAAATGAATTTTTTTCCTATTTTTCCCCTTAATTTAGTTAGTAATATAGAGAATGCCAATGATTTTTGTGAATTCAATTTGTATCCTGCTATTCTACTGAAGCTATTATCTAATAATTGAATCTATTAATTAATATAATATTAATATAATACATTAATTATAAATTGTACATTCACATATATACAATTATATCACATCTGTGAAAGTATGCCACACCAAAAAAATGAGGAGGGGTCCTCGTTGAGTTTTGACCTGTTGGAAATAAATATATGTCAACCTTTCAAGAGTTTGTCCTAATCAGGGTGTGCTAATTGGTTAAAACCAGAGTTTGTTTTATTTAGGAACAAACATTACTAGAGTTTTGACTTTTAGAAGAGCAAAACAGAATTAGATTAACAAGCATATTTCTAGATATTCTCTAAGATGTGGATTTATCCAGTGGGCATGGGAGGAATCTAGCTAGAGATCCAATCGCTCCAAAATTGAGGCCTACACTAGGCTTTAAAAACCTTGACCATCAGAAGGCATGATCTGAAATGTCCCCTCTGGCTTGTGCAATCAAAGAAGGGTATGGCCCTCACAACCTGGGATGGAGTGGGAACAACTCAGGAAGGGGAAGGAAAACCTAAAAAAAGGTAGATCTAAGGGAGGAATCCCCTAAGGATTTTCAAAAAAATAGAGATAGCTGTAGGGGATCTTGATGGGATTAATATAATTAATATATCAGACCTTTAATCTGATAACAATTGAGGAAGTTATCTCTAAGCATCCTTTCAGTTGCTAAATTGAACTGATTAAAAGTGATTTCATCTAATTTTGCTCTTAGACCCAGAAAAATCATTTTAAATATATATTTAAATATACATATAAAATGGAAAAATTCACTCTTCTAATTATATAATTTATATATATATATATATATATATCTTTCTTTTTATGAAACAAACATCAAAAATAGGTAAAAGTTTTATTAGTGCAGCCTCCAGAACCTAATCTGTTTTGGATGTCCCAATTAGATACCCAGTAAGGTATAGACATTTTGCCGGATAGAACAAAAAAAGAATTTTTATTTTTAATCAGTCAGGAAATAAAATCAATTCATAAGAATGGAATTTTGATTAAAGAATGATACAAACAAAGCAATAACACAATACTCCCATGAACTTAAGCTTACCCTTCCTCAAAATATACATTTTATACACACACACACACACACACACACACACACACACACACACACACAAACATTCAGTAGAAAAGAAGACCTTCAGTGAAATTTTGCAGAGCTCCCACACATGGGAAACACATGGGTATCCGTTTATGAAATATACACAGAAAACATGTTATCAGGTCACATGTATTGAGGAGCATTTAAGCTCTGGGACCACAAATTTGCTGATGTCTTCTACTGATGTCATCATCCTACTCTATAGCAGTCTCCCTGTTTAGTGCTGCTTTCCTTTGTTTCTTATTAGAAGCTGATTTCTGTTCAAGCTGGTCATCAACTTCCACCAAATGAGATATTTTAAGATCATCTAATGCCCTGAAATGCTATCTTCCATATAGTTCTTTCAATTCAGCTGATACATATTTAGCCACCTCCACAATCCATTATAGGCTATTGCAGTTATCTATTTCAGTCTGTTCTGCCTCCTTTATCAGACAGTTTTTCTGGCTCTCTTAGATTATTTTTCAGTATTAAAAATTACAATTTGTGTCTGGGTGTTTTGTAGATTTTAAAAGATTTTTTTAAGTTGCTGAACTTTTCCTCTTTTCTTAATATAATTTTTTTCCTCTAATAATTATTTTAGCTGTATCCTATTCATTTTGTATGTTGCCTCATTGTTATCAATTTCTTTAATGTAATTATTTATTGTTTGAATGATTGTTCTGTGATGAATTCATCACTTAAGATATATTCAGTCTCAAAATCTATGGTCTTTGTACATTATTGTATTGCAATCTATATTTAATAGTTCTACCACTAGGCATTAACTTATAAATATTTTTTCACCCCACCATCTCACTGATATTTGTAAAGGTCAAGTGTATAGTTAAAACTAAGTCCATCCCTTAAAATTATCACTCAAGAAGCAAGTCTAGTCTCTCTAATATTCAATCAATTAATCAATAAACATTTATTAAGTGCCTACTATGTACCAGGAACTAATTGTTGGGGATATTGAATAGAGGCAAAAGACAGCCCTTTCCCTCAGAGAGCTTACAAAACATGCAATCAAATAAATGCAAAAATGAGCAATTTACAGAAAAAAGGAAATAATCAAAAATTAAAGCAATGGATTTAAGAGGAGTTGAGAAAAACTTCCTTCACAAAATGTGGTGATTTAAATTTTTTATTTCTTTCTTGTTTATCACCTTATCTGCTTTTGCTCAAATCAAAAAGAAGTATTACTTTTGCAAGTTAAATTTTCCTTTAAATTCTAAGATATTACCTGTATAGGTATGTATATCTGTCTATGTATTCCACCTCTAATTAATTCCACCATTGCTTCATGGGAGCAAGCAATGAACTGTGGACAATGAACCAAAGAGAGAACAAGAGGCTGAACCAGTTCCTCGAGTCTCATAGTTCCTCAAATAATTTCACATTAATGATTTTTCTTCCTCTTCACAGCCACAAAAACCTCCCCAATACCCTCTTCTCCACCACCCCCCAGCCCCCAACTCCCAAAGCCTTTGCTAGCTTCTGGGATAAGCTGCTGATTAGACTGTTTGATTCTAAATGGTGTTTCTAGAATTGAACTCCGGCCATGCCTATAGACTGTTTGGGGAGGTCCCTAAATCTTGGAGTAGCTGCTGTCATAAAGCCCACAAAGCAGTTTTAACATATCTGATTTTCATTTCTGTTCTCAATCAAATCCTGCTTGTGTGATCAACTCCATTAAGTTATACATACATTATTTAAAAGAAATTCAGCATGAGAGGAAAAGAGTGACTTTTTCCTTGTGACTGGAGGCTGAGCCAAGATTCTAATTGGATAAATCCACACATACTATACCCTAAGAAAACCAGATGAGTGTTACCACCTATAAAATTGGCAGGGATGAGGAAGAGAAGTAGCCAAACATGCTGATAAATACATAGTTGCTATTTTCCTCAATTACTTTCTGCTATATAGGGAAGAGTGCATAACCGCTTAGGTGAACATAGGATTTCCAGAGCCTAATTTTTATTATAGAACAAGTACAGACAAGTATCCAGCAGCCCTCTGCTGGTTAAATGTGAGAGTTGTGTTTGAGATTATTTCCAGTTTGTTTAAGAGAAGCTTATAAATACCCTTGAATTTCATGAGATTTCTTATCATGCGGATTTTTAAAATAAATGTTATTTTTTTGAGAAATATATTTTTCTACTGATGATCTCTTTCTGAATTGAACTGCTTTCTTTGAACCTTGAATTCATTCTTATGATCCAATTATATGCTATAGCTTTCCTTTTTTGTCTATCAATTTGCATTATTTCATTGTATCTCTCATTTCTGCTAAAGGTCTCTGGGTATGATGCAGCTAGCTATATAATCTGCCAAATAAGACATGCTTAAGCTTTGATTTCTGTCACATTTTTCTGTGGGGGTTTTTTTGTATTATTTAAAATAAAATATGTAGTCTGGATGTTAAAATATTAGATCATTGAAATGAAATATTTGAAACAAATCCAAATAAAAAACTTCTTATTCCAAGAATGCCTATTGGTGTTGAAGAAAAAGTACTAAAGAAGTCCTTTAAACAGATGAGAATGATGCAGAGAAATGTGTTAAATACTTGCTAAAGGTTCCAGGGAAACAGATAAAGTCCTGGTTGGAAATTATTTGAATCAGTGGAAAAAAGTACTAATGTCCCTAAAAAATTAGAGGTTGGAATACATGGAAGCAATTTTCTGAATCCCTCATCTAAGAAAAGCTAGAATAAAATATAAACCTATCCCACCAAAGGAAGGGATTGCTAAAGAAGCTATGCTATATTCACATGAGAAGTTGACTCGGAGATGGCAGATAATCTGCATGAAAGACAATGCTAGTATATCACTGATCTAAATTGTAGTCCTTCTCAAGAGAATTACCACATCAGGGTGGCATGAAGTCATCTGAATCTTGGTAGGGCATGGCAGAGAGATAGTTCAACAAGAGTAGGTGCTATAGAAATAAAATAATGAGCATTCTCAAAGGATCAGTAGATGATTAGGTAATGCAAGATGAAATCAGAGTACTCTGATGTCACAGTTTAGGAATGCTTATAAAAGCTAGAGAATGAATTTGGAATAAAGGGTGACACAAGTTATGTCCAGTTTCTCAACACATACCAGCTTGAATGGAACAATACTTCTGAGTCTGTGCTTCATATGATAGCTGTCTTTGGAGTCATGAAGTCAGCAATAGATGTTAAGCTGTTCTAAGTAATCACTGAACTGATAGGTAGCATGTAGATGCAGCTTCAGGAGCACCTGATTGAATGTAACGGATGAATGAATGAAAGAACAAATGAGAAAGCATCTATTAAATGCTCACCTTATGACAAACATTGTATTAAATACCTTGGACACAAATGCAAAAAAGAAAGACAGCTTTGGTTCTTTAGGGTAACTCAATGGATGGGCTAGAATGAACTGATATATGCCAAAAAAAAAAAAAAAAAAGAGGACAAAAACTGATATCTAAATGTGAATTACAGAAAGGGCAAAGGAAAGTCTTGCCAAAAATATCTTTTCCCATATGAGCTATGAGAGTAAGACTATACTACCTCCTTGTGAGCCAGATAAGAAATGAAACAACTTCAATCAGAGAGACAAAGGTTTTGGGGTTCACTGGGCACAGGAGTCACTTGGCACACTCCATCAACAATGCAGTACAGCTAAATATAGATCTTCTGCTTCAAATCCAATATAACCCATCATATATAAAATAATAGTTGGAAGGGACCTCAGTGCCTTATGATAAAGATCATACTTGAAAAATATTTTGTTCTACATTTCAGTTAATGGTCACCCAGACTTTGCTTGAAGAGTTCTCTTAAGGGAGAATCTTCCATCTCCCTAATTGCTTGAATTATTTACATCAAGTCTAATTTTTCTTCTTTGAAACTTCCATTAATTATCATTTGTTTCTTCTTTCAGAGTCAATAGAACAAAGCATCTATATCTTGAAGAAAACTATGTCTTCCCACTTCTTTTGTTTTCCAGGCTTCACATACTAAGTATCTTTTTAACTTTTCTTCAAAAAAGAATGAACTCAAGACTTTTCAACATTTTAGGTTCCCCACTCTGGACACTCTTGAGCATATCATTATCCTTCAAAAAACACTGTGCCCAGAACTGAAACAGTCTGCTAGATGAAAAGGTCAGACCAGAGTAGAATATAGTGATATTCTCACCTCCTTACTCAGTGAAGCTATGCTTGTAGCCCAAGATTATATTGGTTTTTCTGGGTGCTATGTCAAACTGGTGACTTATTTTAAATATTTATTCCACCAAACTCATTTTTTAATCAAATTGTGATCTAACCACACATCTCCCTTCACATACTTATAAAGTCAATTATTTGTATTCAAGCATATTTACATTTTATATTATTTATATGACATACCCTGAAAGATATTTTGGATCTTAACTCTGTGCTCCATTATATTTGCTGTTTTTCCCAGTTTTCTGTCATCTGCAAATATGATAAGCATGACATCCATGCCTTTATCAAAATCACTTGAATTTTTGAGGGCCAAGCATGGATAATTGGGGCACTCAACTGAAAACCACCTGTTGAATTGACATCGAACCATAAATGACTAGACTTTGAATCTGATCATTAGTTGTAGGTCAAACCTGACCCAGGTTGGTCTGGTAGTTCAGATTTGTGACTGGAATGATTGTACAAAATTTGTAACGAATCCTTTGGGCTATCTAATAGTTAGCAATCAGAAGTTTATTTAGCCAAGACATGGAAAATATATTCATCAAGAAAAATACATTGATTCAGTTGGATGCAACTTCTCTATCTCTGCTTTAGTCATACTGATCCAGGTCAGAAACTTGAGGGGAGGGAGGAGATGTTAATTCCTTTTACAGTTTACTTAGCCAAACAGGATTCTAGGCCAGTTAAATCTCTGGCATGTTTAAATACCTCTTAAAATTTTTAATGTAATTTTAATTTTATTTTGGATCTGCATTACTTATCCCACACATACCTCCAATTGAGAATAGAAAAAAAATAAATTCCCTGTTATACACATAGTCAAGCAAAATAAATTTCCACATTGGCCATATCTAAGAGACAATATGAATGCTAGTATTCAACATCTTTTACCTTTCTACCAGGAGATGAGTAGTGTATATATTTCATCTTCTGGGATTCTAGTTGATTACTTTTTTTTTAAGTTTCTGATTTTCAAAGTTATTTATCTTTAAAAATATTATTCTTATTGTATAAATTCTCCTAAGTATCACTCCACCTTAGTTTATTCAACTCTTCTTGTGTTTCTCCAAATTTAGGCCCCTCATCATTTCATACAAATAATATTCTAGCACATACAAATGCAAAAATTTGTTCAACCATTCCCAAATTGATGGGCAATCCCCCATTTTCCAGTTCTTTCCCACCATACACATACACACACACACACACACAAATAACTGCTGTAAATATTTTTTTTTGCATATTGATGCTCTTCCTCTTTCTTGAATCTCTTTGGTGACTTAGTAATGGGACATCTAAGTCAAAGGGTATGCACAGATCAGCAGTAGTTTCTGGAGCATGGTTTCAATTTATTTTCTAAAATGACTGGGTTGGTTCAACAGTATCAACAGTGCACTAATGTCCATGTTTTCCATAATCTCTCCAGCAAATGATGTTATTTTTCTTTCCTTTGTCAATTTTACCAATATGAATGTATGTAGTAAAAACTCAGTTATTTTTAATTTGCATTTCTAAATTATTAATGATTTATATCAATTTTATGTAGCTACTTATAGCTTGGATTTTATCCTCCAGAAACTCTCTTCATAACATTTGACCATTTATCAATTGGATAATGGCTCTTATTCTTACAAATTTGAATCAGTTCCCAAAGTATTTTAGAAATGAAACATACAAAAGAAATGATATGACACAATTTTAAGCATTTACCTGCTTCTCTTCTAATTTTTGTTTTATTGATTTTGTTTGTGCAAAAACTTTTAAATTAAGTAATCAAAATTGAGCATTTTACAATCTGCAATTCTCTCTATTTCATCTTTGGTGAGAAATTCTCTTGCTTTTCATAGATTTTTAAGTAATTTCTTCCTTGTTTCTCTGATTTGCTTAGGATGACACTATATGGAGCTTATCTTCATCTATACTATGGACCTTATCTTAATAGATAGTATGAATATTAGTCTCTATCTAATTTTTGCCAGTCTGCTTTTCATATTTCCTAATAGTTTTGTTTAGTAGTTCAATACCTTTTAAAGGCAAACTATCCTAGCCTTCCTGTTGTAGGACATTGAGAAAAAGCTAGCTCTGACTATGTGACAGGACTTTAGGAAATATTGTTTATGCTTCACCACTCAACGAGTTACAAATTCATCTAACAGTATTGTTGTCTTGCCTCTATCTCTCCCTCTTTCCCACGAGAATAGTAAGATTTGTATTTTGCTCAGTTTTCTGTAAACTACGTCTAAAGTGTTTCTATGAACTATCAATTTTGTAACTAATGAAGGAAATATGATTAATTTGGTATTATCTATTAATTGAAGACCATCACAAGTTTTCTACATGGCTACCACCAATGATTTTAATGATAACTACTAGAATTTTTTCAGGAATTAAAGAAAAGTTTGCTTGCAATATTAATATCTCTTTTTTTAAAAATTAGGACAATTGTTGACAATTTCTAAACCTGCAGAACCTCTCCTATTCTCTCCCATCTTTCACATATCATTGACAATGTTTTAGCAATTATATGCATGAATTCTTTCAGAATATAAGGATGAAGTTCAACTGGATAATTCATCAGAATGTTCTTTTACAATTTTCCTATTTATATTTGGTATCAACTTTTTTTTTTTAGTTTTTGCAAGGCAATGGGGTTAAGTGGTTTGCCCAAGGCCACACAGCTAGGCAATTATTAAGTGTCTGAGACCGGATTTGAATTCAGGTACTCCTGACTCCAGGGCCAGTACTCTATCCACTGCGCCACCTAGCCGCCCATGGTATCAACTTTTAAATCACTACTTTTGCTTTGCTATCTTCATTGTAAAAATCTTTCTCACTAAAAGGGACTCCAAGTCTTTTGGTTCAGGACTCTGCACTTAAAGCTGTAAATGACCAGATCACACTACCCAGTGTAGTTTTACCAGTCACATATTTCTATAATTATCTGCTAATTACATCCATATATACTATGGATTAGCAGTTCAGTTTTCCTTGTTCAATATTCATTTTTAAATGATATTTTACTGAAATCCTGAATTCTGTATAATCACTTTAATTTAAACCTCTAATTCTTACAGAGGTATCTTTTTTCAACCCCTTTTCTAATTGTGGATTCATATCTTTCTATTTTTCTCTCCAATATTCTATGTCATGGATTATAATAACAATAGCTAACATTTACATGGGGAGATTTTTTAAGTTTGTAAAATACTTTCCTTATATAAGGAGGAAGCAAAGGGAAGAAGTAGATTAGAGGACTGGTCCTGGAGTTGGGAAGATCAGAGTTCAAATTGGGCCTCAGCACTTATTAGTTATGTGGCCCTAGGCAAGTTTCTTCATCAGTTAAGTGCAGAATAATACTTCCCAGAGTTGTTGTGAAAATCAAATGAGATAATAGTCATAAACTGCCTGATACACTTTAAAGTACTTATATATTATTATCTCATTTGATTTGCATAAAAACCCTATAAGGTATTTGCAATTTTTTTTGTTGTTCAGTCATTTCCATCATGCCTGACTCTTTGTTACCCTTACCCTTATTCTTTGTTACAGAGGTATCTTTTGGTAAGGATATTGAAATATTTTAATATTTCTTTCTCTAGCTCATTTTACAGAAGAGGAACTGAGGCAAACATGGATAATTAAACTTTGCAGTAACCTGTGAATTAAAATGAGTCTTTCTTTCTTACCTCCAAGGTTGGATGACCTGTCTTTGAGTTCTTCACTTAAGAAAAGAACCCCCATAGATCTATCTTTAAGCCCCTTTCTTTGAGGTCACTCCATTTTCCCATCATCAAAAAGATTATTCAACATTGCTTGCAGAGGTCCCTTACCATCTCTAGAGCTTTTTGCTTCAAATCGAGCTGATGAACTTCAACACACAGCAATTACAAGCAAGCTCTTTTCTCTCTCTCTTCTCTTCACCTGTCCTCAATAAACTGAACAAGTCAGCAGACATAACAGAACACATTCAATCTACTCTGAAATAGTTAGAAAACATCCCATAATGTTGTTAATAATTATTAAAAGGAGCCAGATAATTTTTATGATCATTAATAATAACACTTATAAGCAATGGAAATTATGACTGTTAAGTGTAATTAACTTACATACTCCAAGGTATAAGGTTACCTCAAAGGAGAAAAGTGAAGGGAATTAGAAAGGAAATCTCTTCCAGTAAACATAAAGCAATATCTAATTGGTTTGCCTCATTTAAAGGACCCTAAGAAAGTGAAAATCCAAAAGACAACACTTTAAAGGGTATCTGTCCCTTTTTTACAAGCTTTGTGCAAGTTAGGTATTAACTCAAAATAGAAAACTAATTGCTTCTGTACTAATAATTCCAACTTCTGCAAACCTGGCTCAAAACACAAATCCACACAAGTTTCTTTAATGCAGTTTTAGCATCTTTAAGTTATTGCAAAGGAAGTTAAACATATACAAATTTACACATTCAATCTCCCTTTAATTAAATCCATATTAAGATACCTTAATTTATAGCCATCTCTACCGCACTCTAAGAATTTATGGTTCTAAAGTTGGTGGAAGAACTTTTTGTTTGTTTTGAATGATAATTTATTTTTTCCCGATTACATGTAAAAACAATTTTTAGCAATTGTTTATCTTTATATTTTGAGTTCCAAATTGTCTTCCTGAGTGTGTGTGTGTGTGTGTATGTTTGTGTGTGTGTGTTTGTGTGTTAACTGAAAAACTGAGGGGTGCCACAGTATAGTGGAAAGAATGCTAGATTTCAGATGTGAGGACCTGTGATGAATATCTTCATCCTCTCTGTCGCAGAACCTTCAGCAAGTCATGTCATTTGTCTTGGTATCAATTTCCTCATCTCTAAATCAGGAATGGGGTGACCTAGATAAACTTTAAGGTTCTAGGTTCTAGTTCTACATTTATAATTTATCAATTGCAATTGCTTACTCAAATATTGAAATGCCTCTATGAGTTAGTTCATCATTGTAGATATTCCCAACAATTATTCAGATCACAGCCTATTCAGTACAAATCTATGTCTTCTTGTATGTTACCCTCAGAACACCCAGTAAATAAACTGAGGGTCTTCCTTGTACTCTCTTCACATCTCCAGGAAAAAAAAAATAAATGAATGTAGGACCTATCCAATGACTTGCCTAGATAGCTGTAATCCTTTGTCTTTTTCTACATCATTTATTGGAATCACTCATTACAATTGCTTATTGTTGTTCAATCAATTCAGGAATGTTCTACACTTCCTGTTTTCTTGGCAAACATAATGAAGTGGCTTGTCATTTCCTGTTCCAGTT
The DNA here is from genome assembly GCF_037893015.1 of Macrotis lagotis. Classification (NCBI taxonomy): domain Eukaryota; kingdom Metazoa; phylum Chordata; class Mammalia; order Peramelemorphia; family Peramelidae; genus Macrotis; species Macrotis lagotis. The sequence goes on from NC_133658.1 coordinate 484,509,381, forward strand.
CATTTTACAGATAAGGAAACTGAGGTAAACAGTTAAATGACTAAGGCCAACCTGCTAGTAAGTGACAGTTCAAATTGGAACTCAGATCTTCCTGACTCCAGACTTGGTGCTTTATCCACTATGTGATCTAGCTGCCCTAAATTGCTTATACACATAATTAATTGCATTCCAACATCCACTTGCAATTCTAGCTACCCAAGTTTTCTTTTTACTCAGAAGTTTCTCATTTCTCAGCTGTCTTATGAGATTTACTCATTACTCAGATAAAATGGGCTTGCATGCCAAAGTAAAAACCAACATACAGAACAGGGTAGCAATTTGTTAACCATTATTTTCTATTATCCATTTAAATGATTTCTTCCCTCAAAATACTGACCTTACCAATGATTTTCTTAATGATTCTGATTGCCTGCTCCCTAATCATCCTGCATTCCTTATGCCATCTGCCCCCAACTTACCCACCTATCACTGCCAGGATAGAATCACCTCTCTATAGAATCTCTGAGTCCAGGAATGTATCTGCCTTTTATAACAGTAAATTAATTTGTTTTTCCCAGTTATTTTTTGACTCTTCATGACCCTATTTGAGGTTTTCTTGGCAGAAATTCTAGAGTGATTTCCAATTTCCTTCTCCAGCTCATTTTACAAATAGGGAAGTTAGATAAGCAGGTTAAGTGACATGCTCAGGATCACATAGCTAATAGGTATCCAGATCAGATTTGAACTCATAAAGATAAATCTTTCTTGGTTCTAAACCAGTGCTCTATTTCCTGTGACTACTAACTGCCCTACAGTATTGTTACTCATGAAACTAATTTCCTCTCATGATGTTGTTTCATTTATGGTCATATTGAAGGGATATATACCTGAATTTCCTTATATTTATGTATTACTTTATTTTTAATCTATTTTTATTTTACAAAATTAAAAAAAATGTCATATGTGCAGCATCAGAGAGGATTCATAATATAAAACAATTTCAATTTCAAGAAAGCCTATATAGGGACGACTAGGTGGCTCAGTGGATAGAGCACTTGCCCTGGAGTCAGAAGTACCTGAGTTCAAATCCGGCCTCAGACACTTAATAATTACCTAGCCCTGTGGCCTTGAGGAAACCACTTAACCCCATTGCCTTGCAAAAACTCAAACAAAAAAAAACAAAAAGAACCCCTATATAATAAATGTTATACATTGTGTTCAAAATTGTCTATGTATTCCTTGTTTCCTTGTAAGTTTTCTTCTACTCTCTGCTGTGCAGTGTTTACTTTTTTTCCCCTACCCACTTCCCCCAGGATGGTTATTATTAAACCTGGATAAATAAATATATATATATATATATATAAATTATATAAATATGCATTTATACATGCAGAGAGACATATATATATATACACACTTATATACATACTCACAAACACCTAAATATCATATATAGACATTTATATATAATATATATATACCTATACCCATATATACAAATAGATAATATAGATTTCTATGCACACATATTAATAGATATGTATTTGTGTATCTTTTATTTTCTAACATTTTCTGAAACCAAAAAATCCCCCCTCTTTCCTCTATTTCACTGGATATCTTGTCCTCCTATTCCTTAAGCAACCATCCTTCAAAGAATCTGTCCCTCAAAGATCCTTTTATACCTCCCTCTCCACTGATCTCCATTCCCTTCTATATACCCTCTCATTCTATTCCCCTCCCTGTCTCCTTTTCTTATTTCTTTCTGAGTTTCTTATTTCTTATTTTTTTCTGAGTTTAGAAAGTTTTAAACATTAAGCATTAAGAATCCCATTTTACTCTACTCTCATCTTTCCTTTTAATTACCCAATTGCTAATAACAATCTTGGACATATGGTTTACATTTCCATATAAAGTTAGTAAACAGTCTGTCCTTATTGAGTCCCTTGTAATTAGTCTTTGATGTTTATATTTTTTTTTTTTTGGTTCTTGTATGTCAAATTTTCCATTAAGTTCAGAATTTTTTTTTTTTGCATTTTGATGACTACCCATTTTTTTTTTGTTCAGGATTATGCTTAACTTTGCTGATATGATATTTTTGGCTGTAACCCAGTTCTTTTGCTCTTCAATATGTTGTAATTCAAGACCTGCTGTCTTTTAAAGTAACTGCTTCTAGATCTTGTGTAAATCTAATTGTGCTTCTACCATATTTGACATTTTTTTTAAATCTTGTTACTCATTTTCTTCCCTTAGGCTTTTTTTTAGTTTTTTTTCATTTTTATTAAAGATATTATTTGAGTTTTATGCTAAAAATATTGATTTCTAAAAAAAACTAATGAAAATAGAGCAGTTTACACGTATATCAAATTGCTCATAGTCTCAGGGAGGAAGGAGGGGAGGAAGAAAGTGAGAATATTTGGAACTCAGAATTCTTTTTTAATTTTTATTAAAGATATTATTTGAGTTTTACAGTTTTCCCCCAATCTTGCTTCCCTCCCCCCACCCCTACCCCACAGATAGCACTCCGTCAGTCTTTACTTTGTTTCCATATTGTACCTCGATCCAAATTGGGTGTGATGAGAGAGAAATGATATCCTTAAAGAGAACAGAATTCTCAGAGGTAACCAGATCAAACCATAAGACATCTGGGGTTTTTTTTTCCCCGAATTAAAGGGAATAGTCCTTGTACTTTGTTCAAACTCCACAGCTCCTTATCTGGATACAGATGGTACTCTCCTTTGCAGACAGCCAAAAATAGTTCCCAATTGTTGCGCTGATGGAATGAGCAAGTCCTTCAAGGTTGTACATCACTCCCATGTTGCTGTTAGGGTGTACAGTGTTTTTCTGGTTCTGCTCATCTCACTCAGCATCAGTTCATGCAAATCCCTCCAGGTTTCCCTGAAATCCCATCCCTCTTGGTTTCTAATAGAACAATAGTGTTCCATGACATACATATACCACAGTTTGCTAAACCATTCCCCAATTGAAGGACATTTACTGGATTTCTAATTCTTTGCCACCACAAACAGGGCTGCTATAAATATTTTTGTACAAGTAATGTTTTTACCCTTTTTCCTCATCTCTTCAGGGTATAGACCCAGTAATGGTATTGCTGGGTCAAAGGGTATACACATTTTTGTTGCCCTTTGGGCATAGTTCCAAATAGCTTTCCAGAAGGGTTAGATGAGTTCACAGCTCCACCAACAGTGTAATAGTGTCCCAGATTTCCCACATCCCTTCCAACAATGATCATTATCCTTCCTGGTCATACTGGCCAATCTGAGAGGTGTGAGGTGGTACCTCAGCTAAGCTTTAATTTGCATTTCTCTAATAATTAATGATTTAGAGCATTTTTTCATATGGCTATGGATTGCTTTGATCTCCTCATCTGTAAATTGCCTTTGCATATCCTTTGACCATTTGTCAATTGGGGAATGGCTTTTTGTTTTAAAAATATGACTCAGTTCTCTGTATATTTTAGACATGAGTCCTTTGTCAGAATCATTAGTTGTAAAGATTGTTTCCCAATTTACTACTTTTCTTTTGATTTTAATTACATTGGTTTTACCTGTGCAAAAACTTTTTAATTTAATGTAATAGAAATCATCTAATTGGTTTTTAGTGATGTTCTCCAACTCTTCCTTAGTCATAAACTGCTCCCCTTTCCATAGATCTGACAGGTAAACTAGTCCTTGATCTTCTAATTTGCTTATAGTATTGTTTTTTATGTCTAAGTCCTGTAACCATTTGGATCTTATCTTGGTAAAGGGTGTGAGGTGTTGGTCTAATCTAAGTTTCTTCCATACTAACTTCCAATTATCCCAGCAGTTTTTATCAAAGAGGGAGTTTTTATCCTGGTGGTTCCCTTAGGCTTTTGCAAGGCAGTTAAGTAACTTGCCCAAGGTCACACAGCTAGGGTAATTATTAGATGTCTGAGGTCAAATTTGAACTCAGGTCCTCCTGACTCCAGAGAAGGTGTTCTATCCACTATACCACCTAACTGCCTGTTGTTGTTCTTAATATTTTCTCCTTAACCTGGGGGTTTGGGAATTTAGCTTTGATATTTCTGTCAGTATTCCTTCTAGGAATTTTTTTTCTATTTCTACTTTCCCCTTTTGTTTTAACTTAAGGGAAATTTTCTTTATTTCTTGTATAATTGTATCAAGATTCTTTTTCTTGATTGTAGCTTTCAGATAGTCCATTTATTCTTGTTATATCTTTTTGAACTCTTCTCCAAATCTGTAATTTTTCTTTTGATGTTTCACTTTCTTTTCTATTTTTTCATTCTTTATATTTTGTTTTATTATTTCTTGATTTCTTATACTTCACTGGATTCTCCTGGCCTAATTCTAATTAGGTTTTTGCAAGGTGATGTGGTTAAGTGGCTTGCCTAAGGCCACACAGCTAGGTAATTATTAAGTGTCTGAGGATGGATTTGAACTGTGCCACCTAGCAGCCCCCTAATTTTAATTTTCTTTTTTTTTTTAGGTTTTTTGCAAGGCAAATGGGGTTAAGTGGCTTGCCCAAGGCCACACAGCTAGGTAATTATTAAGTGTCTGAGGATGGATTTGAACCCAGGTACTCCTGACTACAGGGCTGGTGCTTTATCCAGTGCGCCACCTAGCCAACCGACCCATTCTAATTTTCAAAGAGTCATTTTCTTCCTTAAGATTCTCAATCTCCTTTTCCAGTTGGTTTACTTTCTTTTCATAATTTTGTTGCTTTTCTTGGATTGTTATTTTCTTTTTTAGTTTTTCCTCAATCTCTCTTATTTGATTTTTTAAACTCTAATTTTAGTTCTTCTGTGAATTCTTTTCAAGTAGATAGTCATTTGATGGTATTCTTTGGGGGTAAAAGAGGTTTTATTTTTCTTACTTCAGTATCTTCCTCTGAAGAGTAACCCATTGTCTCTGTTCCCAAAGTTTTTTCTCCTTTGCCTACTCATTAAAAAAAATTAGCAGCTTTTTCTTATATTCACCTCTAATCCTGTGGTGTGGGGATAATGTCTCTGACCTCAGGGGTTTTGTCTTGAACTCCAACATCTGAACTCCTTTCCCTCCCCAAGCCACAGCTCTGGTGCCCCAGTATAGTGTGCTGGAAATGATCTTACTCCCTGAGAACCTTCCTGTACTATAACCTTCAACTCTCACCTCTGACCTGGAAACAAGGCTGAGAATTCAATTCTTCTATGAGTGTTGACAGCCAGTGGTGTCCCTGTACTGCTGCTTCTGTACTCACCAGGCAAATACTGGCTCCTCCTTGCCCAGGACCACATCTCACCTGCACTGCTGGGTCTGGCATCCCATATCAGTAGAGCTTCCCCCTCTTCCCTAGCTCAATCACTTGACTTCCCACACTGTCTGAGGTGAAAATTTCTGTGGCTGAGTCTGAAGCTACATCCAAATCTGACTGTCCCTAAGGCTTGCCACATACTTTTTCAGGGAGCCAGCTGTCCCAGAGGCATTTATATTTCACTCAGCTGAATCTCCATCCTGGGATTTTTCTTTGGATCTTCTCTGGTTGCCCCAGAAGAAACTTTGTTCTGTTGCAGCTTTTGTTTGTTTCTACCATTCTACTTTCACCCTAATGCTTTTTTTTATTTATTAAATGGAGGAAATCTGGAGAGCTTGGAATTTACTGACCTCCTCCATCATCTTCCCTGAATTCCTTATGCACTACTTTATTGTTTTTACTTTGATCTAAAGCTAACTTAGCAAAGTAGGTATAGCAAAAATAATTCCACTTTACACCTTCCCAAAACATATACCTATCTTACAGGTGAGGAAAGAGAAGTTCAAAGAAAAATCATCTTTCAAATATCATTTTTTAAAAAAGGATTTCAGAACCTGAGGGCAAAGTTCTTTCTACTACAACATACTATGCTATTTCATTAGAAGAGATACTTCAGGGTTGAATATAAAAGTTCAAGAACCTATTTGTAGCTGCAATAAATCACAACAACTCTCTATATGAGGGATATTCTGAATTCCTAAATTTGGTTTTATTAGGCTTTTGGTTTGCTATTTTAAAGAGAAATAGTTTGTTGCCATCACAATTCTTCTCCACCCTGCAGAATTATTTCTCTGGCTGTCCTTCAGATTTCTTTTGGCTTTCCCTCCATTTCACTGGCATTGAACTTCATTTCCCATTTATATTTGCCATTAAATTGTTAGTAAGTCTGGAACTATTTCTAGGTTGTCTTGTGTTAAATGTAATAATTTTATTCTTCTAGGTCAGGGGTGGGGAACCTTTTTTCTGCCAAGGACCATTAGGATATTTATAACATGATTTGGTCAAACATTTAATTAAGTCACCCATAAAATCTCCTAGATTTATTGAATTTCAAGTTCTGCTTTTGGTTGTCATTGTAATACTAGACAAAATGATTTCACAGGCTGCTGGCTGAATATTCCCTGCCCCTATTCTATATGATGCTGTTAATCGTGGATTAAGTAAGGTAAAATTTAGGTAGTATTATAATTCCCTATATAATTGTTTCATCTTATTACAAGTGGAAAAATCACTGACTCTGGAGTCAGAATTGGAATAAAATCCCATTTCTACTTCTGAGTGACCTTGGGCTAATCATTCAATGCTTTAATGATGAAGTTGGATAAGATGATTTCTAAGGTGCCTTCCATATATATTTCTATATAGACAGGCAGTCAATAAGCATTTATTGGGAATCTACTATATGATATGCACTGCACTACAATCAGGGATACAAAAAAGGCAAGAAGTTTACAATCTAATGGAATAGACAACATGTAAATAAATATATACAGACAAGTGATACACAGTTTATTTTCAATTAATTAATTAATTTTGAATTTTATAATTTTTCTTCTAATCTCACTTCCCTTCCCCCCACCACCACCCACAGAAGACATCTGTTAGTCTTTACATTGTTTCCATAGTATCCATTGGTGATACATAGTTTAAATAAGAAATAATTAATAGAGGGATGTCACTGGAATTAAAAGCTGGAAAAGGCTTCCAATAGAAGATGGGATTTTAGCTTGAATTTAAAGGAGCCAGGAAAGCCATAGCAAAAGATGAGTAGGGGAAAGCATTGCAGGAATGAGAAATAGAAATACTATCCAGAGCCAGGAAAAAGGCTGTATATTGATATGGATCAGCATGAAGGTCAGTGTTACTATATTGATGAATACCTTGCAGACAACAAGGAATAAGATTAGAAAAGTAGGAGGGGAAGACTGGGTGATAAAGGACTTTGAACTTCAAACAGGTAATTTTGTATTTGATTCTAGAAATGATAGGTAATTGCTGAAGTTTACTGAATATGAGGAGGTAAGGAGTGATGCAGTCAGGTCAGTATTTTAGGAAAATAATTTTGAAGGCTAAATGGAGGATGAATTGGAGTGGCAGATATTTGTATCAGTTAGACCCACCAGCAGATTCTTTCAATAGTTCATGTATGAGGTGATAAGGACCTGTATCACACTGGTGTCAGTACCAGAGAAGAGAAGGCAACATATGAAAAGATTAAATCATATTGCAAAGAGTAAATTGATGGGATCTGGCAACAACTGGATATGGGGAGTGAGAATGAGACCCAAGTTGTGAGTCTGAGGGACTGAGAGGATCATGGTATCTTTCATAGAAACAAGGAAATTGATATGGGGTTGGTGGTGGGTGGTAGGGTTATGAAAAAGGTAATCCAGATAGTTTTTGATATATTGAGTTTAAGATGTCTCCTGGAAACCCAGTTCTAGATGTCCTAGGATAATGTTAGCATCTCTATTCATAGTACAGATAGTATCATGCATATTAACTTCAAAAAGTATTTACTAAGCATCTTGTGTATGCAGAACATTGTAATAGGCTTTGGGAGAGAGGCAATATTCATGTAAAACATGCTTCCTGCCCCCATGAAATTTATAGATGGGCTGGGAAATATAATATTTACAAATAACTCTACACAAAAGGGTGCATATCCAGTGCTTAACATGGTAGCTGGCACTTAGTAGGTGTTTAATGAATGTTTATTTATTAATTGCTACATTTATTACATCTTACATTGATATACCCCTTTAGGGTTCACAAAGCCTTATAACAAGCTTGTGAAGTCAGTAGCACAAATTAAAGTATACCCACTTCACAAATGGGGAGATTGAGGCTCAAAGAGCCTTAAAAATACCATGGTAATGCAAGTCTTCAAATTCTCAATGCTGGACCTTTAGCAGTTCTAAGAAACATGCCTCATTTGAAGGAGTCATAGAAATTTTTATGGAAGATTTCAATTCAATCTTAAAAAGAGAATAGGATTTTACTAAGTAGAAAAGATATCACTAATGTGGAGAAGAAAAGCATTCCAATAATAGGAAATGATAATAGCAATGATAAGGAGGTGGGAGATCTTTTTTTCTGCATCATCCAATTGCCAGACCTTTTATTAGCCTAGGTCATTTATTTTTTACTAATGCCACATAAATATATACCCATCAATATTTTAAAAATAGAACAATAGTTTTCTAGTTACAAATATGAAATTTCTTTGCTTTCTCCAACAAACTAGAATCTGCATCCCCAGTACTCTCCCTATATACTTCTAGCAGGCAGTCTCTCCAAAATTTTTATATTCTGTTATTCTCCAAGATGAGCTGTTTCATCAAAATTAATCCCCTCTTTACCTACAGATTTGATTTTTGGTATGTATGTATGTCTAAGATACAAACACATACATATATGTGTATAAAGTATAAAGTTAGAGGTAGAAATTCTAGAACCTAGAGCAAATTTAGGTGAACCTGACCATCCCATGCATTGTTGACATATTGAACACAAAGGGATTATTAGCTGAGATTAAAATCTAAGACTACAGATTCTACTTTGGGAAGCTAAGATGGCAGAATAAGCAGTAAGACATTGTAACCCTTTCATATTCACCTCCAAACAACTATAAAATAGAACCTAAAAGAAATCCCGGAACAGCAGAACCATCAAAAAGACAGATTGAAACTTGGAAGAACTATGGGAAAGGTCCACCTCACTCTAGTAGAAGAGGAACAGGGAAATTCAGTCCAGGACTGGAAGCCTCCCAGCAAGCCAACAGTAAACCCCACCTGGGCAAACCAGTGGAAGAGCCTAAGTCCCAGTATAGAGATGCAGGCAAATTCCAACACCAAGGGACCTCCTGCACGCCTTCACATAGCCAGGGAAACCAGTAGACTCTAGCTCTAAGAACCACCGTATGCTTTGCCACAGTCCCAGGCAATTAGGCATTCTCCTGTTTGTGTAGCTTCAGGAAAATGCAAAAACACCTATGTCTCAGCACACAGCAGACACCACTGCTCAGCACAAGATAAATTGCCAGATCCCCATAGCCTCCAGCAGTGCCAGCCATCCCCCACAGGTTCCCTGTGGATCTCAGGACAACATTAGCACAGCAGTAGGCAAAACATCCAAAGCTTGTAGCAACTAGCACAAGAAGCCTGAGACAGTACCCCTTTCTTCCTGGGAGCAGAGTTCAAATTTAAAAGAAAGAAAAAAAGGCAAAAAATATCAGTTAAAAACAACCAAAAATAATTAATTTGACCATTGAAAATTATTATGATGACAGGGAAGACCAAGATACAAACTCAGAAGAGGAAAACAATGTTGAAACATTTATAGGGGAGGGGCAGCTAGGAGACACAGTGGATAGAGCACCAACCCTGGAGTCAGGAGGACCAGAGTTTAAATCCAGCCTCAGAGAGTTAATAATTTCCTAGCTGTGTGACTTTGGGCAAGTCACTTCACTCCATTGTCTTAAAGAAATAAAATTTTAAAAATACTGATGGGTAAAACCCCAAGAAAAAAGGGAAGTATCTGAAGTCTAGAAAGAACTTGTGAAAGAGCTCAAAAAAAGTTTTAAAATTGTATGAGAGGTAGAAGAAAAATTGGGAAAAGAAATCAACTACTTAGAAAGTAGAATTGGACAAGTAGAAAAGGATATACAAAAATCCATTGAGGAAAACAAACTTCTTAAAGAGTATAATTGGCAAATGGGGGGGGGGGGAGTACAGAGAATAATTGAAGTAAACAACTCCTTTAAAAAGTGGAACCTAACAACTCTATGAGATATCAAGGATCCATCAAACAAACTCAAAGAGAATGAAAAAAATGGAAGAAAACATTAAATACCTCATGGGAAAAGCAACTGACCTGGAAAGTAGATGCAAGAGCCATAATGTCTGAATCACTAGACTACTCGAAAGACATAATAAAAAGCTGGACAGCATCTTTCAACTTTTGTTTCTGTTTTCTTATTGATATTTTATTTTATATCTTCTATTACATGTTACAAGTTTTTCAACATTCATCCACATGCATATTAATAAGTTACATAATTTTCTTCCAACCTCCCTTCTCATTCCCCTCCCCTTAGTGGCAAACAGTCTAGCAAAAACTGTACATGTACATCTGTACTTAATAGGTTTACATTTTAGTCATTTTCTGTATGAGGAATTAGAACTAAGAAAAAAGAAAATAAAACCATGGGATAGGAAGGAAAAACATAAGAGAATTTTTTTAAAATTAAATATAATTTTCATTCAGATTCTGTAGTTTGTGTTTTTTTGGCTTGTTATCATCTAGATGTGGATGGCATTGAACATGACAGGTCTCCCAGATTTGACCTAACTCTCTGAACTGCTGAGGTGAGCTGCATCCATTCAACTCAAAATGTTATTGTTAATGTGTACAACATTCTGTTGGTTCTGTTACCTTCACTCAATATCATTTTGGGTAATTCTTTCTGTGCTTCTCTAAATGGACAGTATCTTTCAAGAAATTTTAAAGGAAAACTACCCTGATGTCCTGGAATCAGTGGACAAAATAGGAATTGAAAGAATTCACTGATCATCTCAGGAATGAGATGCCAAATTAAAAACTCCTAGGAACATTATAGTCTGAATTCAGAACTATGAGGTCAAGGAAAAAAAACTATTAAGTGGCTAGAAAGAAATAAGTCAAATATCTGGGAATCATAATCAAGACAACATAAGACTTGACAGTTGCAACATTAAAGGACTGAAGGTCAGGGAACATGATGTTCCAGAGGGCATAGGAGTTAGATCTATAGCCAAGAAGCATTCACCTGGCAAAATTTAGCATAAAACATCATGAGGAAAAAATAGTCATTTAATGAAGTGGAAAGATTTCAAGCTTTCATAAAGAGAAGATCAGAATTAAACCTAAAGTTTGATCTCTGATATCAAGACCTAAGAGAAACATAAATAGATAAAAAATGGAAAAGAAAATATAAGGAATTCAATAGAGATAAACTGTACAGTAGTGGGATTTAAATAAATGAATAACTTGTTCTCTGCCCTAAAAACCATTTTAAGTATACAACAAGATATACTGAAAGATAGTTTAATATTTCATTCATTTAATACTCAAATAAGAACAATAAAAGAAGTACACAAAACTAGATTTATGTTATATTACTCATGGTAAGTAAATGTATCCTTATGGAGAGAAAGCAGTCACATGACCACAGCAGTCAATGTTGGAACACATGTAAAATCAAAACTCATTCTGCCTATTCTAACTCTTTTGTTCTTCTACTTTCATGATTTCCAAAATGTGTGATTAGATAATTCTTGAAATCTATATTTTTATTGGTTCATTGTGTCCCAGCTTCCTATTGGTTTCACCATTTAGGAAACTTCAGCTTACTCATAATATCTTGGGGATATTCTGGGAGTAACACAAAGTGGAAATGAATGTCAGCCTGTCACACCCTCTGGCTGTTCGGCAATTTATCTCTTTACATTCTATGTTTGTTTACTGAAGTAACAAAAATGAAGGAATTAAAATGTAGTATTTCATCAAAGGTATAATGAGTTCTAAGAAATGAATAAATAAATATTACAAGCATAGTTCTGTCCATTTTTTTCACTTATGGACAGAATAAACATTACTTTAAAAATGCTGTTGTGCAGATGAGCATTAAAAAAGAATAAGGAATATAAATTTGTGATTTTCACATTGGGTGGCTGCCCAGGAACTCAACTTAGAAGGAACCCCTAGTTACAAGTGCCATTTTAACAATTGGTCCACCAAATTCAACATGAGAATAGGTACTGGTTCTTTCAAACCAGTGAAAACTAGCTGAATCCCACCACAGACTGCTTACATCCCTACACAGGAAGTTGAAACTTTTAGTCCTTAAAAATTATACACTAATAGTACAACTAGAAGGAATATACATAGACAGAGGATATGATTATAAGGTGAATTTTATGGAATGACAAAAAATGAGGGATGAGACAAAGGAGTACAATGGGTGCAGAAGGAAGGGAGAGATAGAATGGAGTAAATTGTTTCACATGAAGAGGCAAGAAAGACCTATTACCATAGAAGGAAGATGGGAGGGTGGGTGATGAACTTTACTTGAACTTTACTCTCATCAGTATTGGCTCAAAGAGGGAATAATATTTATAATAGTTGAATATAGAAATCTATCTTATCCAACAGGGAAGTAAGTAGCAGGGGAGGTGATAGAAGAAAAATACTAGTGAGGAAGGAAAAGGGAGGAAGAATAAGATGGAGGGAAATACACAGGTAGTAATCATAACTGTAAATATGAATTGGATGAATCTCCCATTAAATAGAAGCAGAGAACAGAGTGGATCAAAAAAACAGAATCCAACAATGTGCTGTTTACAAGAAACACACTTGAAGAAGAGAGACATACACAGAATAAAGGTTAAGGAACTGAAGCAGAATCTATTATATTTCTATTGATGTTAAAAAAAAAACAAAAAAAATCAACAATTCTGATCTCAGCCTAAGTAAAAACAAAAATAGATCTAATTGAAAGAGACAAGGAAACTACATCTTGCTTAAAAACACATAGACAATGAAGTAATATCAATACTAAATATAGATGTATCAAGTGGTATAGCATCTAAATTCTTAAAGGAGAAATTAAGTGAATTACAGGAAGAAATAGACAAAAATTATATTAGTGGGGGACCTCTTCTTCTTACACTATTCTAACACTTTTTTTCCTTCTACTTCCATGGTTTCCAAATCAAAGAAAAAATGTTCAGTAACCACAATCAGAAATGAAAGAGACAAGAAGAGATCTAGGTTGAAAAGGAATTTTTTTTTAACAATAGTGGAGATTTCCAGAAGGAAAAAAAGGACATGCTTGGGAGGGGATAAAAGGGAGGAGTTTATGCTGACTTTATGGTTACAGAATAATAATCAGTATATACCACTTTTGTCACTGATTCCCAGATGATGTTAGACATTCTACTGAGTATGAGTATTCTGGTCAAGCATTCAGTCTAGGAGCAATCCTTCTCAACTTGGAAAATGGACCCTGGGATCTTGGGAGGGACCATCTGTTGGGGCAAAGTGAGAGATACATGCTCTCAAATATCTGTACCTGGGTCAAAGCCCTGATTTTCTCCTTGCTATGCTAGCTCAATATAAATAGATTAAAATGTGTGGTAATGAGTCCTCCCTAACTCACAATCCTAGCCCTCAATCTCAATTCACACATCCCTACAAAAGTCCTTCCATCTTCTCATTTCTGACTTGGGAGGGGGTGGATGGAAGTGAAGGAAAAAGGAAAAGAAATTTATATGATAATTTTATATTTCAAGAGAATAGCAAGTTGTACATGGTAGATTTGCATTACATATGTAATCTCATTTCTATTGAACTGTGATATGGAAATGTTTGATTTGTTATGTGAATTGAAAATAAAATATATTTTTTAAAAGTAAAGTGACTAGCAAGTCACTTCACATCCCTGGTCCCTCACTTCTTTTATCTGTCAAATTTGAAGCTTGAATTCAATTGAATTGAACCTCCTTACATTCTCCCCTTTAGTTCTGAAGTTGGAGCTAGGTACCTAAGTCTCTAGTAAGGACAGTGAATAAAATAAGCACTAGAATCTAAAGAAGACTTTAAGAACTAGTGTAGCTACCCTAATAGTTGTCATATAGATCAAGCCTGTGATTAGGTTAAAAAAATAGGAAATTAGGTAAAGAACTTGGGGTAAAAAAAATAAGCTACAATATCAGGTTAGTACCATATTTATTGGAGAAAATTTTTTTTCAACTATTGATTCCCTTTAACTGCTGTTCATCTCCAATGCCATTTAGCTGATGAAAAAGTTACTGCAATAGTTCAGACATGAGGTACTGAGAACCTGAATCAAGGTTGGTGACTGTGTGAGTAAATAGAAGAGGAAATATGAGAGTTTTCACAAATATAATAATAATAATAATAATAAGATCTGGCAATAGATTGAATATATGAGGGTAGGGGGAATGCAAGTGAGGGGTTATGGTGACTAAGGCACAGGCTTAGGTGACTGGAAGGATTGTGGTGTCCTCTACAATAAAGAGGAATCTAGGAATAGGGAAAATCTGAAGATGGGAAGAAAATAATTAATTCATTTTAGACTTACTAAGTTTGACCTGTCTACAGGACTTTTTTTAGCTTGAGAACCTAAGTAAGTCATTGACTCTGCTAACAATTTGTTTATGTATTGTCTCCTTCATTAAAATATAACTCTGAGGGCAGAAATAATTCCTGCCCTTTTTACCTAAGGACTGCAGGAGAAGACTCTTCCCTATAGTCTATTACTGTTTGTTAGATGCACTATTTATCCCATTATGTTTCAACCAACCATTTGAGATAAGTCTTCCATAAACATAAAGTGCCCAAAAACCAGGTCTCTCACCAACAAGACACTGTCTTAAGCCAGTGGATTTTTGCCACCTGTACTTGATCCAGGTAGATCATCAGACCTCAAGTCCCAACCCAGAATGTAGTTATTTCCTAAGCAGGATATCTTCCACTAACCTTTTATCATTTTGCAATGAGATAAAGGAACAGGTACTGAATGTGGTTTCAATTAAGTCTGTGAAGTCCAACACTCAAAAGTCTAACCTAATTTTCTCTTTTACTTGCTGTTTAGGAAAGAACAGACTAATGCTACTCTCTATTAATACATAACCTATGAGAGTAGGAGCTCAATTCCACTAATTCTTTTTTCCCCCTTTGGCTAAAAAAATCCCCCTTCATTTAACCTTGTCATTCAGATTTGTTCTCTGCAGAAATGAAATTTTCCATTCTCATCTACCAATCCCACTCTCATTCTAATCTACACTATCTTCTCCAAACATTTTGCTCTCTGGAAAACAAACTTCATCAACAAACTTCTATTCGTTTTAGGCCTCTACTTCTCACACTATTTCAATTTTATTACAAATAAATGAATCTATGTCTCTACAAAAGACAAAGCAATTCTGGTAACCCTTAGTAGTATTCCTTCCTATTATCAGGCTCTGAAGTATAGGCAGGAGATGAATGAGGCATATATCTTATCATTGTTAATTCTGGATCCCCCTTCTGCCTTTTTTACTTGATAGCTTCTTTTCCTCTAAAGTTCCCCATCTACATGTATATGTTTATTGTATATTATATATCCCCATGACCTTAAAATTATTTTCCCCCTTTCCTAGGAGTTTAGTATTTGAATTAATGTTTTTCTTTACCCCAATTCATACCCTCAGAGTTCTTGGGCAGCAAATAACATATCAACAATTCCTCGACCCTTTCTGAAGCCACACTTGCTCTCAGCAGGGTGACCATCTTCCAACTGAAAGATAAGCCTATTGAGAAGGACTCTGGCAATAATATTAGCAGCAATGACTAAAAAGAAATACACCCCCTGTGATTGTCAAAGGACAATCTATTACTTTTACCTTTATAGAGATGGATGATAGAGGCATTCTTGAATTCTTGGGGGATAAACACTTCATGCCATATAACCTGGAAAATTTCAGTCAACCTTTGGATGAGCAATGTACTCCCCCACAACCACCACCATCACCATCACCTTGTAAATCTCAGCTGGAAAAGAATTAGTCAGCTGTTTGCCACTTGAAAGGAATCTAATGGCATTCAAAAACCTCTTCTTCAATTGGAAATTCAGCTAGGGACTGATTGACTTCAACTTGAGGAAAGCAATCAATGGCTTCTACATTGACTGATGATGATCTATTAAGAACACTGTAGAAGTGTTCAGCCCATCTTGCTAGGATTATGCCCCCTCAATTAATGTGGCTCTATCAGCACTGAGTAATTGGGATGCACCATAAGTCTTTGGCCTATAAATAGCCATAAAATAACATCATAAAAGCACTTTGGATTGCTGCTATATGCATAAAACTGGATTTCATCTGCCTTCTTACTGAGCCATCTCTCCAAGGTTCACTTATACTTTACTTTTCATGAAATTAAATGCAGCCTTCTTGTTTTTATTTAGCAGATTCTATATTTCCCCCATCATTTTCATCAAGCCAGTCTTGATATTAGTGAGTGTTCTGACCCAGATAGGAAAATGCAGTATGCTATACCAGATCTCTGAAAGCTGTCCACTCGTTTTCTGCTCGACTGTTGTCAACTGTGTATTGGTTCACTTTTCCCTTCAAGTTAGCAAACAAACTGTTCCTACTCAGAAAGACACACTAATCTCTTGACATTAATTCTTCTAGTAGTCATTTTGCCTTGGGACTGTTGCTTCAGTTGAATGTGAATATTTAACTTGGAAAAGAAGAGTCTATGATCAATCCAGCACTCTGCATCACATATTATCTTTGTCACTCTCACATCCTTTCTGTCTCTTGTCCTTACAATCACATAGTCTATTGGATGCCAATGTTTGCTACAAGGGTGCATCCATGAAATTTTATTGCATTTAGGTAATAAAAAGACAGTATGTGTGATGAAAATGTCATGAGATGTACAAGTCTTCAGTAGTAGATGACCATTGCTGTTGCTGTTTCCAACTCCATTCCTTCCAAGGACTCCCTGAAATGTCTGGTAGTCTGAACCTACTCTAGATTTAAAGTCATCCAGAATTGTATATAAGCTTTTCCTCTTTTTGGTCCATTGATGATTAGGCTCTCCAAGTCTTCATCAAACTTTTCTTTGACTCATCAGGGTTTGTCATGGTGGAGCACAGGCACTAATGGTAGTGGCAAGTAGCAGTCTCATTGTCATGAGCCTGTCATTCACTCCTTTTGGGAGGCATTCAAACTTGATGACTAGATTATTTTTTATTGCAAAACCTACCCCAGTTTCACAGTGCTCCCCTTCACTGGGGCCACTCCAGAAATCAAAGGTGGAAAGTAGCACTAAAAAAGGCTCATCAGCCCTCACATCAAAGATACTAGCCTTTCTTGAACCCACTTTGAACATGATATGGTGTTTTCTGCCTGACAACTTCAGGAAAAATATCAAGAGCAGAAAAAGGGTCTGTATTCAATGCTTGTGGATCTGACCAGGGCTTTTGATATTATCAATCATGAGGATTTATGGAAAATTATGTCAAAATTTGTTTACCCAGAGAGGTTCATCAGTATTGTACATCAATTTCATGATGGCATACTTGCCTGGGTTCTGAATAATGGTTGATACTCTTGAGATTTCCTGGTCACCAATGAAGTGAAACAAGATGTATCCTCCCATGCTTTTTAGCATGATATTTTCAGCCACATATGCCTTCACTGAGGATGAATGTGACACCAAGGTCAGCTACCACAAGCAATGGTAAATTCTTCAACTTGAAAAGGCTATAAGCTAAGATCTTCTGTTTGCAGATGATTGTTCACTCACTGAAGCCTCTGAAACAGTTGCAATAAAGTATGGATCAGTTCTCTACTGCTTGTGCTAATTTTAGCCTAACAATTAATATTCAAAAAACACAGGTACTCCCTCAGTCAGTCACACCATCCATATGATGCATTGGTTACAGTAAATGAAGAAGTTCTGAGTACTGTGGACAAGTTCACTTACCTTGGCAGGATCCTTTCCACAATAAGATTGATACAGGCATGGCCAGAGCTAGCTCAGTATTTGGGAGACTCTGAAAGAAAGTGTGGGAGAGAAGAGGTATTAGACTGACAACTGAAGGTCTACAAAGCCATATGCTGACTTCATTGCTGCATGCCTGTGAAACCTGGATGGTCTACCAGTGCCACGTCAAGAAATTGAACCACTTCCATTTAAATTGTCTCAGGAAGATTCTGAAGATCACCTGGCAGAAGATACCAGACACTGAAGTCTGGTCTTGAGCTAAACTGCCAAGGATTTAAACATTACTACAGACAATGAAACTATGATGGGCTAGTCACATTATTATAACTCCAGAAGTACACTTGCCAAAAAGATCATTTTATGAAGAACTCACATGGGTAAGTGCTCACAAGGGGGTCAGAAGAAGAGATACTACCACGTCTGAAACTCTCTCTTAAGAACTTTAGAATTCATTGTATAGCACGGGTGACACTGGAACAGGTCCACCCAATATGGCATACCCTCATCAGAGAGGATGCTGTATTATATGAGAAAGGCAGAATTGAAACAGATCAAAGGTAATGTGAGATTCATAAGTTTAGAATAAGCACCCCAGGTATTTGTGTGAACTATTTTTACCCAACCTGTGGTAGAGCATTCTGAGTTCATATTGGACTGATCAATCACACTGTAATTTGCTTCAAATAGTGATATCATTTTGGGCTTCTTTGATAATGAAGGACAAGAACCAATTCATACCCTCATACCTGGGGACTTCCATAAACCCACTGATGTCCCTCCTACATTTGACTTCATAAATCAATCAGTTTGTGATATTTTAAAATATTGTGATCATCTTATAAATTGCTCTCCTGTTTCTTCTCATTTAATTCTGTATCATTTGTAAGAGTTTTCTCACATTTTCTGAATCTAGCATATTAGTCATTTCTTAAAGTGTAATAATATTTCACTTCATTAATATGCTAGTTTGTCCAGCCATCCCCCCAGTGATGGGCACAGTTTTACTTTATAAGGTTTATAAAAATCAAAAATACTTTTAAATAATTTTGCACATATGGATCCTTCCCCTGTATTAGACCTCATTAAGGTATATGATGCTATTGATAAGTCAAAGAATCAATTGTAGGATCATAGATCATTGGTCCATATTTGGAAGCAATTTCAAAAATCACCTAGTCCAATCATCTTATTTTACAGAAGAAGAAATTGAGACTAAGAAGTTTAAGGTACTTCTTGTCCAAGATCACATAGACAGAAAGTATAAGAAACAAGATTTTTCCTCAGATCATCTGAATTAAAAGCAGTGATAACTTCATTCACTGTATGCATAAACTTTTAGAATTTAACTCCCAAATGTTATCCAGAATTTCTGTACTAATTTACAATTCCATCAATAGATCATTAATGTACTTATTCTTAAAAATCTCTTCAAAAATTATAAATTTTTTCTCACCATTGTTAAACCAATGGGTATGAGGTAAAACCTTAGAGCTGTTATAATTTTCATTTTGTTAATATCTAGTCATTTGAAGCAACTTTTTAACTACTTATCTGTTGGGGAATTGATCTTGTTCTTACATATTTGAGTTAATTCCCCTATATATCTTTTATATCAGATTTTTTTCCCTGTTAACTATTCCTGCTAGTATTCTTGATTACTTCTGCATCTTGCATATCAAATATATTCCATTGATTAATTTATTTACCATTTAATCAATACTAAACAGCTTTAGGGATTGTTATTTTATAGTATAGCTTAAAATCTATTATAGCTAGCTCCTATTTCTTCATAATTTCTCTTGTTTCTTGATATTTCTTTCAACTAGATGAATTATTTTGTCTGGTTCTATACTTATTCCTTGACAGTTTTATATGGCACTAAATCTATGTTAATTTAGATAGTATTATCATGATTATTATATTGCATGGTCCCACCATAAGCAATTAATATCTCTTCAATTATATTCATATATTTTGCAATTATGTTCATATAAATTTTGAATTTGTCTTTTGTTGGATAAACTTCAGGTGGTAAATAGATAGTGAATTATTTCTGAATGAAATTTATTTTCCTTTTGCCTCTTGCTGAATTTTGCAATAAAATGGATGATGATTTGTGGGTTTATTTCTGGTGCCACTATTTTCCTGAAGTTGTAAAGAATATCAACTGATTTCTCACTGAATGTCAAGTATTCTCTAGGTAAATCATTCTAACATCTACAAATGGCAATAATTGCCTTTGTCTTTGCCTATTCTTGCAATTTTTTCCAGTGCTACTGTTTTAAATAACATTTCTTTCTCTTTTTAAAAAAATATTTATTTATTTTTCCAACTACATCCTACAATAGTTTTCAATAATCATTGCAAGGTTCTGAGTTTTACATTTTTTTCTTCCCCTCCCTTCCCTCCCTCCTCCCCCTGACAGAAAGCAATTCAATATAGTTTATTTAAAATTTCTAAAACTAAATGAGTTAATAGTAGTAACAAGAGATAGTCATATTTTACTCAATACCTTATTGAAAAGGAAAACACTCATATTTTTCCTTTTGAGATAATGCAAGGTCTTAATTTTTGATAAATAATATTTACTATATTAAAACAAGATCTATTTATTTCTATAACTTTGAGTGTTCATAAATGAGTTTGCAATCTATAAAATTTTTCTGCACCTTTTGATATATAGTAATTACATGATTTTTGTTATAAAAAAACCCATTGTTATAGTTTTTTGGGTGTAGAACCAACTTTGTATTTGGTGATAAATCAACCTGGTCATAGTTGATAATTTTTTTAATGTACTTTGATATTCTCTTTGCTAATATTTTAGTTAATATTTTTGCACTGATGGTCATTGGAGATATAAAGTTTTATTATTTTCTTTCACTTCTTAATATCTCCCTGATTGGAATATCAGGAACAAACTTGCCTCTAGATAGAGTTTAATCTGTCTGTCATTAGGCATTTATTATATCCTTATTATAGACCAGAACTTATCTCAGCACTCAAAATACAAAGAAATCCAAAAAAGAAATTTCTACCTTCAAGAATTTCATGAGTAAACAAACACAAACTGTGTATTTTGTGTATAAATACGTGTGTGTGTGTGTGTGTGTGTGTGTGTGTGTGAGAGAGAGAGAGAGAGAGAGAGAGAGAGAGAGAGAGAGAGAGAGAGAGAGAGAGAGAGAGAGAGAACAAGAAAATGAAAGAAACTCAGAGGGGAAAGAACTAGAACCTGAGAAGACCTGAAAAGACCTCCTCCAGAATATGAGATGTGAGTTGAAGTTTGAAAAAAAGGCAAGAATAAATAATAATAACAGACAGGTGTGAGGAGACAGAGTCCCCCTCTCAAGAATAGGAGACATCAAATTCAAGGCACAAAGTCAGGAAATAAAGAATATTGTTTGAGTAGCAGCAAGGAGACCTTTGTACTTATAGAATTTCTGGAGGGAAATAAAGAAGACTGGATAGACAATAAGAGACAAGATGTTCAGAATTTTAAGGTCAAGTAAAGAAATGGAGATAATAGGGAATCACTAAAGTATGGGGGGAGAGGGAGCTGAGTGGAGGATGGATGAGAATGGAGAGATTTGAGTTAAGGAGACTGTTATTTCAGTAAGCCAGACAAAAGGTGAAGAGGACTTGAACTAGGATAAAGATATGTGAATGGATAGGAAGGTATAAAGATAACAGAAAGTTAGAAATGATATGATTTGCCAATAGGTTGTTTATGATGGGTAAGTAAGAGGGAGGAATCAAGGTTGACTTCAAGGTGTGAGTCTAAGTAACTGGAGCGATAGTACTATACTTGAGAATAATAAAAAAATTCAGAAGTGGTTTGGGATGGGAAATAGACAAAATAAATTCAGTTTTTACATGTTAAGTATCAGATGCCTAAATTGGACATACAGTGTGATATGTCTAAAAGACAGTTATGAATCTGAAAGAATAGTGGTGTCTTTGACACCATAGGGAAGTTTAGAAGAGGGATGAGTTTGGGAAGGAAAACAAGCTCTGCTTTTGGACATATTGAGTTTCAAATACCCATTGGACAGCTAGTTTGAGATGTCCAAAATGCAATTGGCAATGTAAGTTTAGAACTCAGGAACAATATCAGGATTCTGGAGATAAGGATTCATCTGCATAGAGATGATAATTGAACCTATAATATCTGATGAGATCACCAAGAGAAGTAGAACAAAGAAAAAAAAGAAGAGGACTACCTTAGGGGATACCAATGATTACTATATGACACAGAAGATTCCTATAAAGGAAACTGAGAAGGAGCAGTGAGATAGGAAGAAGGAAAGCCAGGGGAGAACAGAATCATGAAAACCTAGAGAGGAGAGAGTATCTAGGAGGAGAAGGTGTTCCATAGTGTCATGTGTTTCAGAGAGGTCAAGAAGGTTGAAAATCAGTAAAGAACAAAGGAAGTAGATACTCAGGTAATTCAGTATTAGTATTTGTCAAGGCATGATCAGTAAGTGATTAACTAAAGGGACCTGGCTCTGACTCCCTAGTCTCCGGCTTGTGTTTTATCCTATATTAGATATTTGACAGTGTTCTGAAACTGGTCATGCAGAAGGTAGATCTTTTCAATGCTAGGATAACACTGTCTCCTGCTGAGCTCAGGTACATAGTGGTGGCCTGATAAATGTTGAATAGCTGACTATCAAAGCAAAAAACTGGATGGCAAGATGTATAGAACACTGACTCTAGAATCAGAAGAACCTTATGACTTCAGATACTTGCTAGCTATGTGACCCGGACAAATCACTCAAACCTGATTGCCTCCAAAACAAAAATGACACACTTTTAAGTTTATCTGTTCTATTAACATTCCCTCCATTACTTTTTTAAGCCTAGACAATCAATAAATCAAGTCCTGATTTGTAGGTTTATTGATTTCCAAGATGTAAATACTAGCATTGAAAATTTAATAATAAGCTGTTAAAAACTAAAACAAGCTTCTTCTCTGGTATATACTTATCAAGAATATAGTTCCCAAAGAGAACAGGATATATGTTCCCCATAAACTCCCACAACTCCTACAATAGTCCCCTATTAGCATTTTATAATTATCTACAAGTCAGTTGAATCAATGAAAAGGTATTTATTATAGTGTTCACTATGTGAAAACTACTCTGCTAAGGAATGTGGATATAAAAGTAAGATAGTCCTTGTCCTCAGAGAGTTTACATTCTTATGTGTAACAAAATGCACATTCAGTTACAAGTAATATGTAATGGTCCTATGGTCTTTAGGGTGGACAAAGTAAATGGTAATGCTTCTTCTTAACTGACATTTCCACTGATAAAATCATGTCAGTTTATATGATTTTGAAACCTCTGACCTAGGACTTTGATGGCAAAAATGTTCCTTTAGGGGGGAAGCTAGGTGGTGCAGTGGATAGAGCACCAGCCCTGGAGTCAGGAGTATCTGAGTTCAAATCTAGTCTCAGACATTTAATAATTACCTATCTGTGTGGCCTTAACCCCATTGCCTTGCAAAAACCTAAAGAAAAAAAAAACTAAAAAGATGTTTCTTTGGGGGGGGGGTTGAGTAGCTATGACTTCAGTAATTATATAAAGGATTGGAAGGCTATAGCTTTACATTGATTATTCCCTTTTCAATGTAGACTACACAGCCTGAACTAGAAGCAGAGTTGGAGATCTGGAAAGCAGATCTTGGGATAACGATATCTCCATTAGGCTTCATGATCATGTCATTTGAGGCAATGCTGGTGGTGATTTGAGTTGTCAATTCAATAGATATTCAGGCACAACTATAAACATACATCACAAATATTCATTAGTTGGCATATTTGTTGGTGTTGTTGTTTATATTGCTGGGCTAGTTTCAGTCATGTCCAACCCCTTGTGACCCCATTTAGGGTTTTCTTGGCAAGAATACTAAAGTAACTTGCAATTTATTTCTCGATTCATTTTACAAATGAGGAGACTCAGGCAAAAACAAACATTTAGTAACTAGCAAATGTAAAACACATTTTAAATGCATCCAGAGTCATGAGGTCTCTACATAGAACATAAAATAATAGCATGAATGATATAGCTCATATTGTAGACCACATACAAAGGATACAAAGAATTATTAGTATATAAACACCACATAATAGGGCTTCAGATATAGTGGAATTTTTAGTGCCTCCCCTCCCTTGCCCCCAAAAAGAAATAGTGATAATAACCCAATCTACTTCACTCTATTTCAAGGAATTTGGAGTAAGGTCATTATATGAAAAAATTCCCTTGACAGGAATCTTGGAGCATGACAAGGGAATTATACTTTGATCCTTAACAGAGATTTATAAGCCAAATGTATAAAACAGAGATGTTAAATTCTTAGTCAAACTCCTGAATGTGAACCAGATTGAAATGTAACTGGAAAATATTTAATAAAATAAAGAAAATATAATTCAACATAGATATTATTTTGTAGTTTTCTAAATCAATATGGGTCTTCAGGAATCTGTTTTTGTTTGAGTTTGACACCACTGGTATAATTCATCTAGGAAAGGGAAAAACAAAATGGTATATGACTGTGCTTTTAACCTCAGTGGTTTTACAGGTCAATTGGGAAACTAAAGAATATGCATAAAAAGACAAATAATACATAGTAGTTCATGTTACAAAAGTCTTAGGCAGATGTTATGACTAGAAGGGACATTAAAAGATCATCTAATGCATCTGTCAGCCACTGGGAAGGCCTGAAGTGAACCCTTTCTAAAAGATAACCATTTGCATGTATAGTCACAGAAGCATACACACACACATCAGTATGGCATTATAAATAGAGAGCTGGCCCTAATTCCAGGAAGAACTGGGTCTTGCCTCTGATGCATACTGGTTATGTGATCCTGGGCAAGATATTTAACTTTTCAGTGTTCTAAACACTTATCTAACCATAAATTTCAGAGAAGGTTCTGACCAATAATTATACAAGGAATTTCCTTACCTGGGAGTTCCCTCTCTCATTGGAATCTTAGGCTTAGTCCCATTATATACATGTGTGGAGAAGCTAAATGGCACAGTGGATTTAGTGCCAGGTCTGGAGTCAGGAATAGCAGAGATCAAATCTGGCCTCAGACACTTACTAGCTGTGTGACCTTGGGTAAGTCACTTCACCCTATTTGCTTTGATTTCTTCATGTATAAAATGAGATAGAGAAAGAAATGGCAAAGCATGCCAGGTTTGCCAAGATACCCCTCCAAAGCATGTGTATTTATTTATTTATTTTCAGCAGAAATATTCATTCAAAACATTCCATAATTCCTAATGCCATGAAGCATTCCTAAGGTCTAAGTAAGGACCTTTCTGAGAAATCCTGCCAAAAGAAGATGGTGCAAACATCATAGCTCTCCCTTTCTTTCATTTCTATAGGAGGGGAAGATATTTCTCTGTAGGCTTTGAAACACTAATGATAAGTGAATACTTTAATGCACTGTATTGTTCTTCAGTTGTGTCTGATTCTTTGTGACCTCATTTGGGGTTTTCTTGGCAATGGTTTGCCATTTCATTATCCAGCTCATTTTACAGATGTGGAACTGAGGCAAACAGTGTTAAGTGACTTTCCCAGAAACATAGCAAGGAAGTGTCTGAGATCAGATTTGAACTTGGGAAGATAGGTCTTCCTAACCCCAAGCCCAGGGATCCACTGCACCTCCTAAGAACCCTTTATAATTCACAGGAGTAAGAGTAAACATTTTAGTTCATCTTAAATATCAACTACTACACTAAGTGATCCCAGGGTATATACAAACACACACAAACACACATACATGCAAGCTTTCCTTCCAAATAAAATCATTTTAATACACATCTAGTAATGACCTTTCTCTAGTCTCTTGAATTATACCATCTCTCTTTTTGGTTCTCAAACCTCCAACAGTCTATTATTACCACCCTAAATATGTAGAAATATCTTGGGAGTAAAAGAGGCACCATCTGCTTTTTAAATTGTGCCCTAGCCCAGAGGGAGACATCTTCAACTAAATAGTTTCTACCCCAAATGAATGGAACCTGATGAAAATGGCACTAAACTATTTCCTTCTTGGTCAAAAAAAATTACCCCATGGGAATGTTGAAACTTCCATTAAATTAAATCAGAATGCTGTTTAAAAAGTACTTCTCTTTCATTCCTAACAACTCAAAACCTCACTCCCTGTTTATCAACTTAGTGATACACCCAAACTCATTGGCTTGGCATCAAATGAGATGATATATATATATATATATATATATATATATATATATATATATATATATATAAAATACCTTTCTTGAATGTTAATTATTGGTCTTATATAAAAAGCTAATCATTAATATTATAGCATAATTATAATAATATTACATATAATTATATCTTAGTAGATATTATAAATGTTATCCTATAATTCAAGGCTTTCCACAAGATGGTCCTTGCCATTTGGTCAAGTCTTATCCCCTACTCTGCATTCTAGCTAACCAAGAATTTTTACTATTTCTATTAAAGGTGCCATATTTCCCACCTCCCCTGCATGGCTTCCTCTCCCTAAAAATGCCCTACCTCTTCATCTTTAAGACCTAAATAGCCTTCAAAACTAAAAACAAAAGTAGCCTCTTCCATGTTTTACTCAGTCCATCCAACCAGCAGCAACCTCTCTCTCTGCCTCCTCTCACCATTTTATTTGTACCACTCTTTCACAACTTTTAATCATCTTTTCTTTCTACTACCGTTATTTGTCTTAATTTCCTAAAGGGAAATTTTTGTCATTTTTTTCTTTGATTACCCTATTGGATTTTGTAGCCATTCAATGAGTAGGTAGGTGGTATAGCAGATAGAGCACTGGGCTTGGAATAAGGAAGATTCATCTTCACGAGTTCAATCTGGCCTAATATACTTACTACCCGTGTGACCCATGTCAAGTCATTTACTCCTGTTTGCCTCAGTTTCCTGATGTATAAAATGAGCTGGAGAAGGAAATAGCAAACCATTCTAGTATCTTTGCTAAGAAAATCCCAGAGTCACAAACAGTTAAACATAATTGTTAAATTGATAAACAAACAACGTTATTAATTTGATTATTATTCAATCAACAAATACTAATTTATGATCTACTACTCAAGCCATCCTGCCAGGTTTATGGAAAATCCAAAGAAAAATAATGCACTCAAAAAGCTTTTACTTTATTTGAGGAGAGGTAAAATAAAAAGGAATCAAAATAATAAAAGACAATTTCTGATAGATTAGGAACTGGGCCTAATTAATTAGTAGAGAGATCCTCCAATAAGGAACACTCTCTATCAACATAGGCTGTTACCTTCTCTGTAATTCACATTATGGGAGAGTGTCCAAGGATATTGAAAGTGTAAGTGCCAGAATGTTTGAACTTGAATTTGAAATTTGAAACACAATTTTTGCTGACTTTATCCTTTATCCTTTGAGCAATTCTCAAAGTACAGGCTACATATCCCCCAAAGTCCCTGAGGTCCTTTCATATGGTCTATGAAGTTGAAACTATTTTCATAATAAAAATATTAAGAAATGGTTTGCTTATTAAAATACATCTCCCCTTTACAACTACATGTCTTTACAAGAACAGATTTTCTTTGTTTCCTTCAATCAAAACAACACATAACAATTGAATACAGAACTATAAATGAGAATCTAGCTGACTTCTATTAAACCTAACATTAAAGAAATTTGCAAAAATGTGGAAAATACTGGCACTTATATTACCTAAATGTTTCTTGTTTTAGGAAATATAGTTATTTTCCATAAAAAAATCTTCATTTTTTTAGGGGCAGCTAGGTGGTACAGTGGATAAAGCACCAGCCCTGAAGTCAGGAGTACCTGGGTTCAAATCAGGTCTCAGACACTTAATAATTACCTAGCTGTGTGGCCTTGGGCAAGTCACTTAACCCCCTTTGCCTTGCAAAAAAAATCTTTATTTTTTAAACATATAATGGGTTTTTTCTTGTTATTGTATGTGAATTTTTTTTAATTTGGCATTTGTGATTTCATATAAGGTAAATATAACCATAATGTGCTGGCAATTATCTAATAACCAGCTCTGTGTACAATTCAATTATAGCTAGCAATAAGTTTAATCTGCATTATTAACATTTTTCTATCAATTTCTTATGTCTAGAGAGTCGATAAAATATAAATCAAGTCCTTCTGGATTCAGAGGTGTAAATGCTCATGTTGAAAATTTAACAATTCACTCCTGTCAATTCTGGCTGTCTCTAAAATTGCCCTGGATATAACCCAAATAAACAAAAGCTCTTTGGGCTCATCAATAATTTTCAAAAATTGTTATTTAATTTTTTAATTTATGAACTGAACTAAAGCATTTCCATAACAGTTTAATAAAAAAAAGATAATTGCATCTGAAACTGCAAATCAATTACATAAAACTTGCTATTCCTTTTAAATATATAATAATACTATATAAATTTTTTCCATTTTTTCTTCCTTCCTCCACCCCCAGATCAGTACTATTAGACACAAATATGTATACATTTGAAATCATTCTAAACATCTATTTATTATTTGAAGGAACAAGCCATATATCTGTTTAAGGGTGTAAAGGAATCCTAAAACCGAAAAGTTTGAGAACTAACTCACACTGCTTTTGAAAAAAACTATGAAATGATAGTAATTTCTCTAGGAGTTCATAGCACAGATTTCAAGATGTGTTCATGAATTGATTAGTACATAAACTGGACCTTGAAAGATTCAGAGAGGACAGAGTTCAGAGCATAGGCAAGGACAATGGCTATGGCATGGATGGGCTATAATGAGGTTTGTTCACAGAATCATGAGTAAACAAGAATGTGGACATTCATTATCATATTTACCTAAAGGATTATTTAGTCTGAGGTATAGCCCAATATAGTGAAATGAGTGTTGAACTTAAAACTTTGAATTCTCATTCTTTCCCCTTATCATCTAGGCAAAGTAGGGGGGATGGCTTTTCTGGGCCTCCATTTGTTTACACATAAAATATGGAAATAATTTTTCTCTACCATCTCAGAGTGCTGTTATGGGATTCAGGTGAGAGTAAATATCTTAAAATGTCTTATAAATCATAAAATGCATGTTGTTATTATCAATTGGTCCATCTCCCTCATTTCATTAGTGAGAAAACTAAGGTCCAGAGCAGGCAAGTCATTTATTCAAGACTTTGTTCTACGTTAGAGAAAGCATTAGCTTTAGATAGAGAACCTAGCTTGCTTAAAATAAATGGTCCTCACTTGCTTCATCTGTAAAATTGGGGGGGGGGGGGTTGAAATTGGACTAGATGTCCACTAAGGTTCATCCAAGTTCTATTTGTATGATTCTATGATTCATAATAGTGTTAGGACTATTCAACTGGGAGCTTCTTTTTTAATAATAATTAATTAATTAATTTCCAGCCATATACACATGCATATTTCCAAGTTACAAAATTTCCCTTTACCCTCCCTTCCCACTCCCCTCCCCTCAGCAAGGAACAGTCATTTTACATGCATTTTACGTACATATTTTGACCAATGATTTGCCCAGCATCACATAGATCAGGGCTATCCAAAAATACAGCCCATGGGCTACGTGCAGCCTACAGTGCAATTTTATGTGGCCTGTCTCTGGATTTTTAACTTCTTAGAAAGTGGGGAAATGTGCATCATAAATATGACAGGCAAAGGCAGGAAGTATGAAAGCAAACACAAAATAACAAAGAGACAACACAACAGTATAAAGGCAGGAGCATAATAACTAGTCTGCATCATATAGACAAAACACATCCCACAGATTGACTGAAAATTCTGGGTGATATGTTCCATCCATAATACTGCTTAAAAACACCAAAGAAAATTAACATCAATGAGATTATTTATTAGGGATAAACTTAGAAAATCTAACATGCATTCCATGCAAATTATTATTTTGGGTTTTTTGCTCATGAATTGGGGCTGTTTAATTTGTCTTTTTTCTAGCTTTTTTTTTAGTTTATTGATCTACTCTTTCTCTATTTTATTCATATAGGCATTTAGAGATATAAAGTTTCCCCTCAAAACTGCCTCGGCTGCATCCCATAAATTTTGATATGATGTATCATTATTATCATTTTCTTGGATAAAATTATTGATTATTTCTATTATTTGCTGTTTATTCCACCTATTATCTAAGATAAAGTCATTTCATTTCTAATTAGTTCTTACTTTGTCTTTCTCTGGTCCTTTATTACATGTAATTTTTGTTGCATCATATTCTGAGAAGTGTACATTTATTATTTCTGCCTTTCAGCATTTGATTATAAGGTTTTTGCACCCTAGTACATGGTCACTTTTGGTGACGATGCCATGTACTGCCAAGAAAAAAGTATATTCTTTTCTATCCCCTTTAAGTTTTCTCCAAAGGTCTATCACATCTAAGTTTTCTAAGATTTCATTCACTGATTGGGAGCTTCTTACTAGCAAGGGACCATATTTTATTTATTTTTATATCTCTTCAACACCTAATACAGTGTATTTGTATACAGCAAGTGCTTAATAAATATCCCTAGAATTTTTTCTGAATGAATGAATGACTAAAATTTTCTGACTCCCCACCCATGGTTCTTTCCACTACATTGTTCCCTCCAAATTTGATTAGAGCAAAGAATTCCATTGTAAGAAATTATTGAAAGAGAAAGATGGTTAAGGCAAAAGTATGCCATTATAGGGGGTATACCGTGAAAGATTACAAGGATAAGCAAGCTACAGGATAGATTTTATCTTGTAGTTAGAGGAAGGCATTGAAGATCTAGGAAGAAAGTAATAACATGAAAGTCATCTTTTTTTTTTTTTGGCAAGGCAATGAGGTTACGTGACTTGCCCAAGGCCACACAGCTAGGTAATTATTAAGTGTCTGAAGTAGGATTTGAACTAAAGTACTCCTGACTGCAGGGCCAGTTCTCTATCCACTACACCACCTAGCTGCCCCCAAAAGTAGCCTTTTAAGTAGGCAGCTAGGTAGTACAATAGAGTATGGGCATGAGTTAGGAAGAGTTGAGTTCAAATGCTGCCTCAGATACTTACTAGCCCTGTGACCCTGGACAAGTCACTTAATCCTGTTTGCTTCAGGTTCCTCTTCTGAAAAACTTGCTGGAGAATGAAATGGTAAATCACTCCCACATCTCTATAAAGAAAATTGCAAATTGGATCACAAAGAATTTGACATGACTGAACAACAACAAAGCATTTTAAGGTCTTCAATGTGATTGATCTGTCCAGAGGACTGAAGAGAAGGGAGAAGGGGTATGGAGATATAAGGATGTTATTACAATACTGCAGATATAAGTTATTTAGGGACAGGAATATGGTAACAATGGTAATAAGAAGAAGGGTTACTTATATAAGAGAAACTGTGACCTCCAAAATTCCTTATAGAAGAAAAATTATTCCTGACTGTATCTGTCTAAGGAGGAAGCAGTTCAGTTCTTACATCTCTTCATAAGAGTGAATGAACAAGCTCCAGGTTATGGGTCAGATCCTTAGCTTCATTCCACAGTCAGAGAATCACAGAATTTGGGTTGAAAGGGTCCTTTGAGGATGTCAACTTCCACCCCTTTATTTTACATAAAAGAAAACTGACTTGGTTAGAGAATCACACAATTGCCAGATGTTTAAGGTAATATTTGATTTCAGGGCTTCCTGAATCCAAGATTAGAGCTCTCTTCTAAGTGTCTCTAATTGCCTGCCTTACACCCCCTCCTTTGCTCTCCCCTACCCCACTGCAACACAAACAAGAACAACTACAACATGCTGCATTATTGAAAGAAAGTTCTTTGGTCAAGAGAAAGAGCCCAATGTGCAGATTGTCACACATCAATATGTTGATTTGCGGTAGCCTTCCCAGAGATGGGGAGTAAGCAGATTGCTCACAGCTAAGTGAAAATGGAAAATGGGGTTCTAGACAGTAAAAGAATTGTCATCAGCACCAGAGAACCCAGATCACAGAATAAGAGTGTTGAAAACATAGCAGCATCTGAGTGTGATTTGTGCTGGGCAGGGGCCAAGATGTATTAGGGTTAGTTTGTGAAAGCATAGAAATTTTATATGAGACTGGAGGTGCTGGCCTAAGATAAAAGTTGAGGGGTGGGAATAGGAAGTCAGTATTGCAAAATGAAACTGAGCTGGAAAGGACTTAATTTGGGTCTTTGACTGGGAGAGGTATGAATGCAGGCTGCAGGAGTAGGTAATTAGGATGAGGGGAATACCCTCAGTATTATAAAAAACATCGACTAAAATGTTCCTAAATATTCAGCTTTTTATAAAGTCACTGTATTACCAGTCTTAAATCATTCTTTCTCTCTTTCTCAGTTCCTGATCATTTCCATCCATTGTTCCCTTTGTCTTCAATTCTCAAAAGCCCTCTGATCTTCCCAAAGAATTTCCTCTAGCTTTTCATTCATTCCTTTAGCCTCCTCCCTCGTACTGCTCCTTTCTCTAAATCTCCCCTTGAAACACATATAGATACATACACACACTCCATAATATGGAACTGAAGTACTTGTATTATTTATTAAAGTTATTCAATACATTTTTTATTCCTTAGTCTGAATTTCAAATGTAGGAGAACTAAATATTTTATATTTCTCTCTTGGAGGAAAAAAAAACTTAACCATAGCAGTGAATTATTTTTCTTTTTCATATAACCTTTGATTTTTTTCCTGGGTTGGAAATTTTTAATTAGAGAGTAAAAAACAATTCCATCCCTACAGTGAAGTTCTCAGAGGACTTTACTATGTGAGATTTGGGGGAAGAATAACAATTTTACTGAATAGGGTGATGTCCTGTACACATTGTGTTAAGAGAAATAAAGCCTACTGATAGTTGTATAGGAATTTGGTGACCCCCCCCAAAATCAAACAAAAAAAAACACGTCAACCTGTACTTTCCTCCAAACTAGCATCCTAGGACTTTTTTGTAATGTAATGGAAACAAATTTATTGCAATAAAATTTAGGGACACAGTCAGATGGCTCTTGGTCTCAAGAACATGTGTACTAATTGGTAATTCTAATTGGGTTGCTGTGCACTATGTTTTCCACGTCCTGGTTTCATTCTATTGTGGTAGGTCTGTACCCTCCCTAAAGACTACTAAATTTGGCCTGTATAAGGAGTGTACTGAATGGTCTTTGGGGACTTTTTATATGACATTTAAGAAAATATTAATAACTGTGATGTTACATGCTTGAGCCCCACTATGACTATGACCCTAGAGAAGAGTTAAGAATAGGGGATATGACAAATATACCCAAGCTAATTTGTTGAGAACAGCAAATATTGAACTGGGGAAGAGTATAACAATGCATATAGAGTATTGTCCCTGCTTTTGGCCAAGCAAAGGCAGTCCTTGAGCTCTTTGGGGATAACAAAATCTATGCCTTCTGCAAGCTGGCCCTGCTGGTGACTCAGAAATAAAGAAGTCAAATGTTTTGGTGATAAGAAGCCATTTCTATAATTGGCATTGAACATGAGGAGTCAATGATTCAGCAGACCTTTAAAAGGAGGAATCTGCTCTCAGTTGTCTCCCTTTTTCCCTGCTGCAGATCCTATCAGGATTCCTTAGGGCATTCTCATGATGGAGGATGAAAGAAGTCATCTTTCTTCCACAGCTTTCCTTCCACCTCCCATGCAACAATTCAAGAAGGGGGACTCGGTGGGTTAGTGGTGTCCAGACTTGTGAAGCAACTTGTGAGTTCAAGAGGTCCAGAGATGCTAAATTCATTAGTTTCAGATGACTGATAGAAAACACTATATATTAACTGAAGAATAAGCCCAGTTCTTGACCTGACTAGCTAAAAGAAAGTTATCTTTTTTAATAATTTTTTTTAAAAAATTATTTATTTAAGGCAATGGGGTTAAGTGACTTGCTCAAGGTCACAAAGCAAGGCAATTATTAAGTGTCTGAGGTCAAATTCAAACTCAGGTCCTCCTGAATTCAGGGCTGGTGCTCTGTTCACTGCACCACCTAGCTGCCCCAAGGAAATTTATCTTGAGGGGAATAGTACAGAGTGAAGTGCAATGTAAAATGTTTAGACTCTATATTGAAGTTTTAAAAAAAGGAAAAAATGGAAAGTAGAATAGTAATTAATATTGTTTGAGGTTTGTGTTGGTATTATTTTTTCTTTCTGTAAATGTATGCTTGTAAAAGACTTTTTTTTGGTTAAGCACCCTTTTTTGTGTAGGAAATAAATACCAGTACATTACTTGATTTATATCATATATTAATACTTGAATGGAGAAGACTAAAAGTATGAGTCAAAAATCTAGGCTTTAATTAATCTTTTTTTTTTTTACTAATGAGGAGGGAGAGAAAGAGTAAAAGAATAAAATGAGGAAAGGAATGCAAGTTATAGCATCGACTTCATCTAGCTGAGTAGGATCCTCTTGTTGAACCTGGCCTGGTCCCCTATATGCATGGGTCTAAAACAGAGGTTTCAATTCAGAAGGAGAGGGTGTAGCACCCCAGTTCTTAAAGTCCAAGACCCTTAATGTATATAAATACCAACAAATGGAATTCAATCCTCTATAATGGCAGTTGCCTAATGAAAGACTCTTGACCCTTCATTCCATACATAGGAATAATCTGTCTTCACAATGATCCTGTTAACTTTTTTTCATATATTTATGGCTTAGATTAAAAGAATTTTAAAGCAACAAATTACTGTCCCACATCACTGATCACTTTCACCTATAAACAAATAAAA
The DNA here is from genome assembly GCF_037893015.1 of Macrotis lagotis. Classification (NCBI taxonomy): domain Eukaryota; kingdom Metazoa; phylum Chordata; class Mammalia; order Peramelemorphia; family Peramelidae; genus Macrotis; species Macrotis lagotis. The sequence continues at coordinate 484,543,947 of NC_133658.1, forward strand.
AAAGAGTGTTCATCATTCTTCTCTACCATCTACTCATTTCCCCATCCATTGTAATGTGACTTCTGACTCCAATATGCTACTGAAATTGGTTTCTCAATGATGCCTGTTTTCTATGTGATTTTGGCAAGTGCATCATTTAAGAAAACTGGACTTGATGGCCTTGGAAGCTCTAGATCTATAATCCTATGAATGTAATCATGGAATCTTAATTGCTGAATCCAGTGGTTTCATTTTTCATTCTTTTTTACCCTTCTAAGCTTGGCCACTTCCTTCTCATGGATGATTAAAATAGTTTCCTAACTGGTTTCTAATTTTTGATTGAACTGCTACAAATTTATGTTATCTAATTTCACTTGGGTCCTTATTGCAGCAAGGCAGTCCTTTGATTGCTCCTTAATCTCTCCACAGAAACTATTCTAAACTTCTCTTCTATCTCATATCCCTAACCCCTTACTTTCTCTTGCAGCTAATCTTACTGAAACAATTAGCCCTTTCCATGTGAGCTCCCTTTTCTCTTCTTACTTTCTTCTCACCCCTCCTTTCCTCCAGATTCTCCTTACTCAGGACAATCCCTTCTCAGTTTCTCCAGAAGATTCCCTCCTTAATCATAATCTTTCTCCCTGTAATCTTTATTCTTTCCCATTCACTGTTTCCTTCAGTATTGCCTTTAAACATATATAAGCCTCTCCTGCTTAAAAACCCTTCACTAGAATTTTCCATGACATAAAGTAATAATCCTCTATCTTGTCTCATTTTCTCAGCTATTTTCATTGTCTCCCATTCCTTTCCTCTCATAAACTCTTTCCCAGTCAGCAAACACTTTATTAAGGATTTACTATGTGTCAGTCACTATACTAAGAGCAAGAGATGCAAAAAATGACAAATACAGTTTCTTCCTTGAAGGAACTCACATTCTAATAAAGAATTATAGGTAGCCCAGATAACTCAAGAAACTGATTTTTTAAGCTAATAGATCCTTGGTGACCACTTACACATGCCCTGCAAATGACTGTTCCTGAAATGTGATAATTTGCATAAGTGCCTATTTTCATCACATTAGTACCTATACCTGCAGCTGTTAGATAGCTATTTGCAACCTTTTGAGAAATCATTTCCTTACAGATGGCCCCAACATCTGCACCTTAAGGAGGTATGATAATCTCTGAGGGTCACACTTGTTCTCATAGGGGGATGGTTCAGTGCCATACATAACTACATTCCCTGTAATGTGTAATTTTGCCTATTCTTGACCTTATTACTTGTTTTCTTGAATCTGTTATGCAATTCCAGTTCTAAGTCCCCTATTTCCTTCCCTGATTTCAATTTATCCATCTTGAGTCTAATACAAAAGAATGCCTTATGTGTTTTTTCTCTTCCCAGTGCTTCCCACTTTGCAATGTGAAATCAGTCCCAAAGGGAAAAGGGGGGGGGGATTATGAGATTTTTAAACCAGAGAAGGTTGGCACCATAATATAATTGTCAACAAATTGATTGCTGAAGCATCAATATAGCATGTGGATTCTCATTTTATGGGACTCTTCCCAGAACAAAAGGCAAGAAAGAAAAGAGTATCCATAAGTTTTTGCTGAACAATTTCAAATTTTGCAGAGAGGTCAAAAAAGCTGAGGATTCAGAAAAGACCATTTGATTTGACAATTAAGAGAGCACCGATAACTTTTCAGAGAGCAGTTTCAATTGGATAATAAAGTTGGAAACCACTTTACCAAATGATTAGAAGAGACCAGGAGGAAAAACTTTTCAAGGAGTTTACCTAAAGAAGAGAGGGGAGATATAGGATGATAGCTTTATAGGATGATGTTGTGAAGATAATCAAATCCAGTGAGGGTTTTTTTTAAGAATAAGGTAGACACAAGCATGTTTGTAGACAGCAAGGAAGAAATAAATGGTTAGGGAGAGATTGAAATAAGCAAGGGAGTGAGCAAGACAGAGGGGAAATCTATTGAAGATGGAAGGCAGTGAGATCAAGAGTGAATGCAAAGGGGTATGCCTTGGCAAAGAGCAGGAGAATTTCTTTATCTGAGAATAGAGTGAAAAAGGAAATAGGAAAATGTCTGAATGATATAAAATGAAGAAAAGGGAAGAAGGGAAGCAAGTTTCCCTTGTGTACTTAACTGAGAGGATAGGAGGCAGTGTGCCACAGCACAATTGAACAGAGACAGGGTTAAAATTGCCAGAATGGAAGATGTGGAAGTAAATGGATTAGAGAGGAAAAGAATGTTTTTTTCTTATGGCAAGAAGACCAGTTGAAATCAGCTAATATAAATTTGAATTAGATCCAATCAGCACAGTTTTGGGATTTCCTTCATTTTTGTTTATCAGCACATAAACAGGAAATAGATAGTGTGAATATCTGTACTTTGTCAAATCATAATCAGAGATAGAAAAAGGGATAAACAATTAGAGTGTAAAATATAGGGAAGGAAGTAGATGTGGCCAAAACAGGAACAATGGCCAGGGAAATACCTGAGAGATGGAGAAAATGGAGGTCACATGAAGATCAAAGAATAGAATTAGTTGTAAGGCAGAGGGAACAATTGAATGATAAAAGATTATATAAATGAATTTTGGAGTTCACAAAAAGGAATTAGAAGATTTATGATGGCAAAACCATCTATATTTGTAGTTGAGATGAAGTGGAACAGGTCAATGGTTTGAGGAATTGGGAAGTTAAAATATTTGAGGAAGTATCAATAAGTGGCCTGAAGTTCCAATGTAAGAGTAAGAGACTGGAAGAAAAGACCACAAACAAATCACTTAAATCACTGAAGAAAGATAATAGATAATGTCCTAGTTAATAGATAACAGTCATGAACCTCATAGAAGGAGAGTTTGCTTACTGAAGATGGTAGAGGAAGATTCTAAAAGTAGTAATGGGGAATGAGGATTCCTCTACCACTACAACCGATTATTTGGTGGAGAGAATGCTCAAAAGAATTACTGGAAAGTGTATTGGTAAGGGTGGTGAGGGAAGTTACCATCAGAAATGAGCCTGGTCTCTAACCTTATCACTCAGCTGAAATCAGTCCCTCCAAAATTAGCAGTGATATAATTGCCATATCTGTTATCTATTTCTCACTCCTCATCTTGACCTTTCCATTTCATTTGATGTTGATGACTCTCTTTTTCGGCAATGTTTTTTCTGCCTGAATTTTAATAATATTTATCTATCCTGGTTTTTCTCTTAAAGGTCTGATCATTGTTTCTCAGTTACATTTGATGGAACATCAATCATGTCCTGCCCCCTCACTGTGAGTGTTCCCCAAGACTTTGTGCTAGGTCTTCTCTTTTCTCTCCACATTCTCTTTTTTGGTTACCTCATCCATTCTTAAATGTTTAATTATATTCTCTATGTAGATGGCTCAAAGATATAGATCTCCAATCCCAGTCTCTCTTAGTTCCAGTCATATCATCAACTATACATACAATATTTCAAACTGTGTGATATCTCAGAGATATACCAAACTCACCATGTTTAAAACACAATTCATTATCTTTCCCTCCCCCAAATCCTCTCTTCCAAACATCCTTATTTCTGTTGAAGAAGTCAGCATTCTTCCCATCTCCCAGGTTGTAACATAATCTTGCTTATTTGCAAAATCTTGTTGTTTTATATTGTGTGATGATCACCTATGAGAGACTTAGCTCTTCTCAGCTATCCAATGATTAAAAACAATTCTAAAAGACCTGTGATGGAAAATGTCATTCACAACCAGAGAAAGAATTATGGAGTCTGAGTGCAGATCAAAGTTTATTATTTCAACTTTACTTTAAATTTATTTTTTGCCTTTCTTTCTCATATTTCTTACTTCTATTCTGATTATTTTTGTTTTGTTTTGTTTTTTAGGGTTTTTTGAAAGGCAAATGGGGTTAAGTGGCTTGCCCAAGGCCATACAGCTAGGTAATTATTAAGTGTTTGAGGTCAGATTTGAACTTAGCTGGTGCTCTATCCACTGCACCACCTAGCCACCCCTGTTCTGATTATTTTTTTCAGAACATGATTATAATGTATAACCAATATCAGATTGCTTGTTGTACTGGGGAGTACAATATACAAAAATGAATGTTGAAAATTATATATAATTGGGGGGACAATAAAATAATATTAGGGTTAAAAATTCTTGTCTTTTTACTTCCCTTAAAATCTGCTGAGTCTGATTCATTTTCTCTGTTTACACAATTACCATCTCAGTTTAGAATTTTTATCACTTCTCACCTACTCTATTACAATGGCTTTCTAATCTGAATCACCAAGTTAATTCCCAGTTGAATTCATCCTTCACCCAGTTTCTAAATTGATTTTCATTATAGATCTAACCATATTATCCCTCTACTCAATAAACTGTACTGACTCTATTGCCTCTAAGATATATCGCATGTTCCAAAAGTTTCAGTGAAATTTTAAGTTACTAAAGATTAATGAAGCTTAATAAGGTTTAAAAACTTAAAACTTCATGAAATCATTTGAGGCATCATGTATAAATTACCCTGCCTGACATTTGAAATTCCTTATAACCTGGCTTCAACTCTTTTTTTTTTCCCTAGCTTCATCAAACATTACTCTCCTCTTTTCATGATATGACCCAGCCAAACTGAAACATTTTCCAAAATTTTGAAAGGTTCCCTGTTGCTTCTATGCTAAAATACAGACCATTTGGATTAGAGTTTGTGGACTTGCACAAAATGATCTTTTTTCAATCTTATCTCCTTGATGGACTTTACATTCTAATCAACTTGGATTAACATTTGAATGTTGACTCTCCATTTCCCACTTCTATGTACATGTACCACTTTCTTGGAATGCCCTCCTTTCTCTTTCCTGTCTTTTAGAATTCTTTCAAGGCTCAGCTCAAATGCCATCTCCTCCATGAAGTCTTCACTGAATCTCACAACTAAAAGTGCTCTTTCCTTTTAAATTTACCTTAAACACTTAGTCCTTTCAAGTCCCGTCCCATATTATTTATTCTGTGTACATCTCTCCTGGAGAATATAATTTATTTTAAAGCAAGGAAGACTTTTGGTTTTTATCTTTACCCCTAGAATTTAATGTACTGCCTTTTTCTCCTTAAATTAGAACTTAAGAAATGGGGGGATTTTTGGTTAATTTAACTGAAGAATATCTCCTGGCAAAATGCAAATATTGGTATATCAAGGATCTTTTCCTTATTACTTCTGTTCTTTGATTTCATGGAAAGACAAGTTTTTCTCTTAATGATTCTTATTTGGATTCAATAACCTTGTTGATTTATGAGTGAAAAAAGTTCTAAGGCACTCTTCCAAATAATACACATCCAGGAAATAGGAATTGGTTGAGTCTCAAGGTAATTCATTGTTTTCAATTCCTTCATTTGGAAGGAACATTGCCTTGTTCATGCTGCCCTTTATCAACTAACTCATGCCTTCTGTGATACCTCTTACTTTGATGCAACAAGCTTTCAGAGCCAGCATGTTCCTTGGCAAGCTGAGCTTTCTGGCACAGTTTAACATCTTTGTAGCTTTCCCACTGAAATGGGAAATGGCCTAATTAGCTTAATGAAGCCAAGTACATCTTATTCAGCATTCTAGCCTTCTGTGATATCTTGTTGCTTTTCATCCTGTCTTCCTGAATATCTGTTGGGAGTATCTAGTAGTATAGAAAGAGATTTTCCATGTTGTGTTCTATTCCAAAACTATTTTGTGTTGTGTGTGTGTGTGTGTGTGTATGTATATATATATATATATATATATATATATATATATATATATATTTCTTTGTCAGTGTCAATACATCCATCTCTGCAATGGAGGATGCTTATTGACACCTTCATTTAAAAATGTGACAATTTTCTAGGCAGTGGGTATGAAGATGACAACATTACTTAGGGAAACTAAGTTTTGCTGCTAAATAATCACATTACTTCAGGAATCAATGAATTCATAGCTATATGTATTCAAGCACAAATTGAATGGTCATTTGTCACTAATGCTGAAAGATGCTCTTCTGCACTTTGCATGAATTAATTACCTTTAGGTCTGATATAAATTGAGTGCTCTGTGATTTTATCACACATTCACATGTTTTGCTTCTACTTTTCCACCTCTCAAAACTAAGAAGGAAATAAGGCATAAAAAAATTATAATTTGAAATGTTGGTATGAAATAATAGAGCCAATTTTTCAAAAATTCATTAAAAAATCAAATCGATTAAAAGTACTTCATATATTGTCTTTTAAAAATAGTCTTCTACAATTCCGACACATTACTCCTTTGTTATTGGGATTTCAAATGGAAAATGCCAGTTGGTCCCTAAAAGGAATAAAACCAGTGGTATGCTAAAGCTGACTAACTGGGTCACAAAAGCCCAATGTTAAATTTTCAGCATGAGACTTTACACATAGGAAATTGGTAAACTACAGACTAAGGTTTGATTTGTTGTTTTGTTGATTGTCTTTACTTAAAATTGGTGGGGAAAATATTGATAATGCTGATTGAATTTAAAAGCATGTTGAGTATTTTTTTCTGGAGATTCAGTTGTTATTCATTTATTAGCACACTCCTGAATATAACTGACTTTTCAGAAAATGTTAATATTATCACATATACTAAGAAGGTTTTTTAAAATAGGGAATTTATACTATCCTCCTATTACTACAGTTTTTTTGTTAGTTCCCTTTTTATAGTTTATCTGATAAACTTCTGAAATCGACCTAAGCATTCATACTCATGGAAATAAGTTTCAGCAGTTACCTTCAAATAGGAGAAATGATGTATGTTCAAAGAAAAAAATAAAATAACCAAGTTGAAAAATAAAGACTATAGACTAGGGAACACAAACTAATCAAACCCTGAGTTATAAACAGGTGTTGTACAGCCTTCATTTTTGAAGAGGATCAATGACATCACTGGGTGATGTCTTGACTAGTGTGTGAATTGGATTAAAGTGAGACAGAATTGCACAAAGTCATCAGCCTCACTCTCTCTCTCTCTCTCTCTCTCTCTCTCTCAGAGCTATAGACCAGTGGCAGTACAAAAGTCAATACAACTGGTGATAGTCGGACATTTTGTCACACAGTGCCTATACAAACAGGAAGATCTTTGAAGTTGCCATTTGACCCAAGTTGTATTGTAGGTAGTAATATATCTAAGCTCTTCCCAAAATTTAATTATTATTTTTCTTGCCAGAGAAAGTCGTCTGCTGTTTCAGTCCCAGTGCAATAGACTCTGAATTCTTAAGTATCTTTAGAATCTTTCTCTCAGATTTGACTCTGCTACTTCTCCTCTAGAATCCAACGCCCTTTCCACAGCAATTTTCATCCATCAGCCAGCAGTTTTCTAAACTTGGGAATCATTTTCCCTTTGCTTTATCATCTACCATTTGACACTCAAAAGAATCATATATCACTACTTATTCCTTATACAATTAATTTAAATGAATTAAGGAGATGGATTACATTTATACCACTTTTCAACATCAATACATTATAACAGTTTCTTACTAATTTTATTGGCTGTGTTAATCCATATATTACTGATGCCAAACTTCTCTAGTTTAAAAGTTCATAGAATCTCCTTTTCTCCTCCTTTGGGGCTGATCTTTATCTTACCAAGGGAGAAGCACTGAGAAGAAGAAAACACCTAAGGCATCCATTTGTATAAAATCAAATTAATGTGGAAAAGTTGAAAAAAATTCAGTTTTGTACTATAATAACTTGAATAACTATCAAGCATTATTGTCTCATATATGCAGGCTACTAAGGAAGTAGAAAGTTAAAGGACATTAGATCTAGAAGGGTTAAAGTTTGCAAAACTACTCAGTGGAAAATATCAAGAATAGGGTCACCTTCTGATACATTTTCCAGGATTCTCTCTATCTACAGGTAGCTAAGTAGTACAACAAATAGAGGACTCCATCTACAGTCAGGAAGACCTGAGTTCAAATATGGCTTCGGATACTTACTAGCTGTGTAACCCCAGGCAAATTTTAAACTTGTTTGCTTCAGTTTTCTCATCTATAACATGAGCTGGAGAAGGAAATAGGGTCATAAAAAGTCAGACACTACTAAACAACAAGTATTATCTTCTTCTTTATTAAAAGGTGAACTCTTTGAGAGAAAAGGATGCTTATACCTTTCTTTGTATCCCTTGCACAATATAAGGCTTAAAAAAATGTTTGTTGAAAGACACAGCAGCAAAAAAATAGAGAAATTCCATCTAAAATAACTATAGACAACATAAAGCATTGAGAGTCTACTTGCCAAGGCTTCTCAGAAACTATATAAAACACTTCACACAGATGTTAATTGCTCACAGTGAGGCTGAGCTAATAAAATAAAAATTCTACCCAAATTAAAATGCTTATTTAGTGTCATACTAATCAAACTTCCAAAAATTACTTTGTTTAGATAGAAAAAATAGTAACTAAATTTATCTGGAGTAACAAATGGTCAAGAATATCTAGGGAATTAATGAAAAAAAAATGCAGAGGCAGGTGGCCTAGCCATACCAGATCTAAAATTATATTACAAAGTATCAGTCATCAAATCTGTTTGATAATAGCTAAGAAATACAGTAGTAGATCAGTGGAATAGATTAGGTGTGAAAGTAATTGTAATAAATGACTATAGTAATATAGTCAATATCCCAAAACTTCTGGGATAAGATCACTCTTTGATAAAAATTGCTGGAAAATTTGGAAGATAGTATGGCTGAAATAAGGTATAGACCAAAATCTCATATCCTATATCAAGATGAAGTTAAAATAGGACAGAATTTAAACATAAAAGGTAGTATCATAAATCAATTAGAAGAAATAATAGTTTACCTGTCAGATCTATGAAAAGGGAAACAGTCCATGAACAAAGAAGAGATAGAGAACATTATAAAATATGAAGTGGATAATTTTAATTACAATAAATTTAAAAGTTTTTGTACAAATAAAACCAATGTAACAAAAATTAAAAGGAAGGCAGTTAAGTTGGGAAAAAATTTTACAGCTAGTATTTCTGACAAAGGACTCATTTCTAAAATATATAGAGAACTCAGTCAAATTTATAGGAATACAAGTCATTCCCCAAAAGATAAGTGGTCAAAGGATATAAAAAAGGCAATTTCAGATGAAGAAATTAAAGCTATCAAGACTAATATGAAAAAATGCTCTAAATTGATTAGATAATGCATTAGATAAATGAAAATTAAAATAACTCTGAGGTACCACCTCCCACCTATCAGATTGCTAATATGATTTAAAAGGAAAATGATCAATGGTGGAGGAAATATGGGGAAATTAGGGCACTAATGCATTGTTAGTGAAATTAAGAACTAAGCCAAACCTTCTAGAGAGCAATTTGGGATTACACCCAAAGCAAAGGACCAGAAAACTGTACATACCTTTTGATACAGCAATACCACTACTAGATCTGTATTCCAAAGAGATCACAAAAAAAGGGTAAAAATCCCTCATATACAAAAACATTTATAGCAGCTCTTATCATATTGGCAATGAATTGGGGAATGGATAAACAAATTGTAGTATATAAATGTGATGGAACACTATTGTTTTTAAGAAATCGTGAGGAGGGGCAGCTAGGTGCTACAGTAGATAGAGCACCAGTCCTGGAGTCAGGAGGACCTAAGTTCAAATCTGGCCTCAGACACTTAATAATCACCTAGTTGTGTGGCCTTGGACAAGTCATTTAACCCCATTGCCTTGCAAAAACCTTAAAAAAAAAGAAAGAAAGAAAAATCATGAGGGATAGACTTCAGAAAAGCCTGGAAAGACTTGCATAAACTGATGCAGAGTAAAGTGAGCAATACCAGAAGAACATTACACATAGTAACAGCAACATTAGTGATGATTAACTATGATGGATTTGTTCATTCCAGCAGTACAGTAATCAAATACAATTTATTATTTTTCATCATATAAATATTTTATTTGTTTCTCCAACTACAATGGTAGTTTTTACTAGTCTTTTTTTTAAACTTTTGAGTTTTATAATTTTTCTCCCTCTCTCCCTTCCCTCTTCTCTGCCCCCAACAGAAAGCAATTTGATATAGACTACATTTGTAACCATGCTAAACATAGATTGAAACTGAGATGATCTTCAATTTATCCAGATAAATACTTAGTTCATACACAGTTTTCTGTATTTTGTCTATCCCTGCTTTCTCCCTAGATTGTGAGGTCCTTGAAGGACTGTTCTTGACTTTCTTTGTATCTCTCTCCAACCTTAGTATAATGTAGGGTACATAAAAGTGACTAATATTTAAATACTTGTTGACTTGACTTGTGCTAAACAGGGAGGGAACCTTTGAGGGGAGTGATAGGAATATTAGATAAGCTGTGACTATTGACCTCCTGGAGCTTGCTATTCGTGAGAGAAGAATCAGATCCAGAGGAATAAAGAAAACATTAAAGATAATAAAATTACATAATACATAAGATAACTTTTAAAAATTGAAGATAATAAGCTTTGGTCTGCATACTTCACAGTTCCTTTTCTGGAAATGGATGGTATTTTTCTATCACATGTCCCCTAAAATTGTCTTTGATAATGTACTGCTGAAATGAAAAGTTCATCATGGCTGATCATCACCCCACATTGCTGTTACTGTGCACAATGTTCTTCTGGTTCTGTTCATTTCACTCAGTATTAATTCATCTAAGTCTTTCCAGGCTTTTCTGAAATTCTGTCCTTCATGATTTCTTCTAGAACAATAGTGTTCCATATACCACAATTTGTTCAACCATTCCCTAATTGATGGGCATCTTCTCAATTTCCAATCAAAGATAATTAATTCTAAAATACTTGTAATAGAAAATACCATCCATATCTAGAGAAGGAATTGTGGAGTTTAAATGCAGACCAAAGCTTATCTTCAATTCCTAAAAGTTACCTTATCTATTATATCTTTTTTTCTCTATAATTTTTTTCCATTTTTTATTTTATTCTTCTTTCACAACATGATTAATATGTATCAATGTTTAGTATGGTACATATATATATACATATATTCATATATATTTATATTATATATCCTATATTAGATTGCTTTCTGTCAGGGTGGAGGGGGAGGAAAGTGAGGGAAGGAGAAAGACGTAAAATCCAAAACCTTGCAAAAAAAAGATTGTTGAAAACTACTGTTGCATGTAGCTGGAAAAATAAACTAATTAATGAAAAAAGAAATCCCTGAACTTCTCCTGTCCTACCATAATCAAGCAAACATTAAGCATTTATTAAGCACTTGGAAAAAATGTTTGTTGATTGACTGATAGAAATAAATTTTACCTGGAGCAGAGTGTTGTGCTTACGGATAGTAAGACACAGACTTGCTCAAATATAGCTGGTCAAGTAGTGTAGAACCTCAGCAGTTTTATCTGGGGCTCTATTTTGAATTCTTGAGTTTGGGATTGAAGTAATGAAAGTAGTATATTTTAATTTACCAATTAAAAACACATTTATTTAGCAAATGCTATCATAGAGCAATGGGAATTTCCACTCCATAGTCACAATACCTGGAATTCTCTGACTCCTAGGCTCTCCTGCTCTTTTCCTTGAAGTCTTAATTGAAATTCCATCTTCTGCAAGAAACATTCGCCAGTCTCTCTCAATAGTAGTATCTTCTGAGACGATCTTCAATTTAACCAGATAAATACTTAGTCCATACACCGTTTTCTGTATTTTGTCTCTCCCCACTTTTTCTTTAGACTGTGAGTTTCTTGAAGGCAGGGACTGTTTTCCACTTTCTTTGATTCTCTCTCCAACCTTAGTATAATGTAGGATACATAAAAGTGACTAATATTTAAATGCTTGTTGACTTCTGCTAAACAGGGCAAGAATCTTTGAGAGGAGTGATACAAATATTAGATAAGCTGTAACTATTCTCCTCCTGGAGCTTGCCATTTATTATATAATGCTATGATACATAGTTAAAAGATCATAGAACTGTAGATTTCAAGCTGTAAGGGAACTAAAGTCAACTTTTCCATCCTTTTTATTAAACATTTGTGGAAAACCAAGGCCCCTTGAGAATGATTTGCCCATGATTATACAGAGTGGGAAGAATACAATAGAAATACATTAGAAATATATGAGAGGGGCGGCTAGGTGGTGCAGTGGATAGAGCACTGGCCCTAGAGTCAGGAGTACCTGAGTGTAATCCTATCTCAGACACTTAATTACCTAGCTGTGTGGCCTTAGGCAAGCCATGTAACCCCATTTGCCTTGCAAAAACCTAAAAAAAATATGAGAAAACATTCAGTACCATGTGAATGTCAGAATTGGGGGAAGGCCATTAATGACTAGGGAGATTAGAGAAGACTTCCTTCCAGGATTTGATAGTTATTTTGGATTTTAGAGAATAAGTGGGAGCTGAACAGATGGAAAGGGGAGAAAGGTAGGAGGATATTCAATATTCATGAATTATGAACAAAGGCACAAAGATGAACAGTACATGGAATGAAAGCAAATATTCCAGTTTCACAGGAACATTAAGTGCATGAAAAATAGTACTATGAAATCAGGCCAGAAATATAGAGTAGCAAGGCAAATCAATGAAGAACTCTGAAAGAAGACACATATAATCTGATCTAAAAATAAGGAAAATAATTTTGGTAGAGTTGTAAACTAGTCCAACCCTAATGGAGAACAATTTTGAACTACTATCAAAGACTACAAAACTGAAAACCCTTTGAATCAATAATACCACTAATAATTAAGTGAGATGATGGGAGAGTGGAAACAGAAAATAGGAGGCTTTATTGCTTTATTCCAGGTGGGAACTGGGGGGTAGGGTGGGGTGAGGTGGGGTTGGGGCATAAGATATCTGTATTTGGGTAATGGCAATGATTACATAAAGGAGAAAATGGATAAAAGAAATATTTTGGAGAGAGAGACACAAATAATTGAGATACAAGAAAGAGGAAAAGGTCTATATTATAGCAATGGTCCCAAAAGGAGAAATGGAGTAAATGGTGGCATCCTGCACAACCTTATATTCTAACAGAAGAAACAATATGTACATATAAAGGTAGAAGTCCATAAGGAACAGTAGGCTTATGGAAAGTGAACTATAATATTTCATTGTTGAACATATTGAATTTTAAGTGGCAGAAACATATATCGGGAAGAGAACAAATTGATCTGGCAGCAGTGAGATGATTAATTTCTTCCAAGGTTCCCCTGAACCTCTCCTGCTCTACCATAATATAGGTACCCCCTATATTGTTCCATTCCCCACCACTATCCACATGAGTTAAATTCATGCTTCCCCCCCCAAAAAAAAGGTTCATATTTTCTAAAAGATGATGAAGCTTTCCCCAGAATTGATTAGCCACTGCCATCCTTCATTCAGCTTCCTGGTCTCCTAAGAGTATAAAATGCCACACATTTCCAACTTTAAATTTCTTGAGTTTCCACAAAGAGGTAAGTGAGGCCATATCTGAGAAATCTGAAGTTAAACAATATCTTATCCTGCTGATGACCTTTCTATGCTGTAACTAAGTAAACCTCTTTTGTTATACTCTACCAATACATCATTTCATCCCAATAGTAAAACTAAATTAATTAGGTATTAACAGAATAGAATGTACTGAATCTAGGAAAGACTTGTGGAGTAGAATATGTGATTAGAGGCCATTACCATAATCCAAAGGATGAGAGAAAAGACATAATCCACAAATGAAGAACAATATTATGAGAAATATGATTCAAGGTGGATAGAGAAGAAAAGAAAATAAGTTTGGATAATTTCTAGAATTTAAGATTTAGTCATCAGGAACTGACACTTCTTAACTACCATTCATATCTCATATATGAGAGAATTCTTAAATGTTCCTTCCATTGAAATTGTGATTTTCCTTTTTAAAATTATTTTTACATATTTATTATTTGCCAAATACATATAAAACATTTTGACATTTAAAAAATTTTTGAGTTCCAAATTGTCTCCTATTCTCTCCTTCCTTCTTGAGAAGACAATTTGATATCAATTATACATAACGATCATGCCATACATTTCCATAACAGTCATGCTGCAAAAGAAAATGCCAACAAAATGAAAAATAAAAATAAAGTTAAAAAGTGTATTTCAATCTGCATTCAGAGTTTATCAGTTCTCTTTCTGGAAGTGTATTACATCATAAGTTCTTTGGAATTGTCTTGCATTTTTGATCAAAGTAGCTAAGACTTACACAATTGATCATCATAAAAATACTGCTCTTACTGGGTACAGTATTCTGTTGGTTCTGCTCTTCATTTTGTATCCATTCATATAAGTCTTATCAGGTTTATTTTTTAAACCATCCTGCTCATCACTTCTTGGAGCATAATAATATTTCATCAAAATCATATACCAGAACTTATTCAGTCATTCTCCAATTGATGAGCATTCTTTTAATTTCCCATTCTTAACTACCACAAAACAAACAAAACTGCTATAAATACTTTTGCTCTTATAAAGTCCTATTTTGAGGCATACTGACTTAATAGTGGTATTATTGATTCAAAGGGTATTCAGTTTTGTAGTTCTTTGATAGTAATTCAGAATTGTTGGATTATCTTACAACTCTACCAACATTAATGTCCCAGTTTTCCCACATTTCCTTTAATATGTATCATTTTCCTTTTTTGTCATGTTTTCAAATCTGATAAGTGTGAGATAGTATCTCAGAATTGTTTTCATTTGCATTTCTACAATTAGTAGTGATTTAGAGCATTTTTTAACCTGATTACTAATAGTTTTGATTTTTTCTTCTGAAAACTATTCATATCTTTGACTATTTATCAAGTGAGGTTATAAATTTGTTTTACTTCCCTACATCTTAGAGAAATGAGGTCTTTATTAGAGAAATTTCCTGCAAAAATAATTTGAAGTTAAGGTAATTTTCAATAGAAGTATTGAAATCTGTAAACACTTTTAGGCATATACTACTATATGCTAGGCCCTGTGATTAAAAATAAGAGTTCCTGCCTCAAGAATCTTACATTATGTTAGAAGAAAGAATATGTACATATTCATTTATGTGTACTACAGGAACCATTATGACTGATAACTGATGACATAGGGATACAGGCATTGACTTGATCTCCCCAGATGTCAGGAAGGCTGGATTCCATCCTTGAGGGGGTAGGGTCAGCAAGGGGAAGACCAAGAGAAGGCAGAGAGGGTCATCACTGAGCTTACTCCTCCATGATCTTACTACAAAAGGGAAATTAGGCTAAAATTTAACTATCTTCTACATAGTTATTTGTAGTCAGGATTATGATGTTCTTTTGGAGGTTTTTGCATAAAAGCTACTTTCCTTGTTCATAAAACAGAAAACATTCCTTAGATCTTTCTTGTTGTTCAGTCCTGTCCCATTCTTCCCGAGGGGAGACACCATAGCATGCTTATACTGGCCATAGACTTTCTGGGCAACATATTGGAGTGGTTTGCCATTTCCTTCTCCATGAAGAAGTGTGCCTAGGGTCACAGAGTTAGTGTCTGGAGTCTTCCTGATTTCAGGCCCAAATGCTCTATCCACAGAACCATTTCCAAGAGTTACTTTGCACTCTGCCTCTTACTAATTGCTTATTACATAAAAGATAATTACAAATAGCAAACAAACATTTATTAAATATTAAAAAACAGGTGCAGAGAGTCATACAAATAACTATAAATGCAGAACATATAGAATAAATGGTCTCTTCAGTTTGAGAGCCAAATGAAATCTCAGTCCCACCAAGGAAAGAACAATCTCATCCAAGAAGCAAGAAATCTTTTCTTAGCAGTCTCTATGGGTACAGGCACTGAGACTCAAAAAACATGGGGGCAGTTTTCTCCATGTGCTTGTAGTCTAAGGAATTCCTATTAACCTTTCAAAAATTTAAGCTAGTGTGATCTCTGTGGCTCTCTCTATGTTTCCCACCTTTGTATTTCTTTCTGTCTTCTCCCACTTACTTAACCATTTCTGTTCTTTCCTTTTTTTGCTTCATTTCTTTCTTAGCTAACCTAGATTGCTAAAATGCGCTTTGTCTCTGTCAAACTGAGACCTGCGAAAGAATTTAGCTTAAGAAGGCCAATGTCTCCCACTGAATCTAGGGTCATCTCTGATCCTCATTGGGCCACTGGACCAGATGGCTCCAGAGGTGAATGTGAAGCTCGTGATTTTACACAGCCCTCCCTCATTTATAACCTATTCACTTCCATGTCCTAGCATCATCTCTTTGATGCCTTGGTTCTCCATGATAAACAAGATCAAACAACTATCTTCCCATAAGCATTTTTCATTGGCTCAAACATATTCCACCCAATCAAAAGACATATCTTTCTACATAAACTTTCCCAGGGCTGTTGTTCAGGGAACCACTCAAACCCATCTTGGTGAGGAGAGCTCTATTATAAAATAAATAAAAGATAGTTCTAGGACTGAGATTAAGAAAGACCTCAATATGCCTGGTCTAAGCTTTGAGGGGAGGTAGGAATTCTAAAGGGCAGCTAAGGTTGTTTAGGGGATAGAACGCTGAGATGGCTGTTAGAAAGACACCTTTCCTGGGTTCAAATTTGGCCTCAGACACCTAATAGCTGTATGGCAAGTCACTTAACCCTCTTTTACCTCAGTTTCCTCTCTGTAAAAAGGTAGAGAAGGAAACTCCAAACTACTCCAGTATTTTTGCCATGAAAACCTCAAATGAGATCATGAAGACTAGACAGAAATGGAATGACTGAAGAACAAGGGATTTTAAAAGGCAGCAAGCAGCAAGGAATGAGTGAACTCGGGAACAGACTGATCTAAGGGAAATGTGGGGAGTTCCTGTAAAACCAGTGGGAAGTCTAATGGATGAGTGGTTTGTACAAACAGAAGATTGTACTATTCTTGGGCATTCTCTATGTAAACAATACATTCATAGACTGTACTATGGGCAGAAGGAATCTCTTAAAATGCTCTGCTGTAGGAAAGACATGAAAAGTATATTTTTGTTTTTTCTTATCTTAATTGTCCTGAATCTTTCAGGAAGTGGGAAAGTCACTATACAGAAGGGGGAACAGATTAAGATCTACTGAATAAAGTACTGGATATTTTTTTAAATGGTATTATGCTGGCATTAAAAATATTATGATAGTATTAAAAGGGAAACAAACTTATTCTGTAATTTATTGATGAATTGTTCTTAATCTTGTGATTTATAATTTAAAATTTATTTTACTATTTAATATTTACCAAAAATTGTTACCTTTCAAGTAGTAAGTAGGAGTTTAATGAATATTTATTTGTTAAACAATATTTCTTGAATTTTGTTAAGGGCAGACACGGAAGTGGAACATTCTTGTCTGGTCTTTCTAGGTCTTCCTTGTGTGGATCTAGACTCTTACTTTTGGAGCTAAGACAGAAAAGAAGCAAACTGAGCCATGGTTCCTGATATTATAAAAGGGAAAAATCCATCAATCCAGGAAGGGAGGAACCCAGGCTCATCATTTAGCTTCTAATAACCCTGGGGAGCCATTGGGACTTGGAGGCCTCTAGACATATCCTTAACATGTCTACTGAACAGTTCTGTGGAGAAAAAATTCACTGGATAAAATGATAAAGAACTTAATTAAAAGAAGCTCTAGTTATCAAAATTCAAGTTGGAGAAGCCACTTTAGGAAAGAAGACACAATGAAGCACAAAATAATAGATTTGGTCACCAAAAGGATTTTAGTGGTTATACAGTACAATGCCCTCATTTTATTTATAGGTGAAGAATCCAAGGTTGTAACTTGCTTAAAGGCAGAGCCCAGGAATTTAAATTCAGGTTTTCTGACTTCAAATTTAAACTTCTAAAGGGTTGTAAAGTTAAAAAGAAGCACACAAAGTCACTGGAATGAAAGTATGTTTCAATGCACTTTGAAAGACTCTTTGTTTGATTCTACTTGACCCCATTTGGGGTTTTCTTGGCAGACATACTTGCCATTTCCTTCTCTAGCTCATTTTACAGATGAAGAAACTGAGGAAAACCATGTTAAGTGACTGACCCAGGGTCACACAGCTAGTGTCTGAGGTCAGATTTTAACTCAGGAAGATGAATTTTCCAGATTCCAAGTAAAACATTAAAAGGCTGTAGTGATTGTGTAAATCACACCTCTATTTCTCCAATCACCAGACCTCCCTATAGGTAAGCGTATATACAACGGAATGTAGAGTGGGCATTTTGGTCAGAATTTACCAAGCACTACCATCTCTAAAATTCCTCTTGTTTACTTTAAGTCAATCAGCAATCACACTTCCTGAATCGGATTAAAACCCCAGTCAGAGGTTCTAACAGGGAATTTGTTTTTATTAGACCCTAGGATTTGCTGGGCAAGGAAGAAGATGAGGGGGAATAGAGATATCACATGGCAATCTAGCCTGGAGCCGTTAAAAGAACTTCTTTCCTTGCAAGCAAAATCTACCTTGGCTATTGGACATCTTCAGATTTTTTTTTTCCTCCCCTCTCTAAAAACCACTTACCGACCTACCCACCCCTACAAGCACACCCACCCTCTCCAGAACTATTTAACTCCACTTTAGAGAAATTAGTCGAGGAATTGGGAACTCCATTACTACTTTGTTACAATTAGGGATTCTGAAGATTCAGCGGGGACCTTCAGGAAGAGGGAAGGGCAAAGTTAATGGAGGAAAACTGGAGAGTATCACCAAGGGAATCAGACTTCCCTGGGTTTCCCAGACAAATAAGGGTTATAAAACAAGCTAATTTACATTCCCTTTCCGTTGTAATGAACTTCAATCCTTGGAGTTTCCCAGTCATCCAAAAGAGAGAATGACTGGGCTTCATAGCCTAGGTGACAGCAGGACGATTTGTTCCGGTTTCCACTTTCTTATCTTGATAGGATTCACACGTTTTGGACGTCCTGAGAGTCAGTTAACTAACGTTTCTTCGAAACGAAACTGAAATCTTCCTAAAGTTTCTAGTTTCTACTGCTTTTTTCCATCAGAGCTCACGTCTGTTGGGTAGAAGTGATATTTTTATTCCACTGGGGAGCAGATTTGTGTGGGGCGGGAGATGGGGTCTAAGTTAGGGATGGAGGCGGGCTGTGTGTGTGTGTGTGTGTGTGTGTGTGTGTGTGTGTGTGTGTGTTGACTTTCTGGGGCTACTGCCTGAGTTTTTAGCAGTAGAGCGGAAACGAGAGCCAGGGGCTGGTAAGTGACGTACTGTAGTACAAGGGCTACTTTGTACGACTCCCCCCCGGCTCCTGGAGAGACAACGGGACAGTCATTTAATCCCGCCTTCAGGAGCAGCCGTGGCAGCCGCAGCTGCAGGGGCTGCAGCCAGGCACCTTGGTTGCAAATTTAAGAAAGAAGGAAGAAAAAAGTTACAGGCGAAGAGGAATCTGCCTGAACTCAGGGTGGTGTGGGCGGAGGTGGCAGCCGCGGACGAAGAAGGGATTGTAACAGAGTACAGGAACTGGGAGGGTGGGGAAGGGGAGGGGGAGTGAGGGTAGAAGGAGGAGGAGGAGGAGGACTCCCCGAGAGCCGGGCGTTTCCACCCCCCCTTCTTCCCAAGGGCTAGGAGCCCCGAGTTGAAAGAGAGTGATGAAGATCACTTAAGAGGCTGGAGTTGGGAGAGTGCGGGATGTACACACCCAGATCTGGAGAGGGGGGAAAGAGAGAAAGGAGGGAGGAACTGCTTAGAGGTTCCAGGCTCTGCTTGGAGCCTGGGAAGTTGTAGCAAGAACCCGCCTGACCAATTAGATCATCCTTGACTGGGGCTGAAGCGGCTTGTCCTGGGGCAGCAAGTAGGAGAAGCTTTGGAGACTATGGGGAGAGACGGCGGGGCCAGAAGGAAAGAAACGGCAGGCGCGGGAGAAGTAGAGGAGCAAGGGCAGGAGGAAGCCGGGAAACCCAGGCAGCAGCGGCGCCGGAGAAGGCGGGAGAGCAAGACTAGGACCGTGCGCTCCAACCTGCTGCCGCCCCCGGGAGGTGGGGAGCCCGACGCGGCTGCCAAGGGGGCTCCCCAGCGGTGGTGGCGGAGGCAGGGCGGCTCCCAGTACCTGGCCGACAACCGGTTGAAGACCACCAAGTACACGGTGCTGTCCTTCCTGCCCAAGAATCTCTTTGAGCAATTTCATCGGCTGGCTAACGTGTACTTCGTCCTGATCGCCCTGCTAAACTTCGTGCCGGTCCTGAACGCCTTCCAGCCGGAGCTGGCCTTGGCCCCGGTGCTTTTCATCCTGGCGGTCACTGCCATCAAGGACCTATGGGAGGATTACAGCCGCCACCGCTCGGACCACGAGATCAACCACATGGACTGCCTCGTCTACTGCAGGTGAACCAGGGGGAACCAGAAATGGGCTGGGAGAGCTCGGCTGCTGGGGTGGGCTGGCGGGATAACTCCAAGCTCTGAGGCACCAAAGTGGGAAAAGATGGCTTTTCTCCCTCCTTTTTTTTTTTGAAATTGGGGTTGGCAAAAAGATTGGGGGATGGCGAGGACGAGGGAAGATCTGTTCATCCCTGACTGCTCAGTTTGGGTCTTGAGGAAGGGCTTCCAACTCAAATCTCCCAGAGTAGGGCGTGGTGGCGATGGGAGAAGGTTTTCGTGTTTAGAAAGTTTGTTCCCGGGACTCTGCCCTAGTGGAATGCAGCTGTGTGTGCCCAACGCGATGGACTCCGACCTCTTTACCCTCTTCTGGGGGCTGCAGGCTTTCTCGGGAGATGGTTCCCTTTCCCGTTTCTGGTGACAGTGGTCTCCAACGGGGCAGATCTTTTTCTTTTGTTTTGGGGGCTTTTGATTCCTCTTTCGGGATACGGAGCACTTCAGTAAACTGAGATTAAAACTTGCAGCTGCCTCTTCAATGAGCTAGTCAGAAAGAATGTGTAACACGTGTCAGAGAGTGGTATCTGCCTACTTTTCATTTGCGGTTTGTGGATGAAGCCAGGTGGGGAGATTCTGCGATGGAGTCTCTGTTCCATTTCCTTCATCCCCATTTGGAGGAGGTACCTTTTAGAAGTCGAAGCACCACCTTGTTTTCTCTGCATCCCAATCTAATGTCATAAGAAAGAAGGGAATTCCTTAACATGCTACACACTCACCTATCCCCAGGGCAAACATTTTGTCATATTTTCCAACCCTTCAGTTCAGAATCATTTTTTTAAGGCAGCTCTCCTTACAACTCTGCATTCCCAGACATAAGACTTCAGAGTTAATTAACTGGTACTTAATGATGTTTCCAAAAAGAAACCCTTTTGGGGTCCCAACTGAAACCTGATCCATACTGGTTCTCATTTTCCAAGTTGGCACCCCCACCCCCCACTCCATTCTTCCCTTGGTAGGGTGTCTCAAGATTGTCAGGCTCAACTCCTGAGGGACACCTAGCTTAGGATGGCTGTTTGTCTTTGCTGGTTGGATCCATACCTGAAAGGTTAGGAAAGAAGAATCCTGCAGGCTTAAAGTTTTATCTCACTATTTCATTTTACAGACGAAGAAATTAAGGCCTAGAGAAAATGGATGGTTTCCCCAAGGAAGAAACATGTAGTCTTAAAGCTAGAAGGAACTTTAGAGATTGTTTTACCCCACTAGTTCATTTTACAGAGGAAGATATTGAGACCTAGAGAGGTTGGATGACTTACCTAAGGTCACAAAACTAGTGGAGGACCATGGCCAAGAATGAATCTCCATTTCTCTCATTGCTAGTTGTTGTACTTACTCAGTCCAATGGGCTACTACACCATTTAAATTTTCTGCAGTTTATCCCTTCTCTTTTTTACTTCCTCTGTGACAAACCATATTCCAAAAACACTAAACATTCCTCTATTCCAGCTGGGCCATTTCCCCCCATGTGCTAACAGGTACTCAGTAAGCAAGGTCAAAAAAAAAAAAAAAGACCTGTGAGATTTCCTGTCTACAGGCTAGTTGGGAGTTGAAAAGTAAAGGATGGACAAGTCTGGCAGATAACATCTACATTCTTAGTTTTAGGAGGAAAAAGCCACCTGCAGTCTGACCTTCCTGGTTATACAATACAATTATCTGGGCTGCTCAGAGCACGACCTTTGCTGAGGTTACAAGTCATAACCACCTAGCAACTGAGCATTATTTTGCATAGCTTGTTTTAGGAATAGTTAAGCCCAGTGAAATGCAGTCTATTTGCTTGGCTTTCCTTTCTTGGCATTTTGAAAACATTCTTTGCAGCTGCTCTTGCATGGATTTCTTCTGTTGTACCTTTTTCTTAGTAGAGAGGTTTCACAATTGCCAGGTAGGCCTGATCTTCTTTGATAAGGATTACCCTATAATCTTTAATTTTTCTTTCTCTCCACTAATTCTTCATACTTTCTTGACAAGGGACTGTGCCAAGGACCTCAGAAAATTTCTGTTGTCACATCTTTTCAGCGGGTCAGAAAACAGAATGTGTTCATCCTATGCCAGACTGACCTCACTGACCTTTTAATCCATGCCAATATGAACTATTGATAAACACTGTACAGATTGTGACCAATTGATCATAGGGCATGCTATTTTTCTGAGGACAGTAAAAAGCCTTTGCAAAATTAGGGCTAGTATGGACAAGATCAACTAAGAAAAACCCCAATCTTGAGAGATCAGATTGTAATTGAATGCTCAATACTCACCCCTTCCCAGTCTTCAGCTTCCTGAGGGTCCACGTTAGTGCGTGACAGGCCTAGAAATCTGGATTAGACTGAAGTTCTGATCGCATCTCCTGCTTTATGAAGAGAAGTCTTAGATTTAATCAACAGAGAATTCTTAGGAACTGAGACTTGTAGGGTTGGAAAGAAATCTGTGGGTTTTTTTTCCTAAAGGGTTAGGTAGGTGATTAAGTAGATAGAATGCCACTCCTGTAGTCAGGAAGATCTCTTTTTCAAATCCTGACTCAAATATTTACTAGCTGGGTGACCCTGGGCAAGTCATTTATTCTTGTTTGCCTCAGTTTCCTCATCTGTAAAATGGGAATAATAGTATCCTCCTCCCAGGTTTCTTTTGGGAATCAAATGAGATTATAATATAAAGAATTTGGCAAAGTGCCTAGCACTTTGTTATATAAATGGACCACCATTATTAAAGGAGTTGAGCCAGCAGACCAAATTCCCATGTAAATATCATAATTTGATGAAATTTAGAAATGTTGCTTGTCTAACACCATTCAACTCCCACTTGGGACATACCTACTGGGACACAATTCTGCTGTGTCTCCCTAGCTCTGAAATTAATGTAGTCCTAGGGAGTCAAACGTGATTAAATGGGTTTTATTTCAATCAATTCTGAGTTTGACAAAAGCATTTGGTAATACTGTTACCCTAATTGTTAAATTCTTTAGTAAACACAAAACCAGCTTTTGATTATTTTGTGTCTTGGGGAAAATTTGCCTCCTCCAAATGAAAGAAGCTCTAATGAACATGATATATGCAAACTGAGTATCAATTTAGAATGTTAATATCATTAATTGGGACACCCTAGTCTACAACTTCTCTATATTTTCAAAAGTGGAATTTCCTTGAAGAAATGGATGATGTACTCCTGCTCTATTTGTGCCATTAAATGATGCCAATCTGGTTTTGACATAATTCTGAGAGATGTTTCCACAAGTTTAAGTTGAATTCCTAATCTTGACATGCTGTTTTCATTATTTCTTTTTTAATACATTTAGACATGTGTATATATTCCTACATATGTAAACATATATATAGTCAAAGGGCTATATATCCTTTCTTCATCTTGAACCACAGATTCACATGTCACCAATCTCAGCTATTTTTTTTATTATTCTTGAGTACCTATTTATGGAAAAAAAAGTTTAACTTAGTACTCTAATACATGTAAAATATTGAGTCTCCGAATAATGGAAGGAGCTTCTAATGATGAACAGTCACTCCTAGGGATCATCAGGAGAGTATGGTATCCAAATTAATCCACTCCAGAGAGCATGTATTAAATGTCTATTACAAAGTAAAAAAAAAAAAAAAAGAAAGAAACCAAAGCAAAATGCTCCTTCCCCTCAAGAGGTTTACATTCTAGTGGGGGTGGGGTGGTATAATATGTTTACTGATTTTTATGATATATGAGTGATTGAGTGCCAGGAAAGGGGTTGGGAGGCAATGCCAATTGGCCTCTATGCTAGTATCAACAAACCCACCAGCTCTTTGGTCTGTGTGAAATATATATGTTTTCAAATTCTCTAGCAGACACTTCATAGAGAGGAATCAATTAAATAATCCCACTTGGAATAATACAAAAAATTGATATTTTAACTTAGCAAAAATAGTGGGATTAGTTGGTAACAACTTTTAAAAAAAGAATGCTGTTACTAGATAGAATTTTTAAAGTATGGTAGGAGGAAGGAACTTTGTAGGGATCAGCTAGTCCTGATTTAGAGCAACTAGCTATGAATTTGGCTAAGTCATTTTTAACACTCCAGGTTGCTTTTTCCCCATTTCTAAAATGAGAAATAGACTAGATAAGTCTCTAAGCTCCCCCCCCAATACTATGATCGACAAAAAAAAATTCCTTTGAGTATCTTTCAGATAATTCTATACCATTTTAAACTCACTTGTTTCTTTATGTTTGCCTTCCAAATGGAACAAGGTAGGATATTAAGGATACTAGTTAAAGCCTGATTATCAAACTGCTTGACATTTTGATCTTTAGGCTACTAATGTTAAAAAAACTGGTGAGATTTTTTCCCCTGAGGTCTTCATGCTTGTCCTTTATTTCCTATGTAAGTCTATATAATTTATATATAAATATGTTTTTCCTATAAGTTGATGATTGGAGTATTAAAATCTTTTCCCCCTTTTGATTTTCAGTTTCTTTTGCTTTGGGGTTAAACTGATGTGCAAACATTAGCATTAGTCTCTAATTATTATTAAGAAATAGTTTGAGGTGAAGGAGGATTGGTTTTTTTTCTGAGTATTTCCAGTTCTGAATCTAGATCAGAATTGTGGAGAGTGTAGTGTTTTGATATCTTCATTCAGCAATTTGAGAACATTTTTACTTTCTCTTAACTTACCTTTCCTCTCTCCCTTCACTTTAATTCACAGCTTTTCCCCTGAGTGTCAAAATCATGAGGTTTCCCTTTTTTCTCTTTCCTTTTTTGATGTGAAAATTTATTCTATTTCAGAAGACTGTCTCACCTTTCAAATGACAAGTAAAAAATACTCAGGAGATGAATATCTGCCTTTTGTTTTTCCTCCTCTCTCTCTCTTTCTCTCTCTCCTCTCTCTCTCTCTCTCTCTCTCTCTCTCTCTCTCTCTCTCTCTCTCTCTCTCTCTATCCATATATATATATATATATATATATATATATATATATATATAGGGTTTTTTTAGGTTTTTTCTGTGAGCTCCTCATTGTATGCTTCTTTCCTACTATTTCCTGTTGGGTCACCACACTTCCTCTCTGCATTCCTGGTTTCTTTGCCATCCTTGTTCCTCCCTGAATTTATTCAACTTAAAATCCAAGTAGCAGGATCTCTTTCCCTAGGGAATGAGCATAGGCTGTATGGATATAAGAAGGTAGAAGAGATTTGTAAATTCTCAATCTGAAATTTAGAGGAAGATAATATTGTAAATAGGTTAATCCAAGTTATTTGAAAGGAAATTTAATAGGCATGATGTATGTTAGGGCTGTCCAAAATGCTCATATGGCCTGCAGTGCGATTTTATGCAGCCGCCCTTTGGGTTTACTAAATGAAACTGAGCTACCACAGAGCTCTCATTAAAATGGCAAATCAAAATATATTGACTATTCTTTCAATAAAAACTTTTAAAAGTAAGCTTGGACAGTCCTGATGGATGTCATGGAGACCTTTGGAAAGAAATGGTTTGATGTTGTCATTGGTATCTATTATGGAAAACTTCCCTTATTTCTGCATACTTAAGTCAATATTATGGTTTAGATGACTGTCATTTCTGGGGTTTTTTGTTGTTTTTTTTAACCAATAATGATGTAGTTCTAGGACATTGGTGTCTAAAGTGGGGACTAGTGGTTTTACCCTAATAGGGACCTTGATCATCCAAGGAGAAAGTGATAATAAGGGTCGTATTCCACCTTCCTGGTAATAGCTTGTCATGGGGCTTCTCCTTAGTACAACCATAGCTACCCTTATCTCACAATCTGCTCTTAACTCTCTTTACTCCTTAACTGAGTGAATTCTAACTTCCCATTCATTGTCAGATTCCTGACAGCAGCTATGGCCTACTGTGTACATATCGATAGTAGTAGCTCCTTGATAGGTAACTAGTTGGCATATAGTACATGGAGTGCCAGGCCTGAAAAAATTACTCTTCTTGAATTCAAATCTATTTCAGACACTTACTAGTTGCATAAGAACATGCCTTTATTCTGTTTTCATCAGTAAAATGAGCTGGAGGAGGAAATGGCAACCCTCTCTAGAATCTTTGACAAGA
Organism: Macrotis lagotis; assembly: GCF_037893015.1. NCBI lineage: Eukaryota > Metazoa > Chordata > Mammalia > Peramelemorphia > Peramelidae > Macrotis > Macrotis lagotis. The sequence goes on from NC_133658.1 coordinate 484,570,318, forward strand.
AAAACTCAATTGGGGTCATGAAGGGTAGAGTCAGACACAACTGAAAAATGACTAAAGCAACAAGCTATCTGACTTTAAGAAAATTTCCACTTTTCTCCCAACATATTCACCTGATCTACTGGTGATAGCAGCAATCCAAGGTAATAATATGCTGCTATCCCAAGATTGGGTTGCATGTGGTCTACAGCTCAAATCTCATATTTTCCCTCAATGTACCTTTCTTTTTGAACTGGCAAGGGCACCATTATTCTTCTAGTCACCAAGATTCTTCCCTAGGTGACATCCTTGACTCTACTCTCATCTCCTCATATAGCCAGGCAGTTGTCAAATATTGTCTTCTACTTCCACATGTCTTTCTCTATTCATAGAGCCACTGTCACAGTATAAATCCTCATCATCACCACTTGCCTAGACTATTTCCATTTTTTCAGAAGCATCCTAATTGATCTCCCTGCCTGTTTCTCTCCTCTTCAATTCATCTTCCATCCAGTGCTAGTCATTTTCCCACAGTTTAGATCTATATTACTCTTCCCTATTGACTCAAGTATCAAATATTATTTCATGTTTTTAGTCCAATCTTGAAAAAATCCCATTTTGATGTTTTTTATAAACTATATAATTACCAGTCTAGTGATGTGTGAATATATTTTATGAATTAATAGATATAACAAAGTTTTGTGCTTAAAATATTTTTTTGAAAACTAAAACAGAAAAAAGATCATTTAGAAGTTTCTCCTGTAGAATAAACTCATTTAGGGGATTCATTATTCTTTTTTTGAACTTTTGTTTTCTGATCATTTGTGATGAACTCCATAGTGCTTGAAAAGTACTTTTCTGAAATATTTCCAGATTCACTGATCTGACTTACTGAGGCAATTTTTGACTACTGACCCACTTAAAATTAATTAAGGAAAATTATTTAATGTTTCCTTGAATTAACATGCCAGCACATTTTCTATGAATACATGCTTTCGTGTTTCAGTAGTGTATACTACTGACAAACTTTTTCTAATTATTAAAATTGGGATCATTATAATACTTACAGTAAATTATAGTAGCAAAAATTATAGTTCAGTAATTCTAGGATTGGTGATTTTAATGCTTTAAATACTCTCTTTGTCAATGTGGACCCCCATACTTGAATAATTTTTTGTCTTTTTTTGCGATGGATCACCTGAAAAAACTGATCACCTGGGAGATTTTTTGTAATAGTGAGCATAAATTTTATGCTCCCTATTTAATGATAATAAGCCTTTCTGCAGTTTGTTAGGTCAACCTTGAGAATAGACTACATAATTCATTATTAAGCACTTCTTTAAAGTATTTCTACCTTAGTAGGATTGTTGGAAGTATTCTCAGTTACCTCTGTGACATGATAAAGTCTATGTTAGGTGTTAATGATGAAATAACAATTATTAAATACTTAATTTAACCATAATTATATGCAAAAAAAATGCATTTTATATTTTTGTATATAATATCTCCTCCGAAACATACAATCACTGTGACCTTAGGTAAGTCATTTAAAATCTCTGCACTTTCAGGCAAATTTCTAACATTGTAAATTGCTGAACAGATTGGGGGAATTTCTTCCTTGGAAGTGTCTTCTAGAAATGAAATTCAGGTATCATACAAATTAAAAGAGAATTTATAAGGGCAGGTATGAAGGACCTGAATGAACAAGCCACCATCCTAAATTCCCAGGGTAGATTTTTCCTAATGACTGAGGGCCTGAAAGGTAGTGATTTGCCTAAGGCTAAAAACAGATTTTGCTAGGCCCAGATTAGTGCAAATAATGAATCCCTTTAAGTGGTCTGCTGAACAGAATTTGCACCATTTGAAGTTATAATGTTGTAAAATATGGTCTTTGGGTCTAGCCCAATGGAAATTTGTGGTGGGAATTTGAACAATGCTAGTACTTTCCCGAAATCCTTATTTGCACTATTGAGACTCTAGTTCTCACTGTCACAATATCTTGTCTTTATTAGTATGCCAAAAAGCTTCTAAGAAAGTAATAAGAAAACATGTAAAAACCTCTTTAATGTGTTCTACCTCATAAATTTTGTTTTCTTTGTTCTTTTGTGTGTGTTTGTGTGTGTCTCTTGTTCTCTCCTCGGTCTCTTGACAGTCTCTGGTGACTTTGTTTCTGTCACTTTAGACTTTGTCGGACTGACTTTGTGCCTATCTTTCTGCTTCTGCCTCAGCCTCTGTTGCTCTCTAAATCTTTTCAGTGTTTCTTCCCCTTCCCTCCAGCATGTTCATAATCAATGATATGTCCTACTTAGGACCTTGTTAGATATGGGATTCGTTGGACAGTAAACAATAGGAAAAGTTTTGTATTTGTTAAACAAAAACAATATAGTTTTGGTTTCAAATCTTTTCTCTCATGTTATAACCTCTGACTTTGGCAGCCTTGATACCTCCTGAGCCTCAGTTTGTTTAAATGTAAAAAAACAGGGGATTGAACTAGTTGGCCACTGAGATCTGTAGATTTAACATTGCATTTGAAAATTTTACAGGCTTTAACTAAATCCATTTTTTTAAAAGCTGAGTATTGTATAGTTTAATTTTGATAAAGTTTTGGCACAAACCTCCCCTACTTGCTTTAAATATAACAGAATTATTTTACAATTGTTTGTCTACATTCAATTTTATGAAAATAAAATTAGTCTGTTTTCAGAAGAAAAGAATCTTAATACTTCAACATGTGACAAGTTTGAGGGCTTTTGAACAGTGAAAAAATGTTAAATATAAATACAGATGGATTTTGGAGAGTGTGTTAAAATGGGTTTAATTGCTTCTTTTCTGAGTGTAAGATTTGACTCTTCTAGGAATTGTTCACCTTCCTAGAAATTCTTAGTGACTGTGTAGAGACATAATGGTTTGGTGCTTTAACAAGTCTTTTCAAATGTTACCCAGGGAGTTCCTTGTAATTTCAATTGGACTGTTCTTAACTCTCTGAGAATTTCCAAATGAATGCTCTTATTCCCAAAGGAGGCAAGTACTTTTGTAACTGACATACTAATATTTCAAATGTACTGATAGAATGAATCCAAACCTTGACTTATTCCAGAAACGCAAATTAAAATTGTCTGATTGGAACATACTTTGCTAAATATTTTTTAGCTGATGTTGAAAAACAAGTTTTGAATTATTGGTCCTTGGGCATTCTAATAATAATTTTGAGCCATTATTGATCCAAAGAATTTTCTTTATAGTACAAGATGAAGAAATGGAATGGTTTTACAGTCTTATTCCCTGGTTCCCCCCCCCCCACACACACACACACTCTTATTTTACCATGCTTCCTCTCTCCCCTTTGCAGCAGATAGCTTCATTTTTCTTGTTATATCCTCAACTCCTAAGGAAATACCTAGGACACAGTGGGCATTTACTAAATACTTGTGATGGATTTCATTCAATTAGCCAGCTTTCACTTCCTTTTAGTGATTTTTTTTTCATTGCCAATGCTTTAACCATAGTTTTCTTTTAATTCTGCTTATTTATTCTGAATTATTTTATACTGACCTTTCATCTCTCTGGATTCCTCATTCATATTTCTTAAAACATAGTGACATTACATTTTACTTGTATAGTATATTTTGTTTAGCTATTCCATAATTTTTGGACTGCTATTTTGATTTCCACTTCTTTACTACAACAAAAGAAACTGTTTGTGGTATATGTTAGACACATATGTTCCCTTTGTATGTATGCCCTACTGTGGAATCCTTGGACTAAAGAATGTCAATAGCATAGCTATTTTTCTTTCATAATTCTAAATTGATATACAGAATGGTAGGACTAATTCATAGTTCTATTAGTACTGTATTAGTGTTCCTGTCTTCCCATAAGAAGTAAATTTTTATTTTGGAAGTAATTGTCAAGTACCCAAATGAAGAATTTTTGGATTAAAGATGTCAAAGTGTTAACAAATGAGGCTGACATCCCTGTTTGGTAAGCACAAGCTATGTTTCCTTGTAGCTATTTATATGATTATTATGACTTCAGAGAACAGAGATGTCTCATCTGGTATGAGTCATTGCCTGACTGGGTTAAGGGTGATGTAAAGGAACAGTGGCAGTGCCTGCTGGAATAGTGGTGTGAGTTTCTAAGCACTTCACACTTGGTAAGTAATTATAGTTTCCTGAAATTGGTAGGTTTTTGGAAGACATGTTTGGAAGTCTGCGCTGGTCCCACCCTCTCCCTATCATCAGTTGATCATTATTTTCTAATGAACTACTGTTCTCATTTGCTTTGCTTTTATGCCTAGGTTACTGACTCTGCCAGAAAAAAGGGGACCATTTTCCACTATTTTTTTCAAAAGTTTTAGGTGGAAAAAAAAAATCTTGCTTCTTTCATGAAAACATACAGTAGCTTACTTAGTTTAGACATCTCTTTCTCATTAAGGCTAAACCAGAACTTTGAGATCAGTATGATTACAGCAAAACCTGAGTGAGAAATTTTATTTTCTTGGTAGTGCCCAAGCTAGATCCTTGGCTTTTTTTTTTTTTTGCATCATTCAACTTCCATTTTTTTCAGAAGCTGAGAAATTTCCCATAGGACAAAATGATTTATAAAACAAAAACAATTATCAGTATGGTCCAATGGAAGGAAGATTAGATTTGTAGTCTGAGGACATGGGTTCAAATACCAACTCTTAGCACTTGTGGTCTTAGTCCTCAGTTTCCTCTTGTACGAAAAGGGTAAGTTTGGCTAGATGAACTTTCTAAAGTTCCTTCCAACTGGAAATCTGGGGACCTATGGTTTCCTTTCATTCTATAGAGGAATGGGTCACTTTAGATAGAGAATATTGGATATACTGTCAGGCATCAGTCAGGTTAAAGTAGTAATTTGTTTTCCTGAATTGCTTTTCCTTCTCATTCTTTTTATGATTTGTTCAAAGGAATGACTTGCTATCAGGAGGGGGAGAGATTTATTGAGAAATAAAATTGATATTAAAATAAAATATCCATAAAAATTTTTTTAAAAGAAGAAATTGTAAATTTTAAAAGTGTAATTCATGGACTCATGAGGTTCTTGAGACCCTACCAAGAGATGGTCAAGGTCAAAATTATTTTCATAGTACTAACAAAATGTTATCTGACTATTTAAATGCTCCTATGTTTTCCTTTAACTTATCTGTATGAGGCTGAATTTTCTTTTTATACTTCAAACCAAATAACATATCATAGTAGACTGAACACAGGAGCAGATGAGAGAAAGCAACTATCTTCTGTCAATTCAGATATTTAGTAAATTTTCAAAAATATGTAAAACAATTCTATTTTTCCTTACTGATTTTGTTGTGTTTTTTTAAAGTTTTTTTAAATTTTTATTAAAGATATTATTTGAGTTTTACAGTTTTCCCCCAATCTTGCTTCCCTCCCCCCACCCCATTGCTTCCCTCCCCCACCCCTAAAAGTTTTTTAAAAAAATGTTTACTATGTAATGATTTTATTTTTAGTTAAATTAATAAACTAATATTAACAAATTATGTTTTAATTTCTATTAGAGTTAAAATCAATAGCTATGGCCCACATAAATAATTTTTAAGAATCTAATAGGATTGAGGCAGCTGGGGGGCACAGTGAATTGAGCACTGGCCCTAGAGTCAGGAGGACCTGAGTTCAAATCCAGCCTCATTCACTTAATAATTGCCTAGCTGTGTGACCTTGGGCAAGTCACTTAATCCCATTGCCATAAATAAATAAATTGTTTTACAAAAGAATCTAATAGGATCCCCCCAAATTTTTAAGAGTCTTATGCATCCAAAAAAATTTGAGAACTACTATTCTAGAGCTTAGGTTTATCGGTTTAAAAGACTCCTTGATTTGGCAGCACAATGATTTAATAACCTCTTCATTTTAGAGATAAGCAAGTAAGAAATAAAGAAATGAAATATCTAAATTCATATTCATAGTCACCTTAAAACAATTCCAAAAGCCTTAATCTTCATTTTAAAATGTTTTTTTAAGTCAATTATTTTCTTTGTTTTTTAAATGAGTTCCATCATTTCATTGGCAGGCTAATGCAGACTAACTACTGCCTTGAAGTTTAGTTGGCTAAGAAAATAATTTTGGTCCCTGAGGGGTTAAGTGATTTGTCCATGATCATATAGCTGGAGATGTCTGGTAAAACCTGAACCTCAGACTCCTTGATTCAAAGTTACCTTTTTGACTGTGAGCTGTTTCTCAAAGAGAATTATTTCTCAAATATAGGAGGATTAGGTATGTGAATTCCTTCTTTATTCTTTTTCAAGGTATATGATGTCATTTATTTTGTATATCTCTTCAGTGACATCATTTAAACTCATTGTGGATATATTTTATATCTGCATTAACAAGTTCTGTTAACTTTTTGAAAAATCGAGAGCTTATTAGTTATTCTGGTGTTTCTCTGGCATTGTGACTTACATTGTAATATTTTTTGTTCATGCTTTTGTTCAAGAGTATTATTGCTTTTGAGTACAATGGAAAGTTTGATTCATTATTGAAATGTAGTTACTGCATTCTTGCTGTTAATTTTGTGGCAAGTGTGATGGACTTAAATGATACCACACTTGTGACTAGCATCTGGAGTTCTTTTTTCCTTTGGAAGAAGGAAGAAGAGAAATGAAGCCCCAATTGTGTGCTTTTAGCCAAGGAGCTAGATGATTGTACCTTCTGGGTAAGGTCACTATTAATTAATTTTGCTTTCTGATCTTTATTCTTTCCATAGAAGATAATCTTCATTTTGTTTCTTTCTCTATAGTCAGAGGATTTGGCTATGTTTTATGGTCTCTTTAGAAAATTTTTCTATTTGCAAAAAGAGGAATGTTCTAAAGAAATACTAAACATGACCAGACACTGAGCGCTTTTTGACAGTGGTACATAATGTTATAAGTACAGGAAAAAGTAAACCTTCTAATAAATGTATGTGAACTTCAAAATTAAAGAAATTCTCATTTTCTCTGTCTCTTTCTCAAAATAAAACTAAACAACTATACATATTTGTCACTTCTGAAAACTATAAAGCTTTCCTAAAAAAGTTCTAAGAAAATATTAACTGGTGTTGGTATAACATCTGCCTTTTGAATGAACTGTTATTCTAGTTATGTTTGGGGAGAAATTATTTCATTTGTGGTATATCTGAACTTGTATATAGTTATTCCTTACACACACAGGGTTAGGGGTGTGGTACAATCTGGAAAATCTGTATAAAATTTTTTGGCCCTCCCTTTATACCAGAGAAGAAATCTGAATTATTGTGGTACTAAAAGATAAAATATGTTGATATTATATAGTAATATATATATATATATATATATATATATGCATTTCTGAGTTTCTAAACTTTTACTGTATCATCTGCTGGCCTTCGCATGTCATCTGCAACTTCTACAACCCCCCCCCCCATTCCTATTTAACTATTTATAACACCTTTCATTTTAGTTTTTCCAATTACATATAACAGTAGTTTAATATTCAATTTTTGTAAGATTTGGGATTCAAAATTTTTCCTTTCTTCTCTCCCTCTCCCAATCAGTGTTAGACAAGCTATACACGTACAATCATATCAAACATATCTATTACATCAGTAATGTTGTAAAAGAAGAATTGGAACAAAAGGAAAAAACCCATTAAATTTCTTATGTTGATCTGTAAAACATCAAAATCTCAATGGGGGAAAGTCACCATATGGAAGGGTTATAGAGTTCTGCTATATTTCTGTGTTGAGCTGTGGAAGTGCTACTTAAGACAGTAATTACTTCAAGATAAACTGACATATACTTCTGGGAAAAATAATACTATTTGTATATAAAAATTCTATATGTATATTTTTGTCTACGTTGGTATTGGCTTACAGACAAAGAATGGAATAATGCCTATAGTGCTGGACTTGGATTCCAAAATAACTGAATGTGAATCTTTTTGTCCTGACACTTAAAAGCAATGTCTATTCGATATTATAAGATTCAGGCAACTTTAAAACTATCTTATGGGGTGGCTAGGTGGTGCAGTGGATAAAGCACCAGCCCTGGAGTCAGGAGTACCTGGGTTAAAATCCAGTCTCAGACACTTAATAATTACCTGGCTGGGTGGCCTTGGGCAAGCCACTTAACCCCATTTGCCTTGCAAAAAAAAAAAAAAACTAAAAAAAACCCTATGTTATAAATGAATGTAATCTCACTGATCAAGCAGTTAGTGATGATCATCCATTAGGATATATGCTCTAGTGGAAATGGACTGTTTTTATCTTCTATTTATAACCTTAGAAAATTGCCTAGTACATTGTAGTTACTGTACTTTGGGGGGGGGGGGTTGCAATAGAGTTAAAGTGACTTGCCCAAGGAAACACATCTAAGTAAGTATTAAGTGTCTGAGACTGAATTTAAATTCGGGTCATCCTGAATCCAGTGCCAGTGCATGTTCTATCTACTGTGCCACCAACTGCCCTGAATTGAAATATTTATAATGGTGTATATGCAATAAAAAATTTTCAATATATTTGAATTAAATTCAGTACAGATGACTTAAGAAATTTGGTTGGACCATGCACACAAAAGGAAGCTTGAAAAATTACATAATTAAAATACAAAGTATGTCCTATATATTATGCTTATATGCTTGTTCAGGCCAATTTTACTGCTCCCTAAATTGCATTTATTCTGGTTTTAACTTTACATGTGGTTTTGGTTGCTAGTTATATAGTGAAGGATTTTTTTTAAAAATTATTTATTTTATTCATTTCTAAAATATTTGAGTTTCAAATTCTCTCCTCTCACTGTTCCCCCACCCACCGAGAAGGCAAGCAATATGATAGCAATTATACATGTGAAATCATGCAAAATATTTCCAGTTTAGCCATTTTGCACCCCAAAACGCAAGAATAAGTGAAGATGCTATACTTAAGTTTTCCCTCAGAATTCAATAATTCTTTCTCTGAACCTAAAGAAAGCATTTATAGCATTTGGCTCTAGAAGAAGAAAGTAAGACTGGTGACTTAACATAGCAATTCTTACCCAAATCCACCTCATGTTCATCTTTCTAATGTCTTAGTCATCAAGATTTCTTCTGCCTTATTCTCTGGCTCCATGCTGCTGGACCAATATGGTCTTCAGTTCCTTGCAACTGGATCTGTGTTAATCTAAAAATCCTTGCCTTTCCCTTTTTTCCTTGACTATCATGTTTGCTATTCTCTCTCGACCATCTCTTTTTGCTTAACTTTATTATTCACCTCCTTTCCCAGCTTGTAGCTATCTCTTTAAGATGACTATCCCCTTTACTATTTTCTCTTACCCATCTCTTTTTTGTTTAACTCCTTTATCTTCTAAAAACTGACCTTCTTCACCTTGTTAAAGTATCTAAACTTGATTTCCAAGTTACTATTCTTCCTCATTAGAGATCTTTCCCTTCAACTCACAGAAGTACTGAAGCTCACTAAATACTTCTCCAAAGGACCTAACTTGTGACTTTTTGTAGTAGTTTGTGGACTTTTTGAGGTAACTTGTAAACATTTTTTGAAACCTGTGAATTAAAAAGGCTAAGCCTCTAACCTCTCTGAGTCAGAAATTGGTGAGTTCTTCACTCAAACGAACCATAGTTGTATCTCCCCATCCTAGTTTCTCCAGCAACATTTTAGTGTCCATGGGTGGACACTAACACTCTCTCTCTCTCTCTCTCTCTCTCTCTCTCTCTCTCTCTCTCTCTCTCTCTCTCTCAACAAAATGGTCATTTTTTAATTAAAGAAAATTTAAAAATATGGGAAGGTAATAAATAGGTGGGAAGAGTAGAAGAAAAGAGATGGTGATGATGATGATGATGAATTACTTTTTAAAATGCTTCATTTAGTTTTTCCTTTCCATTAGGATTATTCATTTAAAGCTATATGCAAAATAACACTGATTGACCACAGACTTAGACAGGATCACCTTTTACAGACTCTGCATTTCTGAATTTCATAGCCTTTTTCTTGTATTTAAAGAAACTTGGTTTGCTACCTTCTATCCTCTAAGTAAGGTAATATCACCAATGGATAAGTTGTTAGGTGTGAGATATTAACATTGCAAAAAGTCATTCCAAACTATAACATTGGACTTTCTGAGAGTTGCTATAAACAAAGAATCCAAAATGCTCTGTTTATATTTTTGTTGCCTAGGTATTATCCCACCTTGCACTGTCTTATCTTCTGTCTCTGTGGGGAAGGGCACATTCTCTTGACCATTCTGGTTTGCTTGTGTAAATAGCTTGCTGAGGGTTTGTGTGTATTTACTGAGCTTTTATTGTTCTAGTAATGTTTCCCTCTGTTATTGTAAGTAACTTTTGATTGGGCTTGTAAATAAATGACACTTGTTTGAGTTTTGATGAAAGTAATAAAATTCACTCTTAATTCCCACTTAAAAAACTATTTTCTATTCTCTATGAATATATTGTTTTCCTGTATTATTTGAAGACAATTTAAGAAATAAAAACAAAATGAGAAAATGATTAGCACTTTTTTCCCTTCCTCCACATTTGCATTAACACAGAATTTTTAAAGGATATCTCTTAATATAGACTTTCTATTCTCTCTACTGCTAGTTAACCCATCAGGGATGAGAGTTATGAAGACCTGAGCTCAAATTTATCCTCAACTACTTGCTGTTGACCCTGAGCAGAGTCACCTAATTTTTATTTTGTCTCAATTTTCTTATCTATAGAATGGGAATAATAATAGTGTCTACTTCCTAGGGCTGCTGTAGAGATCATTGTAAATCACATAGCACTGGAACTGCATCCATAGTAAGATGCTATATAAATGTTAGCTATTTATTATTATTAATTTTTAATTCTTACCATTGTAATTCTCAGTATAATATGAGTTAAATTCTTTGATTCTTCATGTTTTGAGAACTATTTCTATTCTTTGATAAGAAAGGATAGATTAAGGGAAGAAAGCAAGTGTTCAGCTTGCTCTTTTTTTTTCCCCTCAAAGGAATGTGAAGTTAAATGATTTCCCTAGGGTTACAAAGCTACTATGTTTATGAGGCCAGATTTGAACTCAGGTTTTCTTGACTCCAAGGCTGATAATTTATTCACTGTGCCATCTAAGTGCCCCAATGTAACTCACTCTTAAATGAATAAAGCTTTAGTTACTTAATGATGCTTTTGATTCCTGAAAAATGAGTATAGTTCTTAGATGAATTAACAGCATTTCCAATTTCCAATCATCTCTGTAATTTAGTTAATAGCCTAGAATACTGTGAGGAGGTTAAGTGACTTGTTCAGTATCAGATAGTCAGCATAGATCTCCCTTAGAAAAGAGTTCTTTCTGGCTATGAAACCAGATTTTTCCCACAATACCATGAAAGCCTGTCTTTTAAAACATGGCATAGTAAAAATGAACATATTAATAATTTTTGGTCATAAGCAGAATCTCTTGGCTTTATGATTTTTAACTGGTTACTAGTATTGAAAGCATCATAAAATTTCCTTTTATTTGCATCATATGAAGTTTCAGGTTGTGAATTCATTGCTCATTTTGAACAAAAATCTTGGACAAGTTTTCTTATAACTGTTTTACTTGATGACTCTCCTCACTCTATCAAAATTTTTTGACATTAGACATTATAATATATAATGAACTTTACATACTATCTGCTCAATGAACACAGGAGAATATTTTAAAAATCATAGACATAGTTCTGGATGGAGACCTCAAAAATCGTGTAATGCAACCATTCATTTTACAAACGGGGAAACTGAGATACCTAGAGATTTAAATGACTTGATAACACATGAATAATAAGTGCCTGAGATAGAATTCAGACCTAGGGGTTTGAATAGGAAATACTCTTTCCAATGTACCATTTTCATATATCTTTGTTGTTTTGGCCTCTATTATTTGTACTCCTATTATTTTCTATCTTTTGCTTCCTTTCAAATGATGATTAATTTGATAGACTTGAGTATTCATGTGCTCTGAGCAAATGCTTCCTACACAATTGACCCCTTTTTGGCAAAGAAGAATGCCAGTCTTTTTGATGCAAAGCTACACCAGATGCCAGCTCGGATGTGCTTGAATTCAAAGCTCTTGATTTTCTAGACATTTAAAGAGGGCCTATATAGAAATAATATCTACTACCACTTAATTTACCTAGACAGTATAAAAATTCTAGAAATCCTGGTGATGGTTGCCATTTTAAAATTTTGATTGAGTTTTTTCTTGTCATAGCCAAATAGATATTATGGTGCCTTGACTATCAGGGAATCAGGAAACTTTTATTAAATGCTTTCTAGGTGCTAGAAACTGTACTAGACTCACTATAAGGATGAATCCTAAATAGGAAAATCGTAAGATTCAAGACTTTCAGGAATCTTTTGAATTCAGAGGAGAAGGTATTGAAGTAAGTGATAAAATCTCTTTGGGTTTTCATGAAGGACTGTGTTAAGAATAAGCATTAGATTTGGCAAAATACATTCCTTGTATTGAAAAGAACCTAATGTGGCCCAAGGCCACACAGCTAGGTAATTATTAAGTGTCTGAGGCAGAATTTGAACTCGGATACTCCTGTCTCCAGGGCCAGTGCTCTATCCACTGCACCACCTAGCCACCCCTATTATTATTATTTTTAATCCTCTAGTAGGAACAACATCTTAACCCCTTCATACATTTTTTTTCCTTAAAACTTATTGAGACATTCCTTTAGACTTACTTGACTCAGAAGACTGAAGGCTCACCTTGTTAACATCACTTCTTCATATCTTGAGTACAAAGTAGCTATGAGGGGCTTCAGGGCCTCTCAAATACTTGGCCTGTGGATGGCATTGGAAGCTTCACTTATATAAATCATCTCAAGGGTTCTCAGTTCTTCTCCTTGTTAAATGTCTTCTTACTGTGATTAAGTGAATCTCCTTTTTTACTCTTGAATGATCTATGAATGTTTCAGTTTGTTACAACTCCAGATCTAGACTATTAGGGGACTAACCTGTGTTAGGCTCAGTCCAGAACAGAGCTAAAGTCTGAGTCCAATTTCATTGTTCATATCATAATTTATTTAGAATGAGTTGTATTTATTTAATTTTGAAGATTTTTATTTTCTTTGAAATTTTAGGATTTAAATCCATTTATTCATGATAAGATTTTTCATTTATTTTTGGTAACCTTGAACTTGTTTCAGAATTTTCTCATCTGGCAGTTGTAGATTATTTTAGTGGTGTCATACTCACCTAGGTAGGTGCAGCTAGGTGTCACAGTTGATTGAGCATTGGACTTAGAATCACTTGGACTCATCTTGAGTTCAAATCTGACCTCAGATACTTGCTAGCTATGTGACTCTGGCCAAATCATTTAACCCAATATGCCTCAGTTTCTTCATCTGTAAGATGGGCTGGTAAAGAAAATGGCAAACTAGTTCAGGAGTCCTGAAGAATTGGACATGACTGAAATGACTCAACTACATAACAACAACAACAACAGCAAAAACCCATATGGGATTGAGATCCCTGAAGGCTACATGTTGACTTAGAAAATCATATATTAAATCTATCTGCTTTATTGTATTTTTCTTTATTTTGCTTTTCCCAATTACATTTTAATCTGGTTCTGGCTTCGGTAGGAATGGGCTACCTATTGGATATCTGAATTATTGCTTCTGAAACTAGTATCTTATGAATTAGAGTATAAGGGCTCATGGAGCTGTCCTAGATTTCTGGAAGCATTAAATACACATAAGCACACAATCAAAATCCCCAAAACCTCTCTGTTGTACCACACCCAGGGAAAGATGACTTTTGCATAGTATGGAGCAGAAAAAGGGTGGATCTGTTATTTCAAAGTGTTTATTTATCCTTTTGGCACCAGAGAAAAACATTTTGGAATGACTGTACCAAAGCTGCTTCCAATTCCATTTTCCAAGAATATGTTGGTACCTACTCAGTAATCATCTAATAACCATGCTTTTGAAATTCTAACCAATGGAACGGTAACTTCTTGAACTAAATTTGCTTGAAATCTCAGAGAACCACCACATTTTGGAGGTAGAATAAATCTTAGAAATCATAGGATGATAAAATTTAGATCTATAATCTTCAATGGTTAAATATTCCATCCCTCTCTACAATCATAACAATAAAAATAGGAAGAAGAAGAAGATGAGGAGAATAACAACATTTATCGTTATTTTCAGTTGTGTCTAACAATTTGTGACCCTATTTGGAGTTTTCTTGGCAGAGATACTGGAGTGGTTTGTCATTTCCTTCTCCAGTTCATTTCCCAGATGAAGAAATTGAGGCAGATGGTTAAATAATTTGCTCAGGATCCCATAGCTAATAATTACATAAAGCTGCATTTGAACTCAGATTTTCCTAACTTCAGATTCTGCTCTCTATCCATTAAGTCACCTAGCTTCCTGTAACAAGAAAAATAGCTAATATTTCTATAGTGCCTTAAGTTTTGCAAAATGTATTAACTCATTGTATCTCCCAAAAAACCCTTAGAGGTAAGTGCTATTATATTATAACCATCATTTTGCAGCTGAGGAAACTGAGGCAGACAGATGCTAAGTGACTTGCCCAGGATCATACAGTTAGTAAATATACAAGACTGGATTTGAATTCAAGTCTTCTTCCTCCAGACTCAGTCCTCTATCTGTTGTGCAGCTATCTATTGAATACTGAGATTTCAAAAGGGTATGCTAATGCTGTTTCTGATAATTGAGTTGCTTCAGCAAGGTGGCATCAGCAAGGTAGTAAAAGTAGGTAGAGTGGTCAGAAAGTCTGGTCTCAGGCACTTAACTAACTGTTTGACTTTGGGAAAATTGTTTAACTTCTATTTACTTTGGTTTTTACAACTTTATATTATGAAATCAACATAGCCTTTAACCCCAAGGTTTGCCGTGGGGATCAAATGACATACTATTTGGAAAAAGCATTTTGCATGAAATCTGATACATAGTAGATTAGTATAAATGCATTTTTTTATCTCACTGTATTAAAGAAATTGTAAATGTGTAAAGAAATGTCACGGGCTTTGTGAAGAGGATTAATATTAAAGTCACAGAATAATAACGTAAGAGTTGCAAAAGGACCTAGAATGACAACTTGTTCTCATATAGGTATGTGCAAAGTACTTACAAATGAGATAAAAGATAATATAGAAGAAAAAGAAGTATCAAATGGGAAAACCAAGAAAGGCCTCATACAGAAGATAACACTCAAAAGTAAATCAGTACATCAAAGATTAGGAGTTGAAGAAGGAACATGTTTCAAACCTGGAAGTCAACCAAGCCAGAGTTGTGGAGATGGGGGTTGGAGAGTCATGTGTGAAAAGTAGAACAGAGGTCAATATGGAAGAAGAAGATGGTGGTCATGTGGTTGGAGAGAAGAGATATGGAGATAGCTTGCAGAGAAAGGAATAATATGCAATAAGACTATACACCTTAATTTTTCTGTCAAGAAGTTTTTTTTTCAAAGGGAGACTTCCTTTACCTTGAACTCTTACTTTGTGAGCAGAAATAAAATGGGATAAAAGAAAGGTGGTTGCTCTTCCAAGATCTTTTTGCAGATCACTGCCGACATATTCCTGACCTGATGTTTCCTAGTTTATCCAAAAAAAGTTCTAGAAATAATTGTCAGAAATACCAAAGAGGTTGATGAGTCATAACACCAAGGTCAAAGCTGTGTGGGTATGTGAGTCTAGGGAAGATGGGAGAAAAAGTGTAAGTATGTGTGTGTGTGTGTGTGTGTGTGTGTGTGTATGTAGAGAGAGAGAGAGAGATTTGCATGGCATACATGATGAGATTATTAAATGTGGACTAGAAATAGCTAATTTTGAGGGTTAAATCAGACCAGAGTTAGAGAGAATATTGAGTAGAGATGTGAGATTAGCAAAAGTGAGAAGAAGGCTAAATATTCTTCCCTTCCTTGCTTGCCTCCAATGCTAAGCTTGATTGGAGATTCTGAAAATAAATTGTAGGATGGGATGACCCTTGGAACTTTCCCTTATTGAAGGTGAAGTAATATTGTATTATTAGAGATAGTGAAGTTTTTGCTAAGATCTGTTTACTAAGACAAGATGATGTGTTTAGATAAATTCATTGCATAGCAGAGGGCAAGAGAAGAATAATTACATTTTTTTTAGGTTTTTGCAAGGCAAATGGGGTTAAGTGGCTTGCCCAAGGCCACACAGCTAGGTATTTATTGAGTGTCTGAGACGGGATTTGAACCCCAGTACTCCTGACTCCAAGGCCGGTGCTTTATCCACTACGCCACCTAGCCACCCCAAATAATTACATTTTAAATAAGATGAAAAGGCCTTGGTATTATTCAAAATCTGATGAATTTAATGGGATTGGATGCTGTTATATGAATTAGAGAAAAGCTAGAGTGAATTAATAAAATCTCTTAGTTGGCCAACAGATATTAAATGTCTAATATTTTATGAGGCAGCTAGATAATGCAATACATAGAATGTGGGACTTGGGCACAGATAGACCTGGGTTTAAATTTAGCCTTGGGCACTTGCATCTGTTTGACTCTAGGGAAGTCACTTAACCACTCTGGGCCTCAGTTTCTTCAAATGTAAAATGGATATTATAATAGCACCTACCTTATAAAGTTGTTTTGAGGATCAAACTGATCGAGTTAATACATGTAATGTGCTTTATAAAAATTTAAATGTTTAATATATATATATATATATATATATATATATAAACTTAATGTTATCATTACTGCTGACACTGTTCTCATCATCATCATCATTGTGCACCAGGCATTCAATGCTAGTCACTTAGTTCACAAAAATTCCCTGCCTCAAGGAGCTTAATTATATTCTGTTTGGGTAGATGACATATTGTGTATGTGTGATGGATCATTAAGTGGTGCAATGGATAGTGCTTCTCTTATCTGTGTGACCTTTGGCAAATCATTTTACACTATTAGCCTCAGTTCCCTCATCTGGAAGACAAACTGGAAACAGAAATGACAACTTCATTATCTTTGTCAAGAAAATCCCAAATAGGGTTATGAAGAGGCTGACTTGATTGAAGCAAGTGAACAACAGCATAGCTAGATGTGTTTAAATATGTCCACTATACAGAGTAAGTAAAAGTTAATTTGGGGAGGAGAAACTAATAGTTGTAGAAATGAGGAAATGTCTGGAAAAAATGGACTCTTTGAAGGGAGCCAGGGATTTTTAGAGGTAAAAGTAAGGAGCGGGGCACTTCATGCAAATAGCAGACAGCTTTTGGAAAGGTACAGAGATGAAAGACTGAATATGTGAGGAAGAGTAAGCAGACCAGATGGACTTTAGAGAAATTATTGTTTTGTAAATTATTATAATAACAACCAATTATTAAATTAGATTAAGTTTTTATTACCTTATTCAGGGACCAGCCCCTCTATGTCAGCAAATCAGTCTCTAAAAAGGGCATGGTTGATAGATGAGATTACTTTAATCCTCAGGGATTCTGATCTTGGGCCAGATCCCACTCAACTTGGAGACTTTACTTCTTTTTAGAAGGTAAATAGAATCTAATCTAGGTGAATTTTTGCCCTTAGGAAATAAGCCCATGTTCTTATCCACCCCTCCTTTTGGAGTTTAGGGTGCCCCAGTTCATAAAGGAGAAATTCAACCTGAGTGATCTGGGTGGAGATGGAGTCCTCCCTCTTGTCCAGATTGCTAGAGGAGGCTTAGTCTCATGTTCAAACAACCCACTCAGAAGGAGTAGCTGAAGACTCTTTCAACTTCGGAAGGATTTTCAACTATTGGGGCACCCCTTTTCCAAAGTTATTTGAAGCATTCAATGTCCATGCTTTTATCTTTGATTATTGAGAGAAACTATTGACCTTCAATTTATTACTAGCTAGTCTAATAAATAAATAAATTATTAATTACCCAGAAACTCTGTCTCTTGAGTTTTTCATTCATTACAGACCAGACCATAAAGTGCACAAACAGCAGTAGTATGTAATAAGTCTAGAGAAGTAGACTTGAGTCTCTTTATAAAGGGCTTTGAATACAAAGGACTGTGTCTTTTTACAGTAGGATGTTATTTTTTTTTTGAGCAAAGGTGTAAAATGAATAGATGAGTTTTAGAAATATCACTTTGGCAACTCTATGGAAGATGGGCGTGAAAGGGGAGATATGAATCAGATAGCACTCTTGGAAGACTATTTCAGTAGTTCACACAAGAGAATATTTTGTCCAAAAGTAGGATGGTGGTGATAACTGGCAAACATCTGACCCTAGTGCCTCTTTAATTAAACTTCAGTCCTGGGAAGAAATGAGGCACTTATGAAGTCATTGAACAAAAGAGGTTTAGTTTTAGAAACTCAACAAGGATATACATCAAAGATATAGTAGCACTTCATTTAGTTTCTCTGGATTTGGTCCTATCTGGAAATGCTGTTAGTCAGTACACCATGAAGGTAAGGTAATTAATCTGGTCTGAGGCACTCACTAAACCAGAGAGACTCTGACTACATGTATATGGAACTTTTCATGGTTCCAATCCAAGAAGCTGTCAGAAAACCGAGACAAGTAAGTTTGGGCCAATCAGGTTTCATTAAGGGAGGGAGGAAGACAGGAAAACAATGATCCTATCACAGTGACTCAGTGGTTATTCAAACAAAAGATGGGAGGCAGATTTGAAACTTGCAGTAGAACTAGAATCATGAATTTGCATCTGATGAGATATTGAGTATGCAACAGAAGAATGGGGAGTCAAGAATGGAAACATGGGTGAATGAAAAAATGGTGATTTCCTTCAGAGAAATAGGGAGGTTTAAAAGAGACGCAGTTTGAAAGAAAGATAATGTATAATTTTATATATGAGAAAGGCATTCAGTTGGACATAGTTGGTGATACAGGATTGGAGCTCAGAGATCAGGATATATAAGCTTGGAAGTTATTTATATAGATAGTATCAATGAATCCATGGCAACTGAGGAGCTCACTGAGTGAGAGAGTATAAGAGAAGAAGAACCAGGATAGGATAGAACCTTGGGAGTGTCCCTTCATGTTGGGGCAATTACATGGATGAATGAGCCAGCAAAGAGATTGGGAAGGGAAAAATACATTTTTAATATGTTTTATTATATAATGTATCCCACTTATCATGAAGATGAAATAAACCAAATATTTTTGTACTTTTTTCTTATAACTCTTTGGAGTTCTGAAAATGTACTGCTTTAAGTAGTCTAAGCTCTCACTATAGTAATGCCTATTGGAATCCTCGGGGGGGAAATAAGTCTTCTGAAAAACTTTGAGTTTTGAGTTTCAACTTTATACATTTTATTATTTTATGAACTCATCATGTAAATAAGTCAATTCATCAAGTATTTATTAGGCACTTCCTATGATATGCTGAGCACTGATTTTAAAAAGAAAATCCAAAAATGTCACCAGAATAGGAATTCACAGTCCAATGAGAGTGAACATTCAAAGAACGCCATACAAACAAAATCTATACAGGGAGGGATGTGCTGGAGCCAGGTGTTGCAAGCTTGGAGAGCCAATTATCAAATTTTTAATGGAAACATTTGTACTTTGGAAATCAGCATACACTACAGATCAGGACTTGACTTACTGTTTTGTTTAGTGATGGTCCAGAAGTGTGTCATATGAACATTTTCTCAGTTATTAAAATTTCTATAGCACATTCCTATGGATAAATTGGACATAATCAACAGAAGGAAGATATTAGTGTTAAGAGGGATCAGAAAAAAGCTTCTTGTGAAAGTTAGGACTTTAGCAGGGACTTTGTCAGGGAAACCAGAAAACAAAAATGAGAAAATATAGGACACAACCAGTGAAAATGTCTGGAAGTGTGGGAGACTGAGCATCTTATTTGAGGAATATAAGGAAGCCAATGTTACTGCATGACAAAGTACATGAAGAGGGGCAAGGGGGAAGCAGAGTAAAGTCTAAGACTGTAAATGTAGGAAGGGACCAGGTAATGAGGGACTTAAAACACCAGTTAGAGGGAATTTTACTATTTATTTGATCTTCAAATCAATAAGAAATAGAGCTTTTAGACAGAAGTAGTTATACTGTCACAGGATACTCTTGAGATAAATATATTAACAGTTGTAGAAGAAAGAAATACTGAGATAATGAGGGTCTTATAGAAATAGAAAAGAGGAGTTTCTTTATTAGAAGGATTTTTTAAAAATATTTTTGTTTAGGAGTCTCTGATTTTTGTTGTTGTGATTTGCTAATCTGATGGAGCAGTAAAATATAGGACCTGAAGTCAGGAAGACCTAAGTTCAAATTCAGCCTCAGATATTTACTAGCTATATGATCTCAGTCAAGTCATCACTTGTTTGCTTCAGTTTCCTCATATGTAAAATGGGGATGATAATAGCACCTAGCTCATAGTGTTGTAATGAAGATCAAATGAGATAATAATTTTAAAACAGCTTAGCACAGAGCCAATTGCATGTTAAGCACTATATAAATATTAGCTATTATTATTATTATGAAGATAAGCTACTTCTAAAAAATGGAATATCTCTTCACAATGATTGCATTCTGCTCTTCTTGTTTGCTCAGGATCTGTAACAACATGGCCAACAAATTTTAAAGAACAGGCTCTTCATGTTTACCCTTTATCATTACTTACAGTCTCATGGAATGGGGAGGTGAGAGAAAGAGAATTTGGAGCTCAAAAAATTTTTTTAAAGGAATGTTAAAAATTGTTTTTACAGAATTGGGGGAAAAATAAAATAAAAAAAAAAGAAAAGGCTCAATTATGCTCAGGAACTAAGGCCCTGGAAAGGAATCTTCCTTTAAAATTTAATGAGAGACCTGATTACAAAGTCAATTTAAATAGGCCAGGGAGTTGAAAATTTATGCACATTTTTGGTAATAAAATTCACTTACTGGACTAGTAAAATATTATCTTTCTAAGAACAGCAAGATTGGTAGGAGGCTGTCAGTGCTTACCCAGCCCCTGGGGTAGTCATTTGAATCTTGACATAAAAGACAAAAGGGATGAGAATGCATCATAAAGTTTTCACATTTAAAAGGTGAACAATGAGACTGATACCAAACTAGTGGTGGTTCCATGGATGGTAAATCTCCCAAGATGCCCTTTGTTGAGTGTACAAGGTGCTTTTTTATTAAGCTCACATGGAGCTGAAAAGTCAAGGGATTCCTCTGTTTTATTTCTGGGCATATTCCTGGGCCTTCTGCACATTGTATTCCTCATTAATTTGCATACATAACAGCTTGGAGCTTGCCAGTGAGGGTGGAGGAGAGTAAAAATAGAAGAAATTTGTAAGAAGATAGTGTCATGGGGCTTCTTTTCTGCTCAAATTCAGTCAAGCAAAGGCTAATAATTGAGCCTCTAGTGATCACTCAGTGGGCCAGACAGCTAAAGCACAAACTTGCTTGTGTTGCAGACTTTTTCAACAGGAATTCTTCCTTTGTGCTGCATTATATTACTTTCTAGTAAGTATAGATGATTACCTGATATCTAAGCTTCCATATAACCAATTGTAATCACCAGCAATACATCATGCTTTTCATGAGAGTGCAGCCTGGCTCAATAATTGTGCTATTACAAAATGATCAAATCTGGGTGAGAAGATGTGCTATTTTTAGATGCATTTTTCCTTTTCAATTCTACTTGTCTTTCCTTCTCTTGTACCCTCCTTCCTTCTATTCTTTTCTCTTTCCTTCTCTTTTCTCCTTTCCTTCCCTTCTCTTTTCCTCCCTACCTCTCTCCCTCCCCTGCATTCATAAAACAATACTCTAGTGTGGCCTGAAACAGATTAAAAATTTAATTGGGAAACATTTAGCAAAATAAATAAAAACCCAATAAATTTAGATAAGATCATACTTTAAAACTAAGTCAATAGGTAGGCCTGTAGAGAAGTTTTTAAATGGCTTAAAGTGATCCAGTTTCTGTTTGAATTTGACACCACTGCACTAAATCACTGACTTTCTAGTGGTAGTAATAATGACAATAATAATGTACATTTTCAGTTTTCTACAGTTTTTAAAGCATCTTTCCCTATATTATCTCATGATCCTTATAGCATAAACTTTTCTAAAGTAATAGTGTCATCCTTTGTTTATTAGGGCAATGTTGTGTGTGTGTGTGTATATATATATATATATATATATATATATATATATAGTAATTTAACTTGTCAGCTTAAGTTTTTTTGCCTGTAAAATGAAAAAAAGTTGAACTAGGTGGTCACTGAGACTTCTGACTTCTTTACCATTAGCCATATAATGCTTATTAAAAATGCTATTTCCCTAGAAATTGGAGATAAATGATAATGAAATATTTGGTCAGATTTGCAGATATTGCAGAGGTATCATAGGACAGATAACAGAATCATGATAACAAAATCCTGCTCATTTTTCTGTGTAACATTGGGCTGACTACTCACTTAATTTGTGTGAGTCTAAATTTTCTTATCTGTAAAACAAAGATGGACCAGATGGTCTCTGAGATCCCTTCAACTCCAAGCCTATCATGTTTAAAACACATTTAAAGTAGTCTTTTTAAAAATCTCAATAGGTTAGCATGATGGACTGAATCTAGTCAGAGGAAATTCAAAAGAGATAAATGCAGAGCTCTACAATTAAGCTAACAAAATAAATACATGATGAGAAAGACACATCTAGATAGCAGCTCATGTGAAAAATATTTTGGGGTATTTTAGTCAAACGCAAGTTCAATATGAGTCAGTGTGATATCAGGAAAGTCAAAAACAAACTCAAAGTGATCTTGGGTGTGATGTTAAGGAGAAGTGACCCTTCTGGCCAAGGTAAAACCCCACATCCTTTATCTCAATTACATCTTGTTTTTTTCCATTTATCATTCTCAGTCTCTCACTAATCTTCAAACTCTCCTTATCAGTTAGTAACTTTCCTTCTATCTCTATACCCAGCTATCTCTCTCCAATTCATTAAAAAAAAGAATAAAATCACTCTAAAAATGCCATCCATTCCCACTAGCTATCAATCCATTTCTTGTCAAAATTCCATGAGAAGGTCTTTTACAATTGTGTCTCCACTTCTCTCTTCCTCTTTTCTAATCTACAGTGTGGCAGCCAAACTCATCATTCAGCTGAAACTGCACTCCAAAAAGTCACCAATGATCTCCTCAATTGCCAAATCCAATGAATCTTTATCCATCCTGACCCCTCTGCAACATTTGACATTGTTGATGACCCTCTTTTCTTGGCTAACCAGGACTCTCTCAGTGATTTTCCTGAGGCCACTATTTCTGACTTTCTCACCACACTTTAATCTCCTTTGCTAGGGCTTCCTCAAGCTTAGACCTTTTAAGTTATGGTTTCTGCCTCCTCCCCTCCCCACCTCCTTCCTTATCCTTACCTTGACCCATAGAAAGTACTTGGATAATTTTAAACTGATTGTTAATACAAGTATAGCATCAGAATGAGAGCAATTATCATCCCATTGCTGCTATGCTTGCCAGATCATTCCTGGAATACTGTTCCTTTCTGGTCACCCCCTTCTTGGGAAGGACTTTGTTTTCACCCCTCCCTTAATCTACCTTTGCAAATTGTAATCCTCTTCTTCTACCTTTCTGAAAAAGATAGGAATGATCCAATACAAACTGGAGCAAGTGCTTCTTAACTCTCCAGAAAACTTTTCTGTCTTCTCATTCATTCTCTCCTGCCTTTCCCTAGGCTCAGACAGTTAGCTAGCTCCCTGCCTTGTTAAGGCTAATCCCTCCACCTGTCTTCTTGATCCCTTTTCCTTCCCATCTTTTCAATGACCTTTCTCCAATAATATTTTTTTTTCAGTCATAAGACTTAGAGTAATAAGAAGATCTCACATGTTATCTAATCCTCTTCATTTTACAAATAAAGAGTCTGAGAGTTAAGGACATTAGGTTTCTTGTTCAAGGTCACACACTGGTAATAATAACTGGCAGCACCAGGACTCCATATTCATTTTAGATTTCTTTATTTTGATTTGTTCCTTTCTCCTTAGCTTATAAACATGCTCAGGTTTCTGCAGTTCTAGGGGGGGAAAAAGAATGGCTTTGACTCTTCTTGCAACCATCCTATATCCTGTCTCCTCTTCACTTCCAGACTTCTAGAAATAATAGTCAATAATCACTCCTTCAATTTGCTGGCTACCTTTATTCATTCTTAATCCTTTATAGATTTACATCCTCATAGCTCTACTGAAGAGATTTTTCTTGAAGGTGACAAATAACTACTGTGCCTCTCAGTCCATTGGTCTCATGTGGTTCTAATTTTTTTCCTACTGTTCTGCAGCATTTGACATTGGATCACCCCCTCCTCCATCCTCTTATCTCTTTAGGACATTTTTTCAAAAATGATATAAATAGATAGTATTAATAATTTCATCTTTTGATTATCAACTGGGGAATGGCTTTTTTTTATAGATCTGACTCAGTTTTCTATGTTTGAAGAATTAGGTCTTTATCAAAAAAAAGTTTCAATATTTTTTCCCACAGTTACTATTACTACCTACATTTCCCTACATCCTATTCCTCCCATCCCTATTTATTCTATTTTTGCCTCTCCTTTCATCTGGTCTCTCCTTAAAAGTGTTTTGCATCTGAATGCCTCCTCCCACAATCTTCCCTCCCTTCTATCATCTGCCCTCTCCAGCCCCCTTTCTTCTATCCCTTTCCTTTCCTAATTTCCTCTAGGGCAGGGCTGTCCAACCTTACTTTTAAAATTTTTTCTTTAAACAATAGACCATATATTTTGATTTGCCATTTTAGTGAGAGCTCTGTGGTAGCTCTCTTTACTAAAGCATTCAGTAAACCCATAGGGGCGACATAAAATTGAACTGCCTGTGTATTTTGGACAGCCTTGCTCTAGAGTAAGATAGATTTCTATGCCCAATTGAATGTGTATGTTATTCCCTCTCTGTGCCGGTTTCCATGAGAGTAAGGTTCACTCAATCATCCACAACTCCCCTTTTCCTATTGCTTGCAAAAAATTTTACTTGCCTTTTTTATGTAAATAGCTTACCCCATTCTACGTCTCCCTTTTCCTTTCTCTCAATACATTCTTCTATCTCCCATTAACTCCATCTTTTTA
Source organism: Macrotis lagotis (assembly GCF_037893015.1). Lineage (NCBI taxonomy): Eukaryota > Metazoa > Chordata > Mammalia > Peramelemorphia > Peramelidae > Macrotis > Macrotis lagotis. Next base: position 484,595,352 of record NC_133658.1, read on the forward strand.
TATATTCCTTCAAATTCATCTCCCACCTGTGCTTTCTAACTGCCCTAATAAATGAGAAAGTTCTTATGAGCTATCAGTATCATCTTTCCATGCAGGAATATAAGCAGTTTAATATCATTAAGTCCCTTATAATTTACCTTTCCTATTTACCTTTTATACTTGTATTTGAAGATCAAATTTTCTGTTCAGCTCTGATCATTTTGTCAAAAAGTTTGATAGTCCCCTATTTCATTGAATGTCTATCTTTTCCCCTGAAAGATTATGCTCAGTTTTGCTGGGTAGATGATTCTTGATTGAAATTCAAGATCTTTCTGGAATATCATATTTCAAGATTCCTTAATGTAGAAGCTACTAAATCTTTGTTATCCCGACTATGACTCCACAATATTTGAATTGATTCTTTCTGCTTGCTTGTAATATTTTCTTCTTGATTTGGGAACTGTGAAACTTGACTATAATATTCTTGAAAGTTTTTAATTTTTGGATCTCTTTTGAGAGGTAATTGGTGGATTCTTTCAATTTCTATTTTACCTTTTGCTTCTAGAATATTAGGGAAGTTTTCCTTGATAATGTCTTGCAAAATGATGTTTAGGCTCATTTTTTTTGTTTTTTTTGTTTTTGGGTTTTTTTTTTTTTTAGTCATGGCTTTCAGGTAGTCCAATAATTTTTAAAATATCTCTTCTGGATCTGTTTTCTAGGTCAGTTGTTTTTCCAGTGAGATATTTCACATTATCTTCTAGTTTTTTATTCTTTTTTTTATTGTTTCTTAATTTCTCACAAAGTCATCAGCTTCCCTTTTTTCCCATTCCATATTTTAAGGAATTATTTTCTTCAATGAGCTTTTGTATCTTATGGAAACATTTGGCCCATTCTGCTTTTTAAGGCATTCTTCTCCTTATTGACTTTTTGGATCTCATTTTCCATTTGACCCAATCTAGTTTTTAAGATGTTATTTTCTTCACTATTTTTTGTATCTCTTCCACCAAGCTGCTAACCCAGTTTTCATGATTTTTTGGGTATCACTCTCATTTCTCTTCCAAATTTTTCCTTTACCTCCCTTATTTGATTTTCAAAATCCTTTTTGAGCTCTTCTAAGGTCTGAGACAAATTTATATTTTTCTTGGAGGCTTTGGAATTAAAAAGCAGCTTTTAATTTATGTTTTTGAGTGTGTATTTTGATCTTCCATGAGGCCATAGTAACTATCCATGGTCATATGTTTTTTCTTTTCATATTTGCTCATTTCTCCAACTTGAGTTTAACTTTGTTAAGGTGGGGCTCTGCTTCCAGGATGGAAGAGGCACTGTCTCAAGCTTTTGAGGATTTTTGCAGTTTTTTTGGAGATACTTCTAGGGACCTATAAGTTTTCAATTCTTCCAGTATCTTATGAGAGATGATGACTATTCTCTTGACCTGTGCTCTGGTCTGGGGAATGATCACAAGTGCTCCTTTCTGCCTAGGAACTGTGAGGAGGGTCCATGCTCTGCTGTGGCAGTAAGCTCTGCTATTCTTTCACTTCCCTTCTTGGGAATGGGGCCCCAGACTTTGACTCATATCTGAGTATGGGCAAAGCAACAGAGTCTTCCCTCAGAGATAGCAAAGACCCTTGTAATCTCCTCCTGACCCTCTTACCATCCATGGACTTAGAGCTCCAGAAGCAGTGATTTGAGAAGCCTATTGAGAAGTCTGGAAACCACCACTGCTGTCACACAGTCTATTCCTAGATGACTGGGGTTGGTTCAGTCTGGTGGGCCCAAGCTGCACTTCTGATCCTTTCTAACCCCAGTGCAACAGATCCTTCTTGCCAGTCTTCCAAGTTATCTTGGATTGGAAAATTGTTTTACTCAAAACTGTTTTGTGGGTTCTACTACTCTAGAATTTGATTAGAGTCATTATATAAAGGTATTTGGAGTGGTTTTGGAGAGCTCTGGCAAGCCCTATATTTACTTTGCTTTCTAGGCTCTACCTCCCTACATATTCTTTTAAATTAATCTGCCTTATTAGTATTTTATCTTTTGTTTTCTTAAATGTAAATTAAAAAAATCAAGTCCAGATTTGTAGTGTTTGCTGATTTCTGAGGTATAGATAATAAAAAAAAAATAAGCATTGATTTAGTATGCTCTATTTCACATGTTGACTGACCTCAAATATCTGGACTATTATGGGAAAGATATGCTTATTTGCTCCTTGGTGTCAAAGGCAAGTACTAGAAATTATATAGTAGCAAATTTTGGTTCAATGTGATTCCTAGCAATTAGATTCCTTTGAAAATGGTCTGTTATGAGGTAGGTGGAAACCACACACTATAGTTATTCCTTCACAATTTGGCTATTTTTTTGTTGAAGATGTTGCAGACATGATTAGTCCTTTAGGTATTACAGTCAGGTGGTAGAAGATAGAATGTCCTGGCCATGGAGTCAAAATGAGTTCAAATCTGGCCACAGTGTGAGCTTAAATTAGTCACTTACTTTATTTCTTCATTTTTAAAAGGAAATAGCAACTCTATCTAGTATCGTGGCCAAAACACTCCAGATGGGGTAATGGAGAGTGAGACATGACTGAAATGATTCAACAAACAAACAAGGGTATGGGTTGGATTTGTTGACTTCTTAGGTTCCCTTGAACACTATGATTCTTTTAAAATTAAAACAATATGCTTTAGTTTTTCACAAAATTGTTTATGTGAATCTGTTTAAATGATGGGGCATTAATAGCATACTGGAAGGATTTCTATTTAGAGCTTTTCCTCAGTGATGTTAGTGACTTTATAATCAGACAACATATTCTTTTATTGGGGGGTTTGGATGATATATTTAATGTGAGCTATTTTATATGGCAAATACAGTGTACCTTCATATATGTTATCATATCTTGCATGATTTGAAATTAAGTTCATGTTGAAAAATTGTTAATTGTCAGCAATGAATAGTTTTTAGGAAAAATTTCTATCCATAGTGATTATCTTTAATATTATCATTAATGAAATGAATTATTTTAGCCTTATTGCAGAATTATGTTGCCCTTCAAAGTAATTGGCTGCAAAACAACTGAACAAACTCTTGTATTTAGTACTGATGGAATTAAAGCAAAATCTTTCTTAAAAAAGAGTTTAAATAATTTTAAAATAATTTTCCTGCCTAAATATCTTTATCCCAAGGTCTGAAATCTGTTTTCAATTTTAAGTTTCTAGATAGTCAAGGTATGAAAAGGGAAATAAATACCTGACTTTCTTGATGTTATTTTTTTAAGTCAGAGTTTTTTTTTAGGAAACAAAATGAAGCTGTTAGGTAATTTTAAAAAGTTTCTTATGTCAGATTTCTACCATGTATAAGGACAAAAAGGATGCTTTTAAAGCTATGTTTAGACCAAAAAAAGATTAAAAATAGGGCAAGGTCACTGTTTGGGGAGATGGAGCAGTGATAGTGTTTGAAGAAGAGAAAATTTTCATTTTATTTGTTTCTTTTTCTTTTTCTTTTTGGCATCAAGGAGAATGGTTTTCATACTGCTAATTATAGAATACAATTGGTTAGCAGGGAATTAAAACCCAAGCTGAACAAGGAAAGAAATTACCAAGACACTCCTCAATGAGTTCATCTCCAAGTCCATATGTATGATATACCAAACATAAGCATGCAAAGAATATATACTATCACATCTGCCCCATTCTCTGTACATACCTTAGGCCCTGGGGTATTTAACAAGATAACTTGTAGATTATTATTTCTTGGCTACCAAAGAACTTTAAAAAATCATGGAGGACTAGAGAAGTACTATACCTGTGCCTCCTGGGGTACAGATGTAAACATGATATTCAAAAAAGGTTAGACAGTGGGTTCTTTAAACTATGAGCCCATAATCTGAATTTTGATTCTTGACAAAACTCTTCAATATATAATCAAAGGGTCAGTTTGTAAGCATTTAGAAAGGGATAGGCATCATTATGAACCAGAATGGGTTTATCAGGAAAACTACACAAAACTGAAATTTCCTTTTATTTCATCTTTGACAGATTATAAAATATTCCAGGGAAATAATTATAAAAGAAAGTACTTCTATTTCAGCAAGACACCTGAGAATATCTTTCTTGATTCATTATGAACAAACTGGAAAAGCTATGGGGTAAATGATATTATAATTATGAGGATTCAGATCTTTTGGAATGAGTAGGTCCAAAGAACACTGATGAATGCTTTGGTGTCATCTGTTAACATAGTGTTGAATAGTGTGCCAACCTGCTCTGTACTTGACCTATTCTTTCCATCATTTTTGCCAACTGAATGAATTTATACTTGACAAGATCCTAAAAAAGAAAGGATAATTTGCATATTGTATAGTGTGGAAAACTTGCAGTTAAAAAAATCATAGATTTAAGGTAGAAAAAGTCTTTAAGTTCCATACAGTGGTTCAGATCCCTTAAACTAAAGATGATGGAACTGAAGACTGGGGAAGTTTAGGTGACTTACACCAAGATACAGAGGAGACAAGTGAAAAAATTGGCATTTGAAGGGAAGGGAAAAGCAAGGAGCATATTCTTACTATGTACAAGGTACTTAATAAGCACTTTAGAAATATTATATCTTGGTTTTCACCTCAAATCTGTTACATAAGTGCTTATTGGAGCAAGTAGATGGTGCCTGGGTCTGGAGTTCAAATCTGACCTAGCTTTGTGACCCTGGGCAAGTCACTTAATCCTATTTGCCTAAGTTTTCTCATCTGTAAAATGAGCTGGAAAAAGAAATGGCAAATCACTCCAGTATCTTTGCTAAATAAAAAACAAACAGACAGACAAACCCAAATGGGATCACAAAAGATCAGATATAACTGAAATGACTGCACAGCAACAAAATGTGTCAGACACTGTCTTAAGTGACAGGTATACAAAGGTATAAACAACGCCTGCCTCAAGGAGCTCACAGTTTAATTAGGGAGACAACATGCAACAGCTATGTACCAAAGCTTTATACAAGATGAATAGGAAATAATCAACAGAGGAAAAGCACATCAGGTTTATAGATTAGTTTCGTGTTAGTTCTCAATTTAACAATTTAGGAAGGACAGCAACAACTTTAGATGGGTTTAAAGCAGAAACTGAGAAATAACAGAGAAATGAAGCCCTGTCTAAAAATGGTGAACTGAAGGATGATTAGGAGGCTGAAGAAGAAAGAAAAAAAATTTAGACTTATGTCATAGGATCTCTACCAAGTATTTGCAGGAATTATCAAGTAGAATTGATTAGACTTGATTTGTTTTACCTTTTATGACAGAGCTAATAGTATTGAGCAGAAGTTGATTTAAAATAGATATCAGAGCTATAAAGAAAAACTTCCTAACAATTAGAGATGTCTAAAATTGGAACAGGATGCCCCATTGTGAATTTCCCACCAGTGAAGGTGTTCAAACAGAGGCTGTGTGACTCTCTAATTGAGGCTATTGTGGAGTTTGGGATTAGATAATTCCTTCCATTATCTGAGGTTCTGTGGCATTCAAAAGGTTGTAATGGAGAAAAATGAGATTGAGTTCTGAATTAGTCATCCTTAACAGCCAACCCATATTACCCATATTCATTCTATAACTAAATCCCAAAATTCAACATCTGTCCCTTTCTTCCTTTCTTTTACAATTTATGGGTTTTCATTCATAATTACCACCTTTTTTTCTTCTGCTTTTTGCTCCACTCTGGACTATACTCCTATGTCCCTTCATGCTGCAGATAGTTATCTGCTTCCTATTTCTCCTTAAAGTGATATACTTTATTGATTTCCTTTTCCAATAATGTAAGTCAGAAGCCACCCTCTCTACTCCCAAGGTGGTCCTTGAGGCTGCCTCAGACTATTTAGTCTCCCTTGCCTTCCCTTTTTCTCTTGAGTTATTCCCATTATGGTTGCTAATGTTTTCCCCTTTTGTTTGATTCAAATTCCCACTTCCTTATTTAATTCAAATTCTCAAATTCTCCCCTCTGCTTTGGGAAGGATATTACAGAAATTGTGATTTTTTTCCCCCCTGAACATCCTCACCTCATCTCTCAATGTAAGTTTTACATCTTATTCCATACTCCTTACTATTTAAAGTGCCAGGATCCAAATATTATGATAATACTTATATAAATTAACTCTGACTGCCCAACCAATGTTTGTACATTTTTCATATGTGTTTTTAGTACATTATGTTTTGTATTGTGTCAATGTCTGTTTTAGATTTTAAACTTCAAGAAGGAAAGGACCACATGAATTTTACTAGGGCATGTGCTTAAATACTTTTTGACTTGACTGTCCTGAATGTTAGCCAAAGAGCTCAGCAGATGTGGGCACTTGAATACTTCTGATCATGATAAGAACTGAGTATCCATGTTGAGAGAAAGAAAAATTCAATGGGGGAAGAGAGTGTGAGGAAAACAAAGACAAAAGGAAAAAATAAGAAAAGGGGAGAGACATTTGGGGGGGGGGGTAGGGAGAATACTGAAGGAATCCTTAGAGTACTAATGGAGATAGAGAAATACAATGAAGAGAAACTGAGAATCAGAAAAATAAGACTACAAAAAATAAAGAGTAGTTGTGGAGCTCTGTAACAGATGTAATCTGATACTATATCTTCCTGATAAAAATGAGTCAAATCAAGTTTCCCGAAACAGAACATTTTCTTCTCATTCTTCGTTTTGTTTTTTTTTTTTTTGACCAGGAGCAGTGATTTTATTCTGGTGGGGAAATCCCAGTGTGGAATTCTGTCTGCCAATGCAAATAGGAATTTTATCTATAAATTTTTTGTGAAGAGAATTTCCTCTAATCTTGAAAAGTTAAATAATTTAACCATGATCACACAGCTAATTCGTGTGTGAGGCAATACTTATCTTGGAATGTTTCATTTCTGTCTTTGTATTTCCAGAGCCTTGCCCATATTGAACACCTAAAAATTGTTTATTGATTGAATCTGTCATCTCTCTGCTATCTTCTATTGTCTCTCCAAGTAAGAAAAAATATTTTTTCTATGTGTGCATGTCTGTGTTTACATGGAGACTTATAAAATCCCTGTTAGTGTATAAAATGGATTCTAATTTTGTTTCTCTACACTCATCTTTTATGTAGAAGGATTCTACTGTATTTAAAAGAGTAATCAGTTCAAGAGATCCTTTTAATTTGGGCTTCTACAAAATCACATTCTGATTCTGAGGCTTATGATGTGTATTTGTACATGTATTATAATTTTTGATTCCAGGTTTATGTGAAATGGTATTATGTAAGTACATCAGAAATATGACAATGACATGCTTTAAAAGCAGCAGCAGTTGGAAAGGGAGAAGGAGACGGAAAAGTGGGAAAGGAGGGGAGAGGAGAGTTAGAAAAAGAATAGAGGCTCATACTCAAAGTGGCAATGCAGACCAGTAAGATTTCCTTTATAAGATTATATTATAGTGATTTGTGATGTCAAATCTTGATTTCAGTGGATCCCTTTACACACACACACACACACACACATATACCCCACCCCAGAAAACTTGTAAAACTTGTATTCATTATCCTAAACATATTTGTTTATAATTGTGGCAATTAATCTTCATAGGTTGTTTACTTGTTATTCTCCTTTGTTCCTAAGAGGCAAAAGAAAAATATATTGTAAGAAAAGTAGATGATAAATCAAAATATTAAAAAAAGAACTTAAAAAACACCAAATTTTGAGTTTTCTTGTTTGTGACTTGATAAGGAAACACTCTTCTTTAGGAATAGAATTATGTTTTTATAAAGTAATTAATATCCTGTCCATCACTTAAAATAAATTCTTCCTCATGCCCTTGATGCAGCAATCTAAGTATTGCATTCCACAGTAGAATATACTTAATAAATATTATTTTAACTGGTCTGAATAGGCAATACTTATGATGCCTTTCCTTTTCTCCCTGCTGCATGAATAGAGATGGTATGACTTTATTAGGTCCCTATGAAAAACCACTGCCACAGGATTCTAACCTCCTGGGATAGGAAATTAGGAGTAAAGTCAGCCAGTAAAATTTTTATAACTACAAGCTGGATTGAAACAGAGTTTCATCATCACTTACTACTCCCATTGTTTTTTTTTTTAGGTTTTTGCAAGGCAAACGGGGTTAAGTGGCTTGCCCAAGGCCACACAGCTAGGTAATTATTAAGTGTCTGAGACCAGATTTGAACCCAGGTACTCTGAATTCCAAGGCCAGTGCTTTATCCACTGTGCCACCTAGCCACCCACTACTCCCATTCTTGAATGTTTTGTGTGTGGAGACTCTGAAGATGATTCTTGACTATGAAGTCAAGTACATTATCTTGTACAGATAATAGGGAATACTCCCTTTCACAACATGAAGGAAATAATGAACAAACCCAGTCCTAACACCTGAACCACCAGAGCTGACTTCTCCACTGCTTCTTAATCACCACTTAATTAACAGCATCACATATGGCCCAGTCTAATCCAAAGATGCATCAGCCACATTCTCACTCTCCAATTGAAGTTATTGTGTGACTCTGCTTTAATTATTTTAGGGAGGAAAAAAGTCCAGTTTTTATAATCAGAGGACTTGGGTTCAAATTCTGACTTTGCTGGCTGTTATTTGAATGAAGCTGAGCAAGTTTCTTCATGATCACTGAATGAACTTTAAAGTCCCTCTCAGTTCTAAAAATCCATGATCTTTTGATCCCTAGAATAATGTCCCAGGAGAATTTTCCACATGCTACCTAAGATACTATGTGTGCTGCTTTCTTCTGCCTCTGCCTCTATGATTTATCTCTCCTAATTTTCCCTACTCTACTGACAAATTCTTGGAAAAAGGCCTACCACAATATTTTTCCTCCTTCAGATAGCTTCATTTGGATCAAGTAATTAAATGTTTTACATGGTGGCCATATCATTTTTTTCTCTGATATTTTTTAGGCATGCACTGAAAAGACTTAAATCAACAGTAGATTCTAACCCAAAGAGAATTTTTGGAAAAAATCATCAAAAAATTTGAAATATAATTTTGATAGATTGTCAGTACAGACAAAATATTTTGAGGGTACTAGTGAAATCATCTTTAGGCATTTAAAATAATACAGTGTTAGTTTCAATTTCATGTCTTCTCATATTTAATAGTTTTTTTCCAAGTCTGAGTTCAGTGTTCACTAAGTTCTGTTACATTGCATTCAAAGAATTTCCCACCCACAATATTCCCGGGAAAATGTTATGAAGAAGCTTAACTGCATATGAATAAACTCTGCATTTTTCTGAGCAAGAGTAAACATTTAGAGTTCATTACATGTAGTAATCATATACCAATTTATATTTGCAAATCAAAGTATCTCTGGCCTGTACCGAGGAATCCACAATACTTTACAAGCCACAGGCATCTTTGGAATAAGATATGGGTCCTTTAGATGTGGGCAGTGTTTAACTAACCATCCCAAGGAAAATGGAAGGATGATTTTGGTCAGAGACATTGTGAAAAACCCAAATGACTTCCAGTTTGGTATGTTTATGTATTTAGTTCTAATTCATTCTAAGGGGAGAGAAGTCAAAATAGACAATTCAGTGCCCCTCAAATACTCTTTAGTCTATGGTTGATCTAAATTGTCTATACATCATGAATGGGAATTAACCATGTCTTACTTTGTTTTTTGTTATGAAGAAATAGTTACCCAGAAGACAAGAAAGACATAAGTTAACATTTTCTTTATTTTCCTTGAAAGTTTAAGAAATGGAATTATCTAGGTTTAAGCTAGAGATTATTTTGAGAGTATTTTGAAGATTTTACTCAATAAAAATGTTTTAACCTACTAAAGGACCAAGAGCCATTTGCTGGTTCAGTGGATAGAATGCCAGGCCTGGAGTCAGGAAGATCTGAGTTCAAAATTAACCTCAGACTTTTACTAGCTATGTGACCACAAGCAAGTCATTTAATTCTGTTTGCCTCAGTTTTCTCATTTGTAAAATGAACTGGAAAAGAAAAGTACAAACTACTCTAGTATCCTTGCCAAGAAAACCACAAATTGGCTCTCGTAGAGTTGAAAATGACTAAAACTACTGAACAACAATCACAATGTCTATCACGGCTCATTTGGTTTGCTGGGGCTTTTTTCTTTTTTTTCTTTTGGGGGCAGTTAATTGACACAGTAGATAGAGTGCCAGGTCTGATCTCTGGAAGACTCATCTTCCTAAGTTCAAATCTAGCCTCAGACATTTACTAGCTATGTGACCCTTAGCAAGTAACTGAACCCTGTAAAATGACCTAGAGAAGAAATTGGCAAACCACTCCAGGATCTCTGCCAAAAAAAAAGATACACAGGATGGTGAAGAATTAGATATGACTGAAAAAACGACTGGGAAATAAAAGGACCAAGCAATATCCTTAGTACTGAAGATACAAAGAAAGATAAAGGATGATCCTTCTCTCAAGGAACTTACAATCTAATGAGGTCAACATGTAAATAGCTATGGAGAAAGGTATATATATATATATATATATATATATATATATATATATATATATATAAATATATATACATATACATATATGTATATGTATATATATAATAAAATGGAAATATAATCAGAGATAAGGTATTAGAATTAAAAGGGAATTCAGAAAGACTTCCTGTAAAGGTGATATTTTAATTAAGACTTGAAGGAAGCTAGGGAAGGCAAAATGCAGACATGAGGAGAGTATTCCAGTTTCCTTTCTGGCAATGAATCTAATAATATGTAAAACCAAAAAAAGGTGGGAATAAAATAAATCACAAAATCACCTGGGAAATATTTTACTCTTAAGTGTCTTTTTTTTTTCCTGGAATTCTATTAGTGGGGAAATTTAGGTCTACTCTTAGAATAGTGTATCAAATACTTAATAAATATTGATTGAGTTTGATTGAATTGAATTGAAAGGACATGTTTGGTTGACAACATTGTTATTAAACATAAATAGAGGTATTTGAGGGGGAATGTAAGATTTTGTTATAGAGAAGCAATGAAAATTTGTGCAAATGGTTAATAGAAGGGTTATTATGCTCTTTCATCTTACTCTTCTTTGAAGATGAATATACAAAAACTGTCATTCCCCAAATGACTGTTCATGAAGAATGAAAGTTATGCAATTAAAGGTGTATGTGGAGATTTAAAGTTGAAACCTATACCCCACTTGAGAAATAAAGTTTTTAAGGGCTAATGTAGGAGAAAATGAAAATTAGACATTAATTTGAATAGTGATTCAGTTAAAAATCATTTAAAATATAGAGTCTGAAGTACTTAGTAAAATACTGTGACATTTTTTGTGGAAAGTTTTTAAAGTCTAGACAATCAGGCATCTAAGGAAACAACTCTGTGCAATCCTGAATAACTTTGGGGCTATTTACCAATTAACATGCCTGAAGAAAGTCAAATAGAAGGAAAGCAACTTTATGATGTTAGTTCCATGGAATTTTATCAATACTTTAACAAAGTTTAACTATCCTTTATGTAGAATGCAGTTGTGTTTGTGACTGGCATGTCACAATAATAAGAGACAATTTAGTCTTTGGCAAATATTTACTTAGCATTCACCTCACTGAACTGTGAGAAAAAAGTTACCCATAAAATGCTATTATAGTAAACTGTCATCATCATCATGATGACAAGATAGTGAAGTGACACATGTTTGCCCTTGTTCTTTTTTCTCATACCTTAAGATATGAAGTAATTAGGAATAAAACCAGAAAAAAATTATTTGCTTTCTCTTCTATTATCCTCTAAATGGTAGCAGTTCTGGTTTACCATATCTCCCTAACTTCCCAATAAGTATTATGTTATATAAGTTTATTTACTACATCTAATGTCATTGATCCTCTTAGAGAACAAAGGATGAAAACTGACTCTTAGTACCCTTGATTTAGAAAGGAGTTTAGAGCCCCTAGAAGTTGACTTGAACAAGATAACCCAGAGAGTGAAATAGTCAGAATTCAAATGCTGGTCCTTTGATCACAAATACTGGGCATTTTCCCACTTGTACTACAATGACTTCCACTAGTAAGATGTGTATTGAGTTGTTTTTGTAAAATTTTTGATGAATTTGTGCTGTGACCTCACTGGGATCCCCTTGTAATCAATAGCACCACTTGTAAGATGACTGTTCAAGGTTGAGACATAAGCCCTGGCCAGGGAAAAAAATGAAACTGTCTCAGAGAGAGATGTACTCTTTCATATCTCTTCACTCTTGGGAATGGTCTCCTGACAAAGATGGAGTTTCTCTTTCCCTTTTCACAACTTTGGAAAACTTCTCTCCATGTTAGTGTTCTGACATTTTGAGTCATATCTGACTCTGTGACCCCATTTGGGGTTTTCTTAGCAAGGACATTGGAGTGGTTTACCTTTTTCTTCTTCAGCTCATTTTATAGACAGAAATATAAGACCAAGAGGATTAAGTAACTTGCCCAGGATCACCCAGCTAGTAAATGACTGAGGCTAGATTTGGACCTGGAAAGATGACTTTTCATGACTTCAAATTCTGGTGCTCTATCTGCTGCGCCACTTAGCTGCCTTTTCCTCTCCATGGATAGATATCTGCAAAATGTCTTTGAGTATGAAATTCTAGGACATTGTTAGAGACCTGAAGACTTCAGCTTGCCTGAAAAAAATATTTCAAATGTTTAGGTGGAGATTTGTTTAAGAATATTAGGATCTAGCAATCTTTTTATGTAACATATAAGTAGAAGAAAAATTTCAAAATATTAATTAGAAAGTATATGTTTTTTGGTTGCTCTGGCTTAAAAATTATACTCTAATAAAGTATGTATAAAATTAATGTTTGCAAATAGGTATGGCTTATGATAATTTATTCATACATTAAAATGAATGTTTTAAATTATCTTGTTGCTTTTATGAAACAGTTTATGAATTAGGACTAATGGAGAACTCAAAGTTTCTCTCATTCATTTTTCAGCTGGGTTCAAATGTTTGTGACCCCATTTGGGATTTTCTTGGCAAAGATATTAGAGTGGTTTGCCATTTCCTTCTCCAGCTCATTTTGCAGATTAGGAACTGAGGCAAACAAATTTAAGTGATTTACCCAAGGTTTCACAGTTACTAAGTGCACGAGGCCAGAGTTGAATTCAGGAAGATAAGTCTTCCTGACTTCAAACCTTCCACTCTAATCCACTGAACCTCCTATTTGCCCTTAAAGGTCCTCCAGTGTTGTTAAAAAAGAAGACTGATTTTTGGATGTTTTGGTTGTGAATGGCATTTTTCCACATTTGAGGAAATATTTTTCTTTGCTTTTTAGACCTTAAGAATGATGAGTAATTGGATAAGAGTTCATTGGCTAATCTTGAAAGTTCATTTATATATTGAGTGATATGAAGAGTTTCTTAGGCAACATGTATAGAATTATTTCCAGCAAGTGCTATGCAATAGTTAGAAATGTGTTATGGAAATTTCGGCCAAGTTTTTTTAATTGCAAATTCTTAGTTCCTTTCCAAAAAAGCTATCTTTTTGTTTTGTTTTGCAAGGCAATGGGGCTCAGTGACTTGCCCAAGGTCACACAGCTGGGTAATTATTAAATATCTGAGGACACATTTGAATTCAGGTTCTCCTGACTCAGAGCCAGGGCTCTATACGCTGCATCACCTAGTTTCCCCCAAAATAAACTAACTTGAGAAACATTTGGCTTGTGGTTTAGAATACCCTGGTAGACTGTTTTCCTAGTCTGAAAGATTAATTTCGTTTTATCCCATAATGTTTTAATGTTAAAAAGAATTCTAGAGTATATGGAAAAAGCAGTTTCTTTAAATGACAAATTACAAATATTAAATTGATTTCTCCCTTCTCCCCCACCCTCCTTGATAAATTCTTACTTTTGTATCCTTGGATTTGCAACAATGAAAGATGGATTTATAACTATACACTGAGCACTTCTTTTTTCTCTCACCTGAGAGAATTGAGAAGAAAAGGACATTGAGTTTTAGTCTTGAATTTGTTGGTAGTAGTAACATTTCAAATTTGGTATAAACCTTACTTTACCTCTCATTCATTTTTAAGCATTTTGTTCCACTACCCTTTTACTGAATTTGTTTCTGCTTGAAAATACATGCCCCATACTTTTAAAAATGTCATTCAAACACTCCTATAATCTCTACTCCTGGGAGAGTGAAACTAGTGGATCATTTGGAGAGGAAAGCTTCACCATGCTACCTAATGAGGGGCAGCTAACTCAGGTCTTCAAAGTGGGATGCAAGTTAGAGTTTCTATGCCTTATCATCAGTGGGATCAGCCTCTTCAGTGGCCATAAAACTTCCAGTGTTGGTGAAATAAGAGAAAACAAGTCTCAAAAGCAAAAAATGAAAAACATTATAAGATGTAGAAGATGTGTTGGGGTGGCTAGGTTGCCCAGTGGATAGAGCACCAGCCCTGGAGTCAGGAGTACCTGGGTTCAAATCCGACCTCAGACACTTAATAATTGCCTAGCTGTGTGGTCTTGGGCAAGCCACTTAACTCCATTTGCCTTGCAAAAACCTAAATAAAAAAAAAAAGTGAAGAATTTCAGTAGAAGCATTTGCATATGTCTTTATTTCATCTGCTCACTTTTTCTTTTTTTTAATTTTGTTTTGAATTTATGTAATAAAACAGGAATTTCATAACATGGTACAATAAAAACAATGATTGCACTTGAAACTACAAATCTGCTATTCATGACTTGCTATTCATTTCAAATATAGAACATAATTATCATGTAAATTCTTGTTTTTTCTTCCCTCTTAAAATATTTTATATATTTTTGATGTCATTTTAGAAGCATTGTGCTATAGGGGATAGAGAATAAGTCTCAGAGGCAGTAAGGGTTGGATTCAAGTCCTGCTAATGATTCATATTGTGTTCAATGCCTGGGTGCTCTAGGAAACTCCCAAGACTAGTAAGTATAAAGAAGGTGCTGACCTGTCCTGGTAGAAGGAACTTCCTCATCTATGTGTTCCTTATACCAACAAAATCACATTCTTGTATCTTACCTAGCTAGCTGTTATTTTTATAGCTAACTCTCTTCATTGTTTCTGGTAATAGAGGACAGTAGGATAGTTGAATATAATCCCTTTCTCTCCCTCCCCCCCCCCCCAAAAAAAAACCCCAAACAACATTTTGACCAATAGTTTTAAATATTTCAGACTGAGAAAATTTTGCTGAGATCTGCTAATTAGTAGTCAAATTGATTTATTTGAGTGTCTCTTTTTCTCCCTGCCCATGCATTTCCCTTGGAGATGATTAAAATACATAGAATTGGAAAAATCCAAGCCACAGGATTGTAAAAAAGATAACTCAGAGCTCAGATGATTACACACTTGATATTAAGCACTTAAATGACAGAGTTCTTCTATTGTATACTTATAAAGTAGTTTAGTATTGTCAGATCCTTCCACATATATCTTCTATTTATGTAAGCCAGATTCACTTTGAAATGTTTGAAATATTGGCATGCTTCATAGAGGAGTAGTATGCTATAGGAACTGATGAGTGATCTGATGCAACTATCTTCTGCTGCTAACCAACTAGATATGTTTTGGGACTAAAATTAAGGAGCTAAACCAGAAAATTTTTTAATACTTATTCAGTTCAAAAATTTATATATTTGCCATCTTTAAATCATTTTTAAGAATAAAGGAGGCATCTAGGTAGTACGGTGGATAAAACACCAGTCAGGAGGAGCTGAGTTCAAACCCAACATCAGATACTTGATAATTTCCTAGGTGTATGATTGGGCAAGTCATTCTTAACCCCATTGCTTTAAATAAATATTTTTTCTTTAAAAAAAAGAGGGTTCACCAGTTGATTCAGAATTCTTTTAGCAAATTCTTTTGAAAATTAAAATAAACTCCATTCTGGCTTAAAATCCTGCTCAGAGACTGATGTTTCTTTTTATAAAAAAACTTGTTTGGATACCTTTCTTCACCCTATTCATATAATATTTCAGGATCCCATGCTATGTGTTTAATAGAAAAAAAGAAGAAATACTAGTTTTAGTTTAAAGTGGAACAAAATGGGTATTTTTCTCTATGTTTAATTCAGGTTGATTGTAGATAAATTAAAGAACTTTGATATTATCAACAAGGCATTCTTACTAGTCTACCAAGAAAGGCAAATGTTTTTGGAAAAGACTTGTGGGTGTGCACAGTGTGTCCTTGTTATTTTCCCCCCTTTGAATTAAAAAAAGAAACTTATTTATTTTTACAGTAATGTTTCCTCAAAGCGATTTTGTAGACTCCGTAAAGCACACCTAACAAAGAATAAACAAATAAAGCTTTGTACTGAGTACAGGGTAAAACATGCTAACTACAAAAACTGCTTTTCAAAACTGTTAGGAATCTGAACTAGGTTTCTATTTCCTGGCTTTTGTTAGTTTTAAGATTAATTGATACCATGTCCTTCACCATTGACATAGTTAAAAACCAATGAGATCCTTACACACACACACACACACACACACACACACACACACACACGATTTCAAATTTACTGAAGTGTTCTTGTTATACCCAAGGAAAATTAAATAATGACATTTGATATTATATTTTGAATCACAGTTATTTGTGTATAATGTAATTTCCTCAAATACTATAAAGTCTATCAGAATCATAACTTGAGATCTGGGAAGGATTTAGAAGTCTCCTAAGTCACCCTCCCCCTCATTGTACAGATGAAGAAACAGCAGCCCACAAAGATTTAGTTAGTAGAGGCTGGATCTGAATCTAGATCTCCTGGTTTTAAATTCATCACATTTTACCAGCAGGATGCTGGGACTGCCTCTTTTCTTAACTTTCTCTCCCTCACAACCTTATGAGTAAGTAACTGTACATAGAAAATAGGTGACAAATTTTTGTTGAATTGGAGAACATTGTTTCTATTTTTTCTTTGACATTATTTTTAGACATCTAAGACAATATGACTCTAAATGATCTATTTAGAGGAAAAAGAACCAGGTATACTTTGGACAGCGCTAGAGTAATGTCATAGATTTCTGGATAATGCTCGAGACTGCAGTGAGGAATTTGGAACTGAAGAACTCATCTATACAAGAACAATGGCAGTATTCAACAGTATCTCAATTTCATTTGACCCCAATTGGTTAGTTTCCTAACTTTCTTAAGTTTTGGCTAAGTTAAGGACTTGGATGAAAAAGATAGAGTATAACTAGACACATGTAGGTCAATGCAACTCAGTATGTCCCAATCTGAACTTTTTAGGGAAGGCATTGTGGTATAGTAGAAAGAGTAGTGACTTGAAATAAGAGGATCTGGATTCAAACTCCACCTCTATTACTGAGTTGTGTGAGATGTTAGATCACTTTAACCTCCTTGGGTTATAGTATCCTCATCTATAAAAATGAAGGGAGTAAATAAATTTCTCTAATATCCCTTCCAATTATAGATCCAATATTCTGTGATCACATGACTTTATTCTTCCTTTTTTCTTTACTAATTTTTTGCATTGTTGCCATTTACTCAAGTGTTCATATGCCTCTTCATTTTTTTCCTTGTTTCATATCCAATTACTAATCACGTACTGTCAGTTTCACTTCCTCTAAAATCTCTTCTATCTTCCTGTTAATCCCACTGCTTCCAGGATAGTATAAGCCTTCATAATCAATCACTAGACAACTGCAATAGTCAATTTTTAGCAGGTAGCTAAGGTGGTGCAGTGGATGGAGTACGACCCTGGAGTCAGGAGGACTTGAGTTCAAATTTGGTCTCAGACACTTATGTACTTAGCTGTGTGACCTGGTGCAAGTCATTTAACCCTACCTCCCTACCCCCCCCCCATCTACTTTTAAGTCTTAATACCTTCTCTTACTTATTCCAAATTATCATCCTTGGCTGCAATAATAATCTTAGTCATATTTCTGTCCTATCTTCTATTCAATGTCTTTAAAGGATCCCTTTTGTTATTTTGTTATTATTCATTTGTTTCAGTCATCTCTGACTTTTCATGACTCTTTGGAGTTTTCTTGGGAAAGATACTGGAATGGTTTTATGCATGGAGAAACTGAGTCAAATAGGGTTCAATGACTTTCCCAGGGTTACATAGCCAGTAAGTAAGTAACTTGGTTAAGTCACATAGCACGATTTGAACTCAGTTCTTACTGATTCCAAGCCTAGCACTCTATCCCCTGTAAGCCTCTCCCTTAGTGGCTAACAAATAAATTTCAAAATCCTCGACTTTGCACTCCAGACCTCCTATAATCTTTTCCAGTTTTCTCTGATATGACTCTCCTTCAAACACTCAACTGAACTAAAGTATTCTTTGTCCCCGTCTGGTTTTTAACTATTTAATCTCTGTAGGTTTCTATTCTTTTAGAATGTTCTTCCTGCATTTTCCTTTTGAGTTCCTATTACACTTCCTCTTTACCTCATCATTTGTTAACCATTTCCTGATTTCTCCCCTATATCTCATCAATTATGACATTTTTATATTTGATTGTTACAGTCTAATGCAACCAATAGGTAATATTTTCTATTGTTTTTATCTGCATTTTTGGCCCTATTTTGTTGCCAGACTGATAATTTCTTGCTAAACTCTAATTTAGTCATTTAATGCTGTATATATACTATGCTTTAGTAACTGTCTTTGACAATTATAAAATTTATACCTGGGACAGAAATGACATTCTTTCTTGGATATGAGTCAGAACATATACAAATGATATGGTCCATAATAAGCATTTGTTGAATTGGCTTGATGGAAGAAATATTTTGAGAAAGTGGTGAGCTATAGTAGGTTTCCTAATTTTGAAAGATATATTTCTTCATTGCCACTGAAGTATTTGGTCCAAAACTTCTCATATTATCAGGAGTCAAGAGTATGCTTTCTCTCCCATTTCACCCCTATTTTTTGAAAATTTGTAGAAATTTTAAAGCTTTATTATGTTTTTTAAATGATTCCATTCTATTCTTCATTACTCTGTTGCCACATCTGTATATTTAAAATTTTTAATTAGAGCTTTAAATAGAGGATTGATGTAATGGTCAACCTAGTTATTGAAAGATATTTTAGAATTTAATACTCTCTTTGCATAAAACAGGAATAGAAAAGCTGTAATTATTTAATAATTTTTAGACTCTGTTTTTTCTTCAGCAGAATGTAAATAATGAAACTTGCACTGCCTCCTTGCAGACTTCATTCATTCTTTTGTACAAGGCACTGCACTGTGAACTCTTAGTATGATACAATTATGAATGACATTCCCTGCCTTCAAAGAGTTTGCTATCTAATAGAAGAGATACATGAACAACATACAACAAATAGTGAACAATGAACAATGATAATACAAAGTGGATTATGATAAATGCAGGAGAAAGCAATACATAGATTTTTCTAGTAGGGAGTCATTGTTTCTGCCTAAGAATACTTCATGGAATTGGTAGCATATGAAAGATGGATAGAAATTCAACAGGTAGCAATGACTGTTATTGGAGGCCCTGAAACTACCCATATCTTCCTCATTTTTCTCCTGTTTTATATTTCTGTCCCAGATCTTCCTCCTCTCCCCTCTACTTCATCCTCCTCCTCCTCTTTCTCCCTTCATTTCTTCTGGATATCTTATACCTACCATTTCTCCCTTTCACTATTGCTTAACGATGCTGAGTTGCTTGATGTTTGTCCTTCATTCTCAAAGACCATGATATCAGGGAGGTGATTTCATGACATACAAGTGAGTTGGATTTAAACGACGGGGTGCTGTGCAGTCATCAGCCTCATTTTCTCCTCCAGAGCCATCTGGGACCATTGGCCAGATGTGAGTCAGAACTATCAGAGATGACTGTGGATGTTGTGGAAAGATCTTGACCTTTTTAAATTAGGATCTTTTACAACCCTCACTTTGAGGCAACATTCATTCAGTGATTACACATATTCAGTGAACTTGTACTGACCCCTGAAAATCTGGGACTCTGCTGAGGCTCCCTTTGGGGATTGCAGATCTTTCCCTGTCTGCCTGCAGCCACATTAATAACTCCCATTGTAACTCACATTTAAGGTTTGCCGAATACTTTCACCACAACATTTTGATGATAATGTAATGTAAGTATCTTCTGTTGAAGAAACTGAGTCAAAAAAGGTATTAAGTAGTTTTCCCCAGGTCATACTATTACTAAATGACTAATCTTTACTTCCCTGACAGTATTTTTTTATTTACAGTATTTTTTCTACTACATCATACTACTCTTCCCCAATCTTGCCCAACCTACTGTCAAAACTTGCCCTCCTGGAGGCCCATTTAGTTAAATGACCAAACAGTGCAAATGAGTTTTAACTAATTTGATAAACTAATCTCTGGTAATATATTAACTGGACAATCTGTCACCACTCTCAGAAAACATAATGTGTGAAAGCAAATAAAATGGCTGCCTCCAGAAAAGACTTTAAAAATATTAGCCACCTGAAGAATAAGTGGCATAGATAATAAATAGCAGAATAGGAATCTTAACCCTGGATTTCTTTCCACTATTTTTGGTAGGCCAAAGGCTAATGACCATTGTTATTATCTTTGATTACTCTGTGTTCATATTATTGGAGTTGATGGTGACACTGACTTAAAACAATTCTTTTTTCTTATAAAAATTGATGTTGTAGAGAGAGAGGTGGATAGAGCACTAGCT
Organism: Macrotis lagotis; assembly: GCF_037893015.1. Taxonomy (NCBI): domain Eukaryota; kingdom Metazoa; phylum Chordata; class Mammalia; order Peramelemorphia; family Peramelidae; genus Macrotis; species Macrotis lagotis. The sequence goes on from NC_133658.1 coordinate 484,615,956, forward strand.
TTGGAGTCAGGAGGATCTGGGTTCAAATCCAACCTCATTTACTTACTAGCTGTGCCAACCTGGGCAAGTCACTTAATCCTGATTACCTCACCAAAAAGAGTTCCTTGGTCATTCTTCAACACAACTGAAGAATGGTCAGGAGACTAGTTTTATTTCTAGTGCCAACTTTTTCCATTTGAGTGGTTATGATCATGATTATGGACAAGTTCTTTTACTATTTAGAACTTTAGTTCTAAAGGTCTTTTCAGCTCTAATGACTTAATTATGACTCTAACTTGTTTTAGGTCATTCCTATAACACTGGGGACATCTAACCTACTGACTTATTGAAATTGAAAGAACTGGACACGTAATCTTCTCCAGTACACCTTTGACTTTGGAATACCTAATAAGAACAAGTCTGATAACTCATATTGATCACAATACAGGTCAAGATATAAAGCCTCTTTTCTCATCTGACACTTGTAAGGAAGTGGCAGTAACATTTTCCTAATTCATATGAAATCTCAGTTTAATTCAACTATGTTTCACTTGAACTGAGGTGAGCAAATTTTAACTTTTACAAATCCAGTATGTGTACCTAGAGGCTTTTTGGTATCAGCTGCACTTTAAAAAAATTTTTTTAAAAGATAGATGAATGTCACTTTATTAAATTTTGGTTCCTGAAAAAAAATAGACTCAGACTTAAAGGTTCCATATGGTACACAGGTAGAGATACTCAGTCAATCAGTAAGCACTTATTAAACACTTATTATGTGTCAGATACTTTGCTAAGCTGTTCTTCTAAAACTATCACACCAGAACAAAGTATTACCAATTCCCTTTCAACTTTGAAATTATACAACCCTATGATTCTTCATTAGTTAGAGATTAATTATTGGAGTCTGAGTTTTAGATATCCATGCTTTTTTGACTTTTATTCTTCTCTCCCTTTGTTAAAACCTGTGTCTTTAGTTTGTGGCAAAAAGCAGAGGTAGAAGCAATCAGTTTTGCTTTTCAAGTAGCACTGGTTAAGGTGTGTTGGAAAGAGACTGACAGTGATGTCAGGCTAGTGGTGGTAGTTACCCTTGCTCTTCCAACTGCCCCTCATTGCTATGACTCAGAGAATTTTATAGTATTATACAGCCCAACAAAAGGAGGGAAGCATTGGGGTTAAAATGAACCGGGAACAAAGTTAGGTGAAAAGTAACAATTCTCTCAATTAACTATATGTTCTTGTTCAAGTCATTTAACCTCTGTTTGACTCAGTTTTCTCATCTGTAAAATGGAGATAATAATAGCACCTTCTTCCCAGGATCATTGTGAATATCAAATAAGATTATTTGTGTAGCACTTTGCATAGGTGCTAAGTAAATGTTAGTTATTGTTATTATTGTCACTTTATTACATTTTGATTCAATTGAATCTGTGTTTCCAATGCTTATCTCACACAAAATACTTAATAACTGTTTTTCATTTATTCCATTCATACTAAATGACCTCTGGGATTTCTTCCAACTCTGAAATTCTGTAATTTAATGAATACATTCTTTGTATTCTGCAAGTTTATAGAGCATATCCCAAGTACAGATCAAATGTTTCATGTTAGGAAGATAGTGGCAGCTCTCAAAATTTCATGAATGAGACAACTAGACCTGAAAGATATCCATGAGCTAAAAGCATGAATATTTAAAACTCAAACTCCAATGATTAGTACCTTACTAATAAAGAATCATAGAGTTGTATAATTTCAGAGTTGAAAGGGAATTGGTAATACTTTGTTCTGATGTGATAGTTTTAGGAGAATAAGTGAGCAAAGTGTCTGACACATAATAGGTGTTTAATAAGTGCTTAGTGATTGATTAAGAATATCTGTACCTGTGTACCATTTAGAACCTTTAAGTCTGAGTCTATTCTTTTCCAGGAACCAAAATGTAATAACGTGACAGTAATTGATCCTATAAAGTCTTCTTGCATTTGTTCTGTTGGACCCAAGAAAGAGCAATAGTAGAGAGGCACATCTGACCTGTCTTTGTTAGAGGTCAAAGAAAGTTATAAAGAAAAATTAGTATGATTAGATATATCCAAAAATTGAATTGAGCTCCTCCTCACTACACTCTGGGCTATACTTCTTCTCTAGGCTACACTTCAGACTTCCTTTATCATGCCCCTTTTCACCTTTATTATTACCCCCCCACTTCCACATCCTTTTATATATTTTCTTTTTTTCCAATTAGAATTTAAACTTGAGAGCAGGTTCTATCATTCTATTTGGATTTGTATTGCCAGTGCCTAGAAATTATTGCTATTCAATATTGTTGCTGAGTATTATTGGAAATTATTGCTATACAGTGCTTGGCACATAATAGACATTTAATAAATGGGTACTATTGACAGTTGACTGACTAAAAAATTTTAAAGCAAAACCTAGAAAAACATTTATTTGGTATATTGTAGAGCCAAGTTTTTCATCAGAGGTTCAGGAACTTTTTTAAAAAAGTTTTATAGCTGTATTTCAAAGTAATTGATTTCCTTTATAATCCTAAATATTTTATTTTATAAATTTACTAACATTATGAGAAAGGGCCTGTTGGCTTTACCAGAATGGTAAAGGAGTCCAAGACACAAAAATACTAAGAACTTCTGTTTTTTAATTCAGTATTTTATTTTCCATAGTTACATATAAAAACAATTAACTTTGTTTTTAAAACTTTGAATTCCATATTCTCTCCTTTCCTCCTTCCTCACTCCTTCCCTCTACCCACCTTGAGAAGGCAAACAATTCAGTATAAGTTATATATGTGTAGTCAAACAAGATATTCCTATAATAGTCATATTATGAAAAGAAGCTTACTACCCCCCCCCAAAAGAAATTCATGAAAAAATAAAGTTAAAAAAAAGCATGCTTCAATCTTATTTGGACACTGTCACTTCTTTGTCACTTCTTTGTCTGGGGATGGATAGCATTTTTCATTGTAGATCCTTCAGAGTTGTCAGATCATTGTATTGCTGAAAATATCTAAGTCATTCACAGTTGATCATCTTAAATTTTGCTGTTACTTTATACACAATACACAGAAGGTCTTCTTGTTGAGTGCTAACAGTTCTTGGCTATTGTCCTGTGCTCCAGAAATAAAAACTATCACTATTCCTTAGTCATTACCATTCATATGTCTTCCTCTTGGAATATAAGCCCCTTGAAGAATGGAATTGTCTTGCAGGCTTGAATCTGTGTCTCCAGTGTTTATCTTAAACAAAATACTTAATAAATGTTTTTCATTCATTTCATTCATTCATACTAAATGACCTCTGGGATTTCTTCCAGCTCTGAAATTCTGTGATTTAGTGAATTCATTCTTTGTATTCTGTAAGTTTGTAGAGCATATCTCAACTACAGTTCAAATGTTTCATGTTAGGAAGACAGTGGCAGATCTCAAAATTTCATGAATGAGACAGCTGGACCTGAAAGTACTTTCCCTGTCAAAGCAGATCACTACTGGTTTAGACTAAATTATAATTCGTAGAACTAGATTTCTTAATGAGAAAGAGCTATGGTGATGTGAATTGATGGGCTTATTTCATTCTTCTGATTCAGATATTTTCATCATTCTTTGTCAACTCTAAATATTTATACTCACAAGTGAGTTAATGGAAGTCAATACTTGATTGAATCATACAAAAGTTCTTCTCACTCCTTGTGTTCTTTCACAATAGGGCAGATGTAAGATGTGACCAACAAAGTCATTTTTGGGGTGTGGGTTGGGATGAATATTATATATGTCTGTAGTAGGAAGGTGTTTTCCTCTCAAATGGAGAAATACAATGCAGTTTTCAATTCAGTAAACCTTTGTTTTTTAAATCTTCCCTTACTACCTTACCCCCTTACCTTGCTTTTACTGGATGATCATTGACTGTATCTGAAATGAATAAACATCCAACTTAAATTATGAGGGGAAAAGAGTTAATTACTATATTAAGAGCAAAAAGAATGTAATTACAAGAAAGAAATACATATACATAAATAAATTTGCTGTTCACCATCTAAAGTGATATGGAAAATTCACAGAAAATTTACTATCTAATGAATTTAAATGGAATTTTTAGTTAATCTGTTCTTCAATATTTGAATGTAACCATAAACTCTTTAGTGAACCATCCAACCATATTTTCTTGTCCTTTGTATTCCTAGAGTCGGGAAAAACTGAATTCAGATTTAGCCTCAGCTTTCTAGCTACATGATTTCTGCATACCTTAGTTTTCTCAACTGTAAAAAAAGGGGGTAGGGAGACAGTGAGGGAGGTAGGGATAATAATGACACTTTACTCATAAGTTTGTTGGGAGGATCAAAGGAGAAAATGTTTTTAAGGCACTTAGCTTAGTGTCTGTAACTGCTTGATGCTTGTTTCCTTTCCCTTCCCTTTTTATCCATATGATTCCATGTAGATTGCAAAAGATTTTCTTGATGTGCTAGAGATCTTTCTCTAAGATATTCTTGTTAATATTTCATGGGTACAATCAAAGTATCTATCAATAAACTTTCATTTTATGCCTACCAGAATTGCATTCACGTCATCCATTACTGATTTCTCACATACTATAGGTAGGTTGGACTTCTGTCAGATCATAATTATCATATGTAGTATCCTTTCTATCTCTTATTGAGTGCATTGATAATATATTGCATACTAATTACTCCCATGCAATTTTTGTTTTTAGGGTTGTTGAGATTGTGGTATTCCACAATATTTACAGTCAATAGAAAAGATGTTCTAGAGTTTAAAAGATAGGCATTCTTGGGTTTTCTCTTCTTTAAATGGGGGGAAGGGGAGGGAAGGGAAAGATAGAAGGATGATTATCATTTTTAAAAATTAAATTAAAGATTTTTAAAAGCTATTTCTACCAAGGAATATTATGAGACTATTAAAAGTACTTCCAATTTTCCAAATATATTACAGTATTCTTGCTTGCTCTTCTTTTTCTCTTTTCCCTCCTATTTAGTTCGGAATCCAATATTTTGCCAGACTGCCCTAAGATAGATGGATTGAGAGTTTAACTCAGTAGACTACCTTTATGATATAATCTGGGCAGCAATTGCCATTGTGCATCTGACTCATAATTCTGCAGTGACTTGTTTGAAGTTAACTTAAAGCTTCTCTTTTTTGGTTGAATTTAGTTGAAACCTACTTGTTTTCAATAACTTATTTATAGAAGTTGTTTCCACATATAATCCAAATTAGGTTTTCTTACTTATTCATATATGAGAACTACAGGTCACTGAGAGAAAGGAATTTTCTTGTTTAACATCTAACCATTGTTTCACTATATTTTCTGCAAATTAAGAATTCCATGAAAGGGAGGCATATGCTTGCCTTGAGGGAGAAGACTTAGAACAGATAAACAGCACTTTGATCCAAGGGAAGATTAATGGTAATGTCATTTTCATGTTAAAATATTTAGAGCCTTTTTATTTAAAATAGCTTTCATGGAACAGAAAAAAGGAGCAAAAGAACAAAAAAAAATGATTCTATGCCAGTTCTTTGACATTTGCTTTAAACAGTGTCTTCTTGACTGGCTGAATTTGCTGTTTTTTAAATTATATTTTATGATGGTCACCTTTTCCAGGGAAATGATTCTCTCATTTTTCTTATCTCAGAATAGTGGCAACCATTCACTTGTATGTAATGCTTTTCGGATTACAGAACACTTCCCTTATGAGAGCTATGTGAGGTAGGTAGTGAGCTATTATTAATGTTGCTACTATTATTCCCATTTTAGAGATGAAGAAGGTGAAGTTTTCAGAGGTAAAGTGACTTGCCCATAGTTACTTAGTGCTACTACTGAGACTGACTTGTGAACCTCACTCACTGGATTTCAAGCCCACTACTTTTCTCTGCTACTTTTTTGTTGTTGTTCATTTACCCTCGAAGAAAACCAATGACTTGTGAGTGAATTGGATTTAAATGAGACAGAGCTGTTCAAAATCAACCCCACTTTCTCCTCCAGAGTCATTGGAGTCTAGTGACAGGACAATTACCTTTCTAGAAAGAGACACCAACTAGAGCCACGCTGGGCTTTGATACCTGAGTTTTCACACTCCTGCATCCAGGATTCCTCCTGCACCATCTTCAAACCATGATGCTCCCTTCCCCAACCTCTTCTAGCCTTACCTTTATATAGTATTTTTTCCCTTAGGATATATGTTCTTTAAGGGCAGAAACTATCTTGCTTATGTGTATTTGTATCACTAGTACCTAGGACAGTGTTTGCACATTTTGTTGTTGAGTTATTTCAGTCATCTTTGAATCTCTGTGACCCATTTGGAGTTTTCTTGGGACCGCTAGAGTGGGTTGTCATTTTCTTCTCCAGTTCATTTTATAGATGAGGAAATCAAGGAAAACTGGGTCAAGTGATTTGCCCAGGGTCACTAGCTAGTAGGTATCTTAGACTGAATTTGAACTGGGGAGGAGATGTCTTGCTGACTACAGGTCTGGCACTCTTATACATTGCAAGTATTTTAGAGTCCTAAAACAAAGTTCTCAAAGTAACATTGGTTTAGGTATCTTATTAATAACAGCAGTGTTTTTGTTATTTATTAAAAAAAAGCATGAGGTTGAACAGATCCCTGATCTCTATTTAAACTCATTAAGCCATAAAAAGAAGAATCTGATCCTAATTTTCCATGTCTCATTCACAACCATTGGAATTGTTTTTCATTAGGCACTAAAATAATCTTGCTCCCATGGGAACACTTGGAACCATTCTATCCCCCAGGTCATTTTTGATCATTTGTTTTAACCCAAAAAAGAGAATGTGTCAGTGATGTGCCAGGCCTCCAGTTCTAACTAAACCTGTGGTGTATTTGAATGAGAATCTTTCTTTCCACATAAATAAGTTATGGTTAGGAGTGGTTGATTTAGATGCTTTGTACAAAAAAAAATGCATACTTCAGGAATCCTCCAAGAATGAGAATGAATCATGGTTTGAGGAGAACCAAATCAAAGAGGAAAGCTATTATAGTGAGGAGGAAAGAAAGAAAACATATTAGGGTAGCTGAGTAACTATGCAAATTGAATAAATGAAAAATCACACTTGTATGCTATGGCTGGAAGACCGCTTAATCTTCTATGCTGGGAAGTCAATTGTGTTTAGCAATTTTCAATCTCTTCCTTTCAAAGCTGGAAAGTGTTATTTGTAATAATTAAGCTTAATGGCAAAGGAAGACCAGCTGCAGATGAAGAACAGACATGCTTTCCATTTTTTATATTTAAAAATATTTTCTCTGGATCAGTATGATAAAGAAAATGCAACCTGTGGAATTATGAAGTTTTCTTCTTCTACTTCTTTTTCTATTTATATGATGTAAAGTCCATTTTTATTATGCAGAATCTAAAAATTGACATGAAATTTAGATAGAGGTGAGCTCTCCTGTAAAAGAAAAAAATTCCACTCCCATTTTTATAGATTTGGCACTCGGAATTTTTCTCATCCCTAAAGGAAAGATAAACCTTAACCTTCCTATCTTTGGGCATAGAACTATGCCAGAGAGGGAAGCCAAGTATATTATGAAATCTCTTTCCCACACTCCCTCTACACAACAGTCATTGTTGTAATAAGAAACTACTTGTTCATTTTGCAAAGTGCTTTAGAGATAAAGCTATGAAGGGACCAAAGAGGGAGCTTCTTCCTAAGGACATAAGGACACTAATATCTCAAATTTATACTTTGATACTTTATAAGATTTGTGATTTCATCCATATAGGTACTTTTTGCCTGAATCTGTAACAACTCTCCCATGCTTTCTCATCCCATGTGGCATTGTATCCTGAATCCTCAATGGAACATCTAACCTATCATGCTGTAGGGTTCTTATACCTTTGTGTCTTGGATGTACCAGTATGCCTTTCAGTTAATAAAAATGGGTTTTTTCCCCCCATGTTCTCCAAGAAACTAACTTGCCAAGCCCTTTTCTAGCCTGAAGGTGTTTTTGTTTCCAAACTATGTTCAATCTGTTAACTCATTTCATTAATGCTGTGAGATTCAGTTTGGCAAAAAAAAAAAAAAAGGATAGAGAGCTGACTTCTAAGTCAGGAAGACCTGAGTTAAAACTCTGCCTCTGACACAAACTTGTTGTGTCAACTTTGGCAAATTGTGCCTTTTAGTTCTCCCAGACAACTCACAAAGACTGTAAGTTTCAGAGAATTACCTAATTTGAATTGATAGAAGGAGTTAGTCACTGGGAATTCCCCCACTATGAAATCACATGTCTGATTTAAAACAAAATAAAACAAAACTTATGCAACATTACTATAAGGTAGGAATGTGAATTATTATTGCTTTAATATTTCAAAGATATGTTAATTCACTGATGCTATTTTATATCCTTTGGTCAGCCCTAATTTATACTACACATAGCTGCCAAAGTAATTTGCATTAAGGGCAGATCTAACCTTGTATAGGACTCCCCTACACAACTGATTATAATGAATTTATATTGCCTTGAGGATAACAAATAAACTCCTTTTTTCCCAAGATCACTGTGTATTTTTTTTGCATCCCCCATTTGAACTTTCTTTGTAGTCTTCATTCATAGTACTCTCATCTTTTGTCTCTCTGTCTAAAATGTATTCCCTGGTTAACTTTGTCCTCCTTTATGAAACAGTTTAGGCATAATATTCTCTAGGAAGTCTTTTCTCATTTATACCCCACTTCTAGGGCCTTCTCTTTATGGCTACCTTGTTTTTAACTACTATGTGGGTATGTACATGGGTATAGATATGTCCATTTTATAATACATTGGTGTTTATATTCACACATTTAGGTATATATTATAAATATCTCTAACATACACTGTATACACATGAACAATATAGACAATATTCATATGCACATACACAAGTATCCATATGTGGGAGTGTGGGGTGTGTTCAAGGACTAGTACCTCTGGTATGAGGATTGCTGAGCCCTTTTTAGGGCTGCTTTCTAGCTTTTATGTCCCCCTGAGACACCTAAATCTCACCTGTGGCTCCAAGAAGCTGTAAGATGCACAGTGACCACACATTGGTAAATGGTTTTGGCTGGTGGCTTAAACCAGGTTAAGGGTAATCAAGAGAGTCTCAGATTTATTGGTGAGGTGTGGAAGGTGTCTATCCCAAGCATTTGAAGTCTTCCTCTGGTGGAATGATCAGAGGAGAACATTTTGTTCCCATGGCCATGAAGCCAGCTGAAGCATTTGCTGTGAATGCTTAGAGCTTGAATAGACATTGACACCAAGGTGGATCTAGAGCCATCACCAGCTATTTTGCCTCTGTCTTCCCATGGATCATGATGACTTTGGAAGAGAGGGTGAGGTAGAGGATTTTGTGCAGCTCCGTCTCACTTAAATACAATATATGCATACCTCAAAAGACATCACTAATATTTTATCATTCCTCAAAGTCCTATGGAGACAGGCAAAGTAGTAGGTGTGGGTACACTGGGAGCTGCTGTCCCAACCCTGCATACAGGTAGCCCAGTCCATAGGGTCATTACCCCTGAGAGCTGTAGTGAGTTTTGGCAGCCCCCTGGATGACTAAGCAACCAGGATCGCACTGCTCACCTCCTGATGCATGAGGATGTCTAGGAAAGGTGCCCTAAAAATTGTCTGTTTACCCAACCCTGGACTGATTACTGTGATAGGTGGGGATCTCACAGTGAGGTAGAGACACGCAAAAAAATCTATAAAAACTTCTTCAAAGAAGATTCCATTCACCATCAGTCCATGAAATGTGTGCACTCATTGACAACTATAGACCTCAAAGATGAAAGACTCTTGTTGCAAGAAAACTTAACAGGTATCATATCCAAATAGCAGCCCTAAGTGAACCAAGGCTGACAAATAGAAAGCAGTTTACTGAAGTCAGAGCTGGATACATGTTTTTCTGGAGTGGTCACAGTAAAGAGGAGTTCCATAAAGCTGGGGTAGGTTTTGCAACCATAACCAATCTAGTCAATATTCTTGAATGCCTACCAAAAGGAATGAATGACAGGCTCTTGACAATGAGATTGCCACTTCCAAGACAATGCCATGCCACCATCATCAGTGCATATATTCCCACCATGATGAACACTGATGAAGTTAAAGAAAAATTTTATGAAAACCCGGAGAGCCTTACCATCAATGTACCAAAAGGGGTGACTTTAATGCTAGAGTAGGCTCAGATCATCAGACATGGCAAGGAGTACTTGGGAGGAATGGAAGTTGGAAACAGCAATAGTAATGGTCATTTACTACTGAAGACTTGTGCATCTCCTAACTTTTTCACCACAAATCCTGTCTTGTTTACCTAAACACAAAAAAACTTCTTAGATGCACCCTGGTAGCAAACATTGGCATTTGAAGAGACAGACAAGATGTGAGAGTGACAAAGACAATACATGGTGAAGAGTGCTGGATTGATCACAGACTCATCCTCTCTAAGCTAAATATTTACATTCAAACAAAGCAGTGGCCTCAAGGCAAAATGACTACTACAAATTATAATGTCAAGAGATTAGACTATCTCTCTGAGATATTCAACAGTTTGTTGCTAACTTGAAAGGAAAAATTGAGTCAACCTCAGTTCCAAATAGTGGAGCAGAAAAAGAGTGGGCAGCTTTCAGAGTTCTGGTGTACAGCCCTGTATTTGCTCATCTGGGCTAGAATACTGGCAAACCCCAACACTGGTTTGATGTGAAAATGATGAGGAAATACAGAAACTGCTAAATGAAAAACAATAACTCCACAAGGTTTACCAGCAGGATAGTTCATCCATTTCTAAGAAGGCAGCATTTAATTTTATCAAAAGTAAAGTACAACTGAAGCTTAGAGAAGTGCAGGACTTTTGGTTCAGTAAGAAGGCAGATGAAATTCAGTTTTATGCAGACAATAACAAACCAAAATGCTTTTATGATGCCCTGATGACTATTGTTGGCCAAAGATCTATGAGGCATCTCAACTACTCAGTGCTGATAGATCCACATTGATTAATGATAGGGACGTGATCCTAGAGAGATGATCATAGTGTTCCCAATGGACCATCATTGATTAATGCAGAAGTCATTGACTGTTTACCTCAAGTTGAAGTCAATCAAGCCCTAACTGAAGAGGAGGCTTTTGAATGCCATTAGGCTCTTTTCAAAATGACAAATCATCTGCTGCTTATTCTATTCCAGCTGAGATTTACAAGGTGGGGGGGTCCGTTGCTCATTCAAACATGACTGAAATTTTCCAGGTTATATGGCATGAAGAGGTCATGCCCCAAGAATTCAAGGTTGCCTCCATCATTCATAAAGGTAAAGGAAATAGTTTGTCCTGTGACAATCACTGCATCTACTCATTTAGTCACTGCTGGTAAGATTCTTGCCAGAATCCTTCTCAATAGATTGATCCTTCATTCAGAAAATAGTCACCTCCCTGAGAGTCAGTGTGGCTTCAGAAAGGGTAGAGGAGCAGTCAATATGGTGTTTGCTCAACAACCCCAGGAAAAATGCCAGGAATAGAACAAAGGTCTGTATACAACATTTGTAGATCTGATCAAGGCTTTTCATATTATCAGTCTTGTGTGTTTATGGAAAATTATGTCAAAATTTGGTTGCCATGAAAAGTTCATCAGTATTATATGTCAGTTTCATGATGGCATGCTTGTCCGTGTCCTGGATAGTGGATGATATTCTCAAGATTTCCCAATCACCAATAGAGTGAAGCAAGGATATGTTCTTGCTCCCATGCTTTTTACCATGATGTTTTCAGCCATGTTATCAAACACTTTAACTGAGGATGAACATGGCATCAAGTATAGCTACCTCACTGTTGACAAATTCTTCAACTTGAAAAGGCTACAAGCCAAGACCAAAGTGGAAGGAGTGTTGATGCATGATCTTTTGTTTTCAGATGATTGTGAATTCAAGGCAACCTCTAAAGATGAAATGCAACAAAGTATGGATTGATTCTCTGCTTCTTGTGCTAATTTTGGTCCAGCAATTAATACCAAGAAAACATGGTTGCTCCATTAGCCAGTCAGTCATATATGGAATCACTGATTACAGCAAATGGAGAAGTTTTGAGTACTGTGGACAAGTTCACTTACCTTGGCATTGTCCTTTCCAAGGAGGTACACATTGACAATGAGGTTGACACACACATTGCCAGAGCTAGCTCAGTATTTGGGAGCCTCTGAAAGCACAGAAGAGAAGAAGTATTAGACTGACTACCAAACTGAAGGTCTATAGAACGGTGTGCTGACTTCATCGCTATATGCCTGTGAAACCTGGATAGTCTATCAGTGCCTTGTCAGAAAACTGAATTGCTTCCATTTAAATTGTCTAAAGAAAATTCTGAAGATCACCTGGCAGGAGAAGATACCAGACACTGAGGTCCTTTATTGAGCTAAACTACTTAACACTCCAACATTACTACAGAGAATGGAATTGTGATGGGCTGGACACGTTGTTAGAATGCTAGAGGTATGCCTGCCAAAAAAGCTATTCTATAGAGAACTCACAGGCACACAGCAAGTGCTCACAAGAGAGTCAAAAGAAGCAATACCAAGACACCCTGAAATTCTCATTGAGGAACTTTAGAATTGATTGTACAGCATTGGAGACATTTGCACAGGACTGCCCGGCATGGCATGCTCTCATCAAGGAGGGTGCTGTGCAATATGAAAAGTGTAGAATTGAAGCAACTCAAGGAAACATGACATACCTAAGTTTAGATACCCACCCCAGTTGTTCATGTGGACTATTTGTACCTGCTCTCTGGTAAAGCAGTCTGAGCTCATATTAGGCTGATCAGCTGCACTGTAATTTGTGCCAAACAGTTATGTTATTTTGGTCTTCTTCAATAATAAAGTACAAGAACCAACAAATATTTGTAATATATACCATATATAATACATCTGTACATAAACAAGTATGTATCTCTATTTCTTTGTGTCCCTCATTAAAATATATACTTATTACAAGTAGAAATTGTTTCATTTTATATTCTTGTATCCCCAGGGCCTAGACCATAACTCTTAATAAATACTTGGTGCTTGCCTGACTGATCAATCAATGAGCGATTGTCAATGGCTAAGATAAATAACCCCTCAAATTGCTCTAACTAAAAAGTTCATCTTCCTGGAGTCATTCTAGTGTTTAACCTCTCCTGAATCTTAGTTGGATTGATGCTTAGACAAAAGGTAGTCAGTCCATCCTTGGACCTATACTCAGAGTGTTTCCAGCTTGGTAGAGCCAACCAGAATTTGTGCTTCACTGATACAGCCTTTGAGAACCCATGGTGACTTGATTAGATAATCCCATGATGATGATGCTTATTTTTTGTTTTGGAAGATCATGACATCAGGAAGGTGGTGTCATGATCCATGTAAATTGGATTTGAGTAAGGGGGATGCTGTGGCAATCAAGTAGACTGTAAGTTGAGAGTAAATTTTATTACCCCCTGATAAACATTAAGGAAACCAATAGAGATCTTACCTAAATCACAGTCCTTTTATGTGATTTCTAACATCTTCTTCAATGGATTATGATTAAATTGAATTTCAGATTATTTCTCCTAAGAAGTAAATTGCAGAATCACTCCATAAATTGATCATATATTGAGGATTGATTGTGTAATTCATGACTTATTTCACATAGTCTAATGACAGAGAGTGATTCATAAAGTAATGATTAGAATCATATCCAAGATTCCAGGGAATGGCTGGCTCACACAAACTTTTCTCTTGGTACCTTGGAATGGCCTGAATGATTATATAATTTCCTAGGTGGATTAAAGGATTCCCTAACTTGATTTTGTCTTTCAGCAGTTTCACTGTCTAAGCACTTACTGTTCCTATCAGATTGTTCTCTGTTCTATGCTGGCCAAGGACATCAGACTCTGTCAGCATATACTTCAGAAATGATGGGAGCACATTCTATTTTGTTTTTGTGTTCCCACCTGGAATAGTCAGTCATTCCATGTTGGTCTCAGCTTTTCTCAGATGTTACTCTAACTCTATATTCTTTCTTGTACCATTGTTAATAGGATATATTAATGACTTCTTATTGACATAAAAAGGAGAAGAGAAGAGAGAATGGAAGAAAGGAGAAAAAAGGGGGACTGGAGAAGGGGGAGGAAGAGATAAGGATCGGGTAAAAAGGAGATGGGAAGGGAGAGGAGAAGGGGGGAAGAGGATAGCACATTGGGGGATAAAAAGAGAAGGGAGGAGAGAGAATATGAAAGGGGAAAGGAAATGGAAGATGAATGGAGAAAAAATAGAGAGAAGGGTGGAAATGGATAAGAGGAGAGGAAGAGGGGCAGCTAGGTGGTGCAGTGGATAAAGCACTGGTCCTGGAGTCAGGAGTACCTGGGTTCAAATCCAGCCTCAGACACTTAATAATTACCTAGCTGTGTGGCCTTGGGCAAGCCACTTAACCTCATCGCCTTGCAAAAAAAAAGAGGAGAGGAAGAGAAAAGAGATGAGAAAGGAGAGAAGAGGAGAGTGAAGGAGAAGAGATGAATTCTGAAGATCCTGTTCTTCACTAGTCTCACAAGACCTTCAGAAATTGCCATAGAGAATGAGAAGCCACGCCATGGATTTGTTTGTGTACCTCCTCTTCATTAGAATCATTTTAGAACCTATCATTTGAGAAAGAACCACTCCTACCATGGTGAACCTCGTGATTAGAAAATTCACAATTCTTTGGTGAACTACTATATTTTTTCACTGATTCTGACATAGTAAACAAAGAAGTGAGTTTGGGTTAGAATCAAAGGGTCTTCTGTAAATATGGGCTTCTATTTATTTATCTTCAAGTCAAGAAAGATATCTTTCTATTGTTTATTTGTTGTATGATCCTGGGCACATCATGCTTCCCCTTGCCAGTTTGTGGCTTAAAGATGGCCCTGCTCTCATCACATTAATATAATCAAGAACAGTTTTCCAATTTTAAGCCTCCTTACATGCAAAAAAATGGATGCATTATTTTCTTCTTGAAGATTTATCCATAGCTGACCACATCTGAAAAACTACTCTGTTCATTTCTGGCTGCCACATTTTAGGAAAGAGATGAGCAATCCAGTGAATTCAGAGGTCAATGAGGACAGTGAGGGGGAGATACTTGCAAGGCTTGACTGAAAAGATTGGCAGAATTTTTAAATTTGGAGAAGAAAAGATTTTATGGAATGGAGAAGGAAGAATAAGTGTTATTTAATTATTTGAAAGACTGTCACATAAAAGGATTCAGTTTACTCTATATGGTCCACAAGAGATTTGTGAGCTCTGGATAGAAGTTGCAAGGAGGAAAATTATAGTCTAATATAAACAAAATCAAAAATATTTTGCAACAATTGGTAGTCTCTAAAAGTTGAAGGGGGCTGCTTTGGAAGGTTAACTAAGTCAGTGACGTGGTACAGTGAATAGAATGCTAGACCTGGAATCAGAAAGACTCCTTTTCTCCTGCCTCAGATTCTTACTGGATATATGATCCTGGCCAAGTCACTTAATCCTCTGGTTCCTCGTCTGCAAATGGATTGGAGAAGGATTGGCAAACCTCTCCAGTAGCTTTGCCAAGAAAACCCTAATAAAGAATCATGAAAAGTTGGGTACAACTGAAACATCTAAATCACAACAGCAAGGTTACCTGGAAGACAACTTGTATAGGCAGTTTTAGAAGAGGGGCTTCTTTTTTGTATAGGTTGAACTAGAATGGAATAGGTGAAATTTCCTTCATTCATCAGACATCAGATTTTTACCAAGATGTACATTTAAAAAAAATTCAAATGCAACATTATGCTATGATTGGAGAGCCCATTAAATTGTACTTGGGGGGGGGGCTCTTTTTTAATTGTATCATAGTTACTTTTGTTTTTACATTTTAATGACTGATTAATGAAATGATTAATGATACAGAAGCATTTGTTGTTGAGGATATTGGGGTTAATGTTGCAGTTAAGTTGCAATAGAGATCATTGTTCCTCAGTGAAACAGAGTGACCTTTTCATTTGCAAAACAAAATGATTTCTTAATAACTTGGCTCTTTGAAGCCATTGGGAGATGGAAGTATACCTGATTGCATTTTCTCTATCAGCAATTTTGAGGATCTTTTAAGCAAATAATCAAAAATATTATGATAGGCTGAACATCAGTTGATAAATTCAACATAAGAAGCATATTTTAAAGTGCCTACTATATGTCAGGTCCTGGGGATAGAGACAATAACTGCCTTCAAGGATGTTACATTCTATTGGGGGCAAACAATGTATGTTCAGAGAAGGTTCAAAATGAGGGGAAAAGTGTGACCTTTTAAAAAATTGAATAATTTAAATTTTTCCAAATTACCTACAAAAATAATTTTCAATCTTTGCTCTTTATAATTTTGAGTCCCTTTATCCTTTCTCCCCTCATGCAGAAGTCATTTGTTAAAGATTATACATGTGTAGTCATGAAAAACATATTTCCATATTAATCATAATATGAAAGAAAACATAACCCTCCTTTCCCCCAAGAAGAAAAATAAAGTTAAATAAAGAAAGTAGACTTCTATCTTCATTCAGATTTCATCAGCTCTTTCTCTAGAAGAGGATAGTAAGTTTTATCATAGAATAATCAAAAATCTTTGTATTGCTGAAATATAACAAAAAGTTGATCATTGTATACTATTGTCACTGTGTACAATGATCTCCTGGCTTTGCTTATTTTACTTTACATCAGATAATGTAAATCTTTCCAGGTTTTTCTTGATACCATCCTGCTCATCATTTCTTATAGAACAATAGTATTCCATTATATTCATATATACCATAGCTTGTTTAGCCATTACCCAGTTGATGGGCACCTTTAATTTCCAGGTCTTTATCACCACAAAAAGAACTGCTATGACTATTTTTGTAGCTGAAAGTCCTTTTCTTTTTCCTTTGATCTCTTTGGAATACAGACCTAGTAATGGGATAGGTGTATCAAAGGGTCCATTTGATTACTTTTTGGGCATAATTCTAAATTGTTCTCCAGAATTGTTCACAAGTCCATCAACAATGTATCAGTATCTCAATTTTCCTACATCCCCCCCTCCAGTATTTGTCATTTTTCCTTTTTTTCTTATTAGTCAATTTGATACATATGTTTTAATTTGCATTTCTTTAATCAGTTGTGATTTAGAGCTTTTTTTTCATGACTATAAATAGCTATGAAAAATTGCCCCTTCTTAAAAAACTTTGTTTGAGAGAATGAAAGAGGTATTCAAGAATGTGTACTCTGTGGAAATTTTTAGACCACTGCACAGATGTGAATTCCTCAAAGCATCATTTGTAATTCTCAACAATAAACTTCATGTAAACATCCATTTTTTTAGCAGTACTATATTTTTAAAAGATCTGTTTAGTTCTCTGCTAGATTAGCTAGCAGTTGATAGAAACAGACAAATATTCCTATAAATAATTCCTGTTCTAGATCCACTAGCCAGAAGTTTCCTCAGCCTCCCAAAGAGAACAGAGTTGCTGTTTTCCCCCACTCACCATTAGAGAGTAGAAATTTAATTTAGAAACCAGACAAGAGAGAGGGCTAAGTAGATGTCTGCTTCCTTCAAGGAAGGCCATATATAATTGGAAAATGTGCCAGCTTTGCGCACTTTAAAACACACACACACACACACACACACACACACACACACACACACACAAATGTGGTCTCATTTGATCTCTCTGACAACCTTGTGAGATAGTTGTTGTGATTAGTATTCTCATTTTACAGTTGAGAAACTGAGGCAAATAGAGGATATTACTTGCTCAAGGTCACACAGCTAGTACATACTGTATTGGAAATCAGATGGTCCTCACTCCAGATCCATTTTTCTATCCATTGTACTACAGTTGCCTCCACTAGCTATGTGACCTCTGGCTAAGTTCACTTGTCTTTTCTAAGGATCAGTTTTCTCTTCTGTTAAGTAAGTTTGGTCCTCTTCTAGAATGAAGGACAAACAACAATAATAACAACAGTAGCAACTACCTCAAAGGATAGCTAAGCATTTTGTAAATCTTAAAGTCAACTGGGATCTTTGAGGAAGTAGTTGGGAAGGAAATTTATTCCAAGCATAGGGGATGACTAATTAAACATCAAATAGTGGGAGATGGTTATTGTTTTAGAGAAATAGGGAGAGTGCCAGTTTAACTAAATCTGAATTATAGGAGGGCAACTAATGTGCAGTGGGTCTGGGAAGATAGATTGGGTCAGGTTGTGAAGGATTTTAAAAGTTAAACTAAGGAGTTCATATTTTATCCTAGAAACACTTCATCAGTGCCTTTGGTCACACTGGTGCTTAAGGAAAATCACTTTGGCAGCAATAGGGAGGAAAGAGGTAGAGAGACCAATTAAGAAGCTTGAGCAAGAAAAGATGAAGATACTAAAGTTAATAGATATTTGAGCTGAGAAAAGTGATCAGATGTGAGATTTGTTTTGTGAAGTGGAAAACAAGATCAGGCAACATTTCAGACGTAAGATAGGGCAGGCTGAGAAGTTCTAGATAATCAGATTTCTACAAACCTAGGGGATTGGAGTGATCTTTGACAAAATTAGAGAAGTTTTAAAGAGGAGTTGAATGTGGAGGAAATATGTTTGGCTTTCAATAAATTGAACTTGAGATATGTTTGTTGTTTTGTTCTTGTTGAGGCATTTCAGTTGTTTGACTGAACATGACCCCATTTGGGGTTTTCTTGTAATGATTTGTCATTTCCTTCTCTAGCTCATTTTACAGATTAGGAAACTGAGGCAAAGAGGGTTAAGTGGCTTGCCCATGATCACAGAACTAACAGGTGTCTGAGGCTGGATTTGAACTCAGTCTTCCTGACTCCAGGACCAGCACTCTAGCCACTGTACCACTTTGCTACGTAAGATATGTTTGGACTATCCAGTTTGAAATGTCCTTAGGAAGTCAGTTTTGTTTCCTGAAGATCACACTGATGCTGGATATACAGAACCTTGAATTACCTGCATAAAAGGTGATAATTAAACCCCTGCCAGATGGTGAGGTCACTGAAAGAATGTGTGTAGAAAAGAGAAGGAAAAATAAAGGTTATAAGGCTCATCTTGGACCTCAGAAGAAGTTATTTCCCTCAGGCATATGACCTATTGCTAATCCCTTCTTGAAATCTATTATTGGAGCAAAGACCCATTATATCACTCCCCATTCCAGATGAAGTGGCAGCAGCTATTAAATTACCTAGGACAACTAAGCAGGCCATATCCTAACCAGGATTTGGGCACCTTTTCTTTTGTAATTTTTATAGCATTACCAAGATAAATAGGGAGAATTTGTAACAATTTCCTATTGATTCTATTTAACTACAGGTAAGCTTACTCTTGTTTTAGATAATATTCCATTTTTCTTCCAGAAATGACTTGAAATAAGATATATGTTAGCAAAATCATCCAGATACATGATTCCCAGCAGTTAATGCTACTGTGTCACTAGGTTGAAATAAAATTTATTTCCTTTTTACTGAGAAAAATTTAAGGTTATATCCCTACAGAGTTAACTAGTTTGACCAACTAAATCCCAAGAGTGAGAAAATCATAATTATAAACTCAAATATAAACATTTTTTAAAAATTATATTCTAGAAAAAAATAAGCTCTATTGGCATTACTATAGTCATCTCAAGAGATACAATTAACATATAATTTGGTAGTTATTAGAGGCACATAGGTGGTGCACTAGATAAAGCATGTAGTGTTGGAATCAGGAAGAGCTGAGTTTAACTATTCCTCAAACACTTCCTAAAACCTTAGTTTTCTCAGTGTAAAACAACTGTAACTATACCTATTGTTGTAAGACTCTAGGAAGATATTTGTAAAGTGCTTAGCTAGTACAGTGCCTCACATATAGTAGGCACTCTATAAATCTTATTCCTCTTTTCATTCTTTTTCTCTAATTCAAATTGCTTATAGATCATGATTCAAATTATAATTAAACTTCCAGGTCCTAAGATAAATCAAAATCATGAGTTGAGGAGTAATGTATCCTTTTTTCTTTAATATTATTTTATGTAAAGATAGTTTTCAACAAACATTTTTATAAGCTTTTTGAGTTCCATATTTTTTTCTCTCCCCCTCCCTTCCCCCTCCCTATGGCAGTGGCTAATCTGATATAAATTATGCACGTTCAATCATTTTGAACATATTTCCATGGTGGTCATGTTATAAAAGAAGAATCAAAATGGAAGGGGGAATAAAACATGAGAAAAAGAAAGGAGAAAACATTTTTAAAAGTTCAAATGATATTCTTTAGTCTGCATTTAGACTCCATAGTTTTTTCCTCTGGATGTTAATGGCATTTTCCATCACAAACTGCATAAAGTAGCAAAAACCCCTGCCATCTGAGAGAACATCCTATGAGTTCACAATGCATGAATTTCTCAACTCTACAACTCATGTAAAAGCATTTTATATATCTTTAGGAGAAAACGGAAATTAAGTGGAATGAGGTAGCAAAATGTGTTCATGAGATCTCAATGGCTCTTGGCATACTAGACAAGGAAAACCAATTCGTTCCTGTCAGGAATCTCAAAAGGGGACAAGATTGTTAGAAACTGAGATCCAGCTTGAACTGGATCCTTGACAAGGCAAAATCTCAGGGTGGTGAACCAGAATACAGTTCAGCTCAACCCTAAGTGGTGTCTTAAGTATAGGAATGTAAAGACCTTGGTTGGTTCTTGTCCTTTGTTATGGAAGAAGACTAATATGATATCACTATATGAGACAAGATACAATGTACTGACTGAGACTGATCAAACCCAATGAATTCAGAATGCTCTACTACAGGTCAGGCACAAATGGTCCATGTGAAACCTGGGATGGGTGCTCTAAAGTTATGCATCCCACATTTCCTTTGAGCTGCTTCCATTCTGCCTTGTTCATAGAGTGCAGTACCTTTCCCATGATCACATGCCATGCTGGGTGGTTCTGTGCCAGTGTCTCTCATGCTGCACAATCAATTCCCAAGTTCTTCTTTTTTCCTTTTTTTAATTAAAGATATTATTTGAGTTTTACAATTTTCCCCCAATCTTGCTTCCCTCCCCCACCCCCACCCCACAGATAGCACTCTGTCAGTCTTTACTTTGTTTCCATGTTTTACCTTGATCCAATTTCGGTATGATGAGAGAGAAATCATATCCTTAAAGAGAATAGAATTCTCAGGGGTAACAAGATCAGACATAAGATATCTGGGGTATTTTTTCCCAAATTAAAGGGAATAGTCCTTGTACTTTGTTCAAACTCCACAGCTCCTTATCTGGATACAGATGGTACTCACCTTTGCCAACAGCCCAAAATTATTCCCAATTGTTGCACTGATGGGATGAGCAAGTCCTTCAAGGTTGAACATCACTCCCATGTTGCTGTTAGGGTGTACAGTGTTTTTCTGGTTCTGCTCATCTCACTCAGCATCAGTTCATGCAAATCCCTCCAGGTTTCCCTGAAATCCCATCCCTCCTGGTTTCTAATAGAACAATAGTGTTCCATGACATACATATACCACAGTTTGCTAAACCATTCCCCAATTGAAGGACATTTACTGGATTTCTAATTCTTTACCACCACAAACAGGGCTGCTATAAATATTTTTGTACATGTAATGTTTTTACCCTTTTTTCCTCATCTCTTCAGGGTATAGACCCAGTAGTGGTATTGCTGGGTCAAAGGGTATACACATTTTTGTTGCCCTTTGGGCATAGTTTCAAATAGCTCTCCAGAAGGGTTGGATGAGTTCACAGCTCCACCAACAGTGTAATAGTGTCCCAGATTTCCCACATCCCTTCCAACAATGATCATTATCCTTCCTGGTCATACTGGCCAATCTGAGAGGTGTGAGGTGGTACCTCAGGGAAGCTTTAATTTGCATTTCTCTAATAATTAATGATTTGAAGCATTTTTTCAAATGGCTATGGATTACTTTGATCTCCTCATCTGTAAATTGCCTTTGCATATCCTTTGACCATTTGTCAATTGGGGAATGGCTTTTTGTTTTAAAAATATGACTCAGTTCTCTTTATATTTTAGAAATGAGTCCTTTGTCAATTGTAAAGATTGTTTCCCAATTTACTACTTTTCTTTTGATCTTGATTACATTGGTTTTATCTGTGCAAAAGCTTTTTAATTTAATGTAATTGAAATCATCTAATTGGTTTTTAGTGATGTTCTCCAACTCTTCCTTAGTCATAAACTGTTCCCTTTTCCATAGATCCGACAGGTAGACTAGTCCTTGATCTTCTAATTTGCTTATAGTATTTTTTTATGTCTGTGTCCTGTAACCATTTGGATCTTATCTTGGTAAAGGGTGTGAGGTGTTGGTCTAATCTAAGTTTTTTCCATACTAACTTCCAATTATCCCAGCAGTTTTTTATCAAAGAGGGAGTTTTTATCCCAATGGCCAGACTCTTTGGGTTTATCAAATTCCCAAGTTCTTAAGAGAGATAATTATTGAAATTCTGACATTACTTGTCATGTAACCCTGATTGCACATCTAGGTCCATATTTAGTCATCCTGATTCAGATCTGGTCACTGGACCCAGATGGTTCCAGAGAAGAAAATGATGTTGGTGACTTAGCATGGCATCCCCTCCCTCTAAGATGGCAGGGGTTTTTGCTACTTTATGCAATTTGTGATGGAAAATGCCATTAACATCCAGAGGGGGAAAACCTATGTTGTCTGAATGCAGACTAAACATAACATGATTGTTATGGCATCATCTCCCTGATATCATGCTTTTCTTCAAGAATAAAGGGAAAATGTCATTATTAAAGTAATGGAAGTCTATATACTTTTTTAAATCAATTTTCTGTCATTATATTAATAATTTTCTGTCAAACCATAGTATTTAGATAATTTTATATATATATATATATATATATATATATTATTAGTGTAAGGAATTTTTGCTCTACCTGAAAAGATCAATACCATCTTTATTCCTTTGACTATCAGAGTTTTCCAAGGAAGTAAGAGACTAGGTGTCTAGGCCAGGGTCACACAACTATTCAAACCAAATATTTCTGAATTTTGGCTCAGCTATTTCTATAATGTTTAACTGCCTCTTCTTGCTGTGAAAAATTTGATTTTTAAAAAAGGAATATTTTAAAATATGTTAATTGTTTTTACATAATTTTCTTCTTTATCTAGCTTCTGAAGCATTGCATGAGGTTATTACTCTCTTCACTTATCCTCTCACCTTGTTATAATTTGAGCAAATCTCAAAATTATTTTAATTACAAGATTAAATGTCCCTCCAAGGAAAGTTCATTTGACCACTAAACCCTAAATTAAGTCCACTTCAGTCATTAAATAGCTGCTGCTAAAATGAATAATTTGTTACTTCTAACTCTGGTTAAAATTGAACGAAGACAAAGAACTTATCATCCCCAAATGATTAAAAAATATTGTCACTTTTCTTATAGACTTGAGGAATATTCCACAGACCTGCAGGGCCATCATTTTGAAATGAGAATGTTACTATTCATTTTGACTCCACCCTTTAAGGAAACAAGACCAATAAAATCCTTGAAATAGTTAGGATGCAGTTGTTGTCCTTCTTTCTTGAAGAGAATCATGGCAGCAGGAAGGTGATGCCTCACTCTCTCCTCGGAAGCCATGGGTCCAATGGCCAAACATGGATCAGGATGACTGTAGATGGCCCTGGATGGAGTAGGAGACTCTGGGCTTTTTTAACTTTTTAAAGCCTTTTAAACCAAGTCTTAGTTTGTCTGAGGCAATGCCCATTCAATGATTAAGGTTAGGTAAGAATAAATGAGGCGTTCTAAGAAAGTAGGGATGACTGAATGGGAAAACTTTCTAATAACTTATGTAGTTCATCATTATTTTGTTGAGGCATGAATTCAGGGATCATTCAGTTCCATAATTTCAATATAGATGCCTACTTTTTCCTAGGATGAGCCATAATCTTCTCCACTGATAGAAAAATCTGAAAGTTGTAATCCTGCTCCATATGAGTTCAGAGTCAGTTTAGGATAGAGTTTAAGGATCTTAAGAAGAGAACTTCCTGGAGTGGGATTGGGGGGGGGGATAGGAAGAGAAGAGTACATATATTCTCATATTTCTAGGCAAAACACTGTATTGATCTTAAAAAGAAAAATACTTGGCATACCAGGAACAAACTAAATAATTCACAAATCCAGAGACTAGGTAGGAATCTGAAGTTTGGGGCTAGATCATCTATTCAAAGTGTTTTTGTGATGATGGGTGTCAGCTTGGAAGTCATTTCAGGTGTCAATGAATGACAGCCCTTCACTTAGTATTTCCCTCCCAGGAAGTCTTTTCTAGGTGGCTGTATGAGAGCCACACTCCTATCTCTGTGCATTTGCCTCTTCTGAAGAACTATGAATGGTAGTTTAACATAGAATTACCAAAAGGCTTAAAACTTCCATGGGTTATTAAAAAAAAAAAGAAATACAAGTGTGGGATAGAAGCACTATTTAATGCTTTTTATATTTAGATAAAGCTGCTAGAGACCTTATAGGTTATTAAATTCAGTCCCCTCATTTTGGAAGGAGTGAGTTGCTTTTGGGCTGCTAGGTAACACAGAAGATAAGAGAAGAGGCCCTGAAATCAGAAGAACAGGAATCTCAGATACCTAACTAGCTCTTTAACCCTAGACAAGTCACGTAACCCTGTTTATCTCAGTTTCCTCATCAGTAAAAAAAAAAAAAATTGGAGAAGGAAATGGCAAACCACTCCAGTATCTTTGCAAAAAAAGTTCAAATGGGGTGATGGAGAGTGGGACATGATTGAAAAGACCCAACAGCAGCAAGTAACTATATGAGGCAGAATTTGAACCAGTTTTTCAGATTCTAATTCTGAGGCCTATCCATTATGTCAGTGATATTAAAGTCAAATGAGGCAATAATACATATAGAAGGATCTCTGCAGCTAAAATCTGTTTGATTTTATTTTTACTTAAGTTGTTAAATATTTCCCAATCACATTTTAATGTTTTGATTGTGGGCAGTACATATGACACTTCTGTGCTAGTATCATGATATCTCCTAGAATTTGGCATTGATTTTGCAAAAGCCAGAGGTTTGATTCCTCCATGGGATATCCAGATAGCTTTGGTCAGTGACAATTCTATGGACTGTAACCTTGATGCTAGCAATTTCACAAATAGTTAATAAAACAAGCCTCCCTCCTGTTGCAGTATGTATATATAGGTAGATCCTTTGCATCTAAGTTTTACCAAACTTTTTATTTATTATAGGAAAGGATGTGCTAACAAATGTTTAAGAACTAGCTCATAAAAAAAGATTGGTCATGACACTTAAGTTTAACATTCATTACTAATATATTCTTCACCACTTTAAGTCTAGACAATCAACCTAACAATAAGTTAGGTTATAGTACCCTGGTTTGTGTTATTTGTTCATTTCCAAGGTATAAATGCTCATAATGAAAATTTAACAGATTCTCTTGAACCCACCAATTATAGGGGAAGGTAATGGGTATGTGTGTAATGATTATAATATAACAAATAAACTATGTCAATAAACTTTGAAAATAAATCACAGATCCTGGCTCACAAAAGAGCTCTTTAAGTTCAATTAGAATGAAACAGTTTACCACTGTTTGGAATATGTTCAAAAGGGGTGCTCTGTTGACAATTTAGTATCACAAGGAATAGAATTACCCACACAACACTAGAAACCTTAATTTCACAGAAAATTAGATGTAGCTTCTAATGGAGCCCAGTTTGTAACAAGGGAGAAGCTCAAACACTGGAAGATCTACCTCAATATTGATGGATGAAAATCCAAATCCTAAATGTTGATGAGGAAAGCAGTAGTCGGGAGTTTTCACTGAAAGAGCACAGTGCTCCACTGTCAAATGATATATTCAGTATGCTAATAACAGCACCATTTATACTGCTATGACTAGGCATATGTCAATGTTTCCACAGTTAACTTTTCCCATTCTCTGTTCTGTTTTAAGAAGAAATTTATCCAGACTGAGAGTTCCCAAATAAAGTTTTGGCCCAGAAACAACATTTTACTAACTTAAAACAGGAAAGTGATTTAAGCTGTCTCAGTGAAACAAAAGTGGCTTTGTATTTAGTACTGAAATTAAGTAGCCTACATGAATTTCATCATGGGGAGTGGTGGGTTCCTTGTACTAGTACTAAAATATAAATGATAATTTTGCTTAGAAATATAGGAAAAACTTTTTTTAACCTTCTGACTTGGTACATGAGTTTAACAGTTGGATTAATATGTAAATGTTCCCTTTGCTTCTGGATCAACAAAAACATAGCCAAAAAATAATTCAAAGTTTTCATATTCTATTTGTTTTTAGATTTTATGAGGTAAAACATTCTATTTGTTTTTGTTTTATGAGGTAAAATCAGGATTCATTAAAAATTATACCATTTGCATTTTAAGGTGTAAAATAAACCTAAATGGTATAAGTTGAAATAAGTTAGATCATTAAGAAGTCAGTCATGGTATTTCATTTCATTTTTAAATTAAGAGTTTTTCAATGAACAAAAATTCATATATTTTTTATTCTTCCCTAACCATTAGAATATGCCCAAATCAAATCCATATGACAAAGATGCATAATGATGAAAAATAGATTCTGACTGTTGTTGTATGTAAATCAATTGTGTCCTACTCTTTCTGACCCTGTATGGAGTTTCTCGGAAAAGATAAAATAGTGGTTTGCAGTTTCCATCTCCAGTGGATTAAGGCAAATAGAGATTAAATGAGTCATTTATATGCCCAGGGTCACAAAGTTAGAGAGGTTGGATTTGACTCTAAACCCATTAATCCATCTAGCTACCTCTAAAAAAAAAAAAGACTTTGAGTCTGTCACCTCTCTGTCACTTAAGTAGTCACTAAATAGCATGTTTTGTTATCACCCATCTGGAATTGTATTTGGTCACTGAATTGATCAGTTCTTAAGACTTTCAAAATTGTTTGTTTTTACTGTTGTTGTATAGTTTAAGTTGTTCTCCTCTTTGCTTTGTTCCACCTGTTTGTATGTTTTCCTAGATTTCTATGAATACATATCCATTATTATTCTTTATTCTACAATACCGTATAATAAGTCATTACATTCACATTCATAATTATTTTAATCATTTTCCACTTGATGTGCCACAATGAAATGGTTACTATAAATATTTTTGCATGTATGTTTCTTTTCTTTGATATTTTTGGGGGGTACAGGCCTAGTAATAGTATAGGTGAATCAGAGAAAAATCATAATTTAATTCTTGGGCATTTTTTCTAAATTTCTTTCTCAAAGACTGAAATGAACTACAACTTTCCTTGCAGCTCTTTCAACATTTGTCCTTGTACTTTTTGGGGGGTCAGTTTTACCATTCTGATGACTGTGAGGTAGACATTGGAAGAATCTACCTTTAAGGGCAGATTTTTAGAATTGCTTGAATTTGTGTTTTTCTATTTTTGATTTAAAGAATTTTTAAATATAGCTACTTTTTTGCTTTGTTTTCCTTAGAAAACTTCTTAAACATATCCTTTTTTAAAAAACATATCCTTTAACCATTTATCAATTAGAGAATTTGCCTTGGGATTGATTTCAGATAGCTAATGTTGTTATTGTAATTTCAGCTAAACTGGATATCTTAAACTGAATAGGAAATTGTGAGATGTGGAATTTAAATTTTCTAGAACTGGTATGATCAGCAAATTTGCATAGAGTGCTGGGTTTTAATTCAGAATCTCAGAACTACTATTCTGTTGAAATTGTCCCTACTAAAATGTTTTATGGAAGTAACCACTAAAATTCCTATCAGCCTTATCTTTGATCAGGTATTAGTGATACAAAGGTTGACTTGTCTCAGATCTAATGATAATAATGGTGGGTGACATTTAGAGCATAACTTAAAGTCTGTAAAATAGTAGAGGTGGACCTTACTCAGATTGATATCTGTTAGACCACATTGGTTAGTTCAAATGTTTGAATAAAATGAGGCACTGGTACATCATTCTAACAAAAGAAGCAATAGCACAGCAATGACATACAACAAGGCTGTCCCAGCACTGAACTTGGATAGACATGTTCCCCTTCATCTCCAAATGGAAACTTATTTGGTTGGAAGAGCATCACTCATTTTAGTGGGCCTTTTATTCACTTAAAGGATCAAGAAATCACATCAATATGGCTAGAGGCTGCCAGGAAATCCAATGTCTATCCAAGATAGGCATAAACTTGAGGTTTAGTTCCTTGGATCAGTGATGTCTCAGGGACAAAAAAAAAGCTAGCCTTAACCCATTTTGGAGGAGGATGCAAGGGGAAACCCTGGTAGGTTCACTCAAAGCTTTTTTGCAAATATCATCTCATTTGATCCTCACTGGAATACTTTGATAAAGGTGCTATGACTATCTTCCTGGTACAGATTAAGAAACTGATTGAAAAAAGGTAATTTGGGGGCAATTAGGTGGCGCAGTGGATAAAGCCCCGGCCCTGGAGTCAGGAGTACCTGGGTTCAAATTCGGTCTCAGACACTTAATAATTACCTAGCTGTGTGGCCTTGGGCAAGCCACTTAACCCCATTGCCTTGCAAAAACCTAAAAAAAAGAAAACAAAACCAAAAACAAGGTACGAGGTGAGAGATTCTAACTTAGGAGCTTTTGATTTTGAGCCCATTCTTCCCACTATTCCATGCTGCCTCCTGAGATGTTTTGTACCTAATTACATTTACAGTATAGACATAGATGCAATTTCTGGAGTTGGCTCTCAGTTATCTCTGACAAGTAGCTTCAGTTTCTCCTCCTTGTCTTTCCTTCAACCCAGTCCTTGCTCCCAGGGACCTTTGCATCATCAGAACCAGCCTTGAAAAGAGTAAGTCCATGATAATATTTCATTTGCAAGGCTAATATGAATACTCTTTGTTGCTGAGAATTTTGATAATGAGGTCAAAGTAGAAGGAAATATGAGATCAGCCTAGCATGTTATCTAATGGAGTCCTGCACATTATTATGCCACAGAAAATATAGGTACTCAGGAAAATTTGTTGGTGATTAGAAACCTGGTGATTTGTCAGTGGGATTGATGGCATCCATCAATGATTTCAAGTTCTCAACTTCCAACATTCTTGCTTTATTCTCAATTATCAGAGTGATGCAGACAGATGGTGTAGAAAATTATATTATACATATCTGAATGTCAGTTATACACCAATCTCCAATTTATGAATAGGTTGGATTCATTTATAAGTTGATTATTTGAAATTCAGAATATACTTTCCCATTAAAAAAACAACAATATTATAAATGGTGGTTATCGACTATCTCCTAAAAGCCTAATCAATTCATAATGTAATTGAAATTCTGAATATCAGCTATGTTAGCAGTTTTCCTCCATAAAATAAGTTGGTGTTCAACTTATGATGTCTTTGGTTCTCTTTGATAAAATAAATGTGTATTAAGACTTTTTCAAAATAGAGTTACTGGGGCAACTAGGTATCAG
This sequence comes from Macrotis lagotis, assembly GCF_037893015.1. Lineage (NCBI taxonomy): Eukaryota > Metazoa > Chordata > Mammalia > Peramelemorphia > Peramelidae > Macrotis > Macrotis lagotis. The sequence continues at coordinate 484,645,423 of NC_133658.1, forward strand.
GAGAACCTGAGTTCAAATCTGGCCTCAGATACCTAATACTCTGTGACCCTAGGCAAGTCACTTAATTTCATTGCTTTGCAAACCCCCCCCTCAAAAAAAGTTATGTTCAAAATACTATTGATTCAAAGAACCTTTAAAAAGTAAAATAGAATAAGAAAATTTTAATTGTTTTTTAAAGATTACTCCTTCATTTTGGAAAAGCAGATTTAATTAAAAGAGAGCAAAGAAACAGATGGAATTTAAAGAACAGTATCTACTTTGACTTCAAAAATGTGTAAGTTACCTCTTCTTTGGTATAGGGTCATCAAAAATGGAATGAAACTTTCTAGGATAATTGCGCAAAAGTTGGAAAATAGAAAGGGGGAATTAAGGCAGTTAAATAGTATGAAGAAGAAGCAAATTAACTACTGAAATCATGAGAGAGAAAAAAAATGGGAAGCAGTGAGGTACAGAAATTTTGCTCCCAGGGGAGGGGAGCAAGGGAGGGGGAGGTAGGGAGGGAATTAAAAGTGGAAGGGAATGAGACATATTAGTTCCTCAACAAACCACTATAGTCTGAAACTGCCTGGTTTAGTCATTTATTAATTGCCTATTTATGGACCAGATACTATGCCTAGTGCTGGTTATACAAAGAAAGATAAAATACAGTCCCTGTACTTCTATTTCTGTAAAAAGTGATTGAAAATGATTATGTTTCATATAATAACCTCCTTTTGATCAAATTATGAATTAGAGGAATGGTTGAGGTCCAGTCAAGATATAAAAACACCTAAGGGTAATTAAATTAATTAGCATTTGCAAAGGGTCAGTTTATAATTCTATCATTAGATCTTTGAAGTGGTAGACATTTGGGTTGGGTCTTTAGACTCTACCTTTCTCTGGAATGTATTTCCACACTCCCCCCACCCCAACCTCCTCCTTCCATCCCCACCTCCAACTCTTTCTGGGTTTCCTCAGCCTTTTCACCTTGCTCTGGGAATTCTGTGGTTGGGCAAGCCAGAGGTAAAATGATAGTGACTTTGAAGTTCAAGGTCACATCTATTCCAGTGAGAAAGTTCTGTCCCTACTAACTGAAACCTTCTCCAAACAGGATAGCTATAGGTCATGACTTTGTAAACTATCAATAAATATGCTTTTAACCTAATTCAGATTTTGCTCTTCCTTAAGGCCAAAACATCCCTACTTTGGAGAGTTTTTTGAAATAACTTCCACTATTGGAGATAAGAGAGGGAGGGCACTAGAATTAAAAGGATTGAGAAGAGACTTCCCATAGAAGATGAGATTTTAGCTGAGACTGTCCAGAAGCTAAGAAAGCCTGGAGGCAGAGATAGTTGGAGGATGGAGGCAGGGACAAGGATGGGTCTAAGGTCCAAGACTGGAAAGGTGGGTGTGTGGGTGGCAGATTATGAAGGACTTTAAATTCCAACTAGAGGATTTTATTTTTGATCCCAGAAGAGTTAGGGACCAATGGAGTTTACTGAGTAGGTTGGTTCCTTCCAGAGGAAGGAAGGAAGGGATAAGAAATTACTATTGCCAAAGTGAAGAAAGGTTGTTTACAACCTGTCAGTTGTGTGAAAAGAGATTTTTAACTCAGTTGGAACTCAGATAAGGGCAATCTAAAGGGTGTCTCAAAAGTAGTTTTAAGTTTTTGAAACTTATGGATATTATTATAGCTATTTAAAATCACTAAGCTAAAAGTTGCGGATACCCTAGCTAATAAAAATAATTGTTTGATTCAGAAATGAAGCTAATTGCTTTTATTTATTAATGAATAAATTCTTCCTTACTCTGGAGGTTTCTTTGTATATCAGGAAGGAAGATGTCTATTGAAAGCTTGACCTCATTGTGGATTTATATTAGATAACTTGAGTTGACATATACTGTATAAATATTTTTAAAGAACCAGTATGATTAGGTTATGGAAAATTCAAGGCCTAGTATATTTTCTGGAGAATTGCAATAATGAGCACCTTCAGTCACCTATGGCCTTTGAGCAACTTGAGAGCAGGGACTGTCTTTTGCTTAGCACACTGTTAATAAAGGTTTTTCTGGTTGATCTGCGTAGCTGTAGTTAATTGGAAATATCAACTCAGTGAAATCCTACTTTTTGACCAATTCAGGCACAAGGAAGATACTTTGTTTTGCTCTTGAAAACATTATATTGGAAGGTTTGGGGAGGAAGATATTTCCAGAATTATCTAAAAAGTTCCACATACATTTTTTTTTGCTCAAATTGTCTGGAGAAAGTTACTTGTTTTGTTTTTTTTAAGAATCAATCAGTTCATTTTGGACATAGAGACCTGGAAGATAAGAATCTGGCACTTTGTAGAGAAATCATTGTTATTTTCCCATTGATTTGAAACTTTCCAGTGTCTTAAACTGTTTTTTTGATGTTCTTTCAAATACTTTTGGAGGGAACAGTAAATAAGCTGCCTGTGGTCTATTGTTTTCCAGCTTTTGAATACGTTTTGATGGTGTTGCCTTTTAGGTTTTTCTTTCAACACACACTTCAACCACTTAATAACACTGAGCTCCACCTCAGGATGAAGGAGGAGGCTCATTGAAGTGGGAGTGTTAGGTTTGGCCCCTTTCCTAATTTAGTTTTTTTTTCCTCTTAGATAAAGGTAGCCAGTGGAAGACTTTAGGGAAGGAAAAATTCTTTTAGGTCATCTCCTCCAAACTCTTAACTTTGATAGATAAGGAAATGGAGACACATTTGTCTATATCTAATTGACATATAGCAGTGATTGAACAAAACCCCAACTCTCCCAATGATCTTTCTACTATTCTATAATGTGTCTCACCTATGGTGCAAATGAAAGGCTACTGAACTGAGAGTTATCCTCACTAGATATGAAACTGACTCTACGACTTACGGGTTATATGACCTTGGAGAATAATAAATAGTTTGAGTTATTAACAAAGAATAAAGAGCTCAATTGAAAGCCTAGATGTAAAAATGCTTTGTAAGTGGTGAACAATAATACTAATATACTACAGTTCTGTGGCACAGTGGATGATCGTACTGTGTCTGAAGTTAATTTTAATCTTCATCTTGCTTCATCACTAGCTATATGATCCTTGGTAAATCCCTTAATCTTATTTCACCAAATTCTTCATCTGTAAAACGGAGTGGAGAAGGAAATGGCAAACTATTCCATTATCTTTGCCAAGAAAACCCCAAATGCGGTCATGAAGAGTCAGACACAGTGGAAAGGTTTGAACAACAAAATTGCTAATAAGAATTGTTAAAGCTAATTAGGCTTAGAGATGTGAGCTAGTCTTTGTAATTAGTACTTGTTACATTGTAACTTTGAACTAGTCTTGTAAAAAGATGTATATTTTTGAAGCAAGTGGCAAGTGTTACAACTGAAATTACAAGATTCTATAAAAAAAATTTTTTTTAGCTCACAAAATATCAGTTCTTTTTCTCAGTCATTTTATCTTAGGTCTAATGATGTTGAATTTAAGGTCAGCTTCACTGTATAAAGGACAGTAACTATCAGCTAGATATTCGTGATCATAGAAGAGTTGCCATTCTTTAGCAAGGCTCTTAAGTGAAAAGTATTAAAAGAAACTTTAAAAACTCTGAGAACTTCAAGTCTTGTAGCTCTTAAGTTACAACTCTTAATATCCTACATTCTCAGTTAAGGCAAACTTTTAAATAGTTATTTTCCTAAAGTTGTTTTATGATAAAATACAGCTATAAAGCTCTTCTTTTATGTATAACTTATTTCTCATGCTTTATAGTTTATTTTAATTAAAATAATTCTATTACATCACAAGCTTTCAAGTTGAAAAAAATGTTCTCATTTTACAGATGAAGAAATTAAGGCAAAGAGGTTGTGTCTTGCCCAAAAAAGTCAAAAATTAAACTTAGATATTCTAACTCCAAATAGAGATCAAAAGTTCTCTTTCCACTACTTCAGACTGTTGTCTTCTAGAAAATGGATATTTTTAAACCATTTTATTAGGGCCTTTAGGCCTATGACAGTAGGCTGTCTCTCCTGTAACATTATGGCAGCAACAACCCTTCTCTTCTTGGTCCTGGAACATTTTGTGGAGAATGCTGTCTTTTATTAATACACTAATCATTTATTAATCATCCACTTACTGTATCCAAAGCATTATGCCTAAAACTAGCATGCCTAGAACAAGCCAAAGTAAAAATCCCTTTAGGTCAGGAATTCTTAACCTTTTTTTGTGTCACAAATCCCTTTTTGAGCCTAGTAAGTCTAATAAACTCAGAACAATGCTTTTAAACAAACAAAAGATATTTTGTTGTTCTTGTTGAGTTGTTTTTCAGTTGCAGCCAACTCTATATGATTTGAGGTTTTCCTGATAAAAATAGTGAAGTAGTTTGCCATTTCCTTCTCCAGTTCATTCTACAGATGAGAAAACTGAAGCATACAGGGTTAAGTGACTTGTCAAGGGTCACACATCTAGTAAGTATCTACAGCTGGATTTGGACTCAGGAAGATTCATCTTCCTGACATCAGGCCTGACACTCAATCAATTATACCTAACTGACTGTCACAAAAGTCATACATAGAATTAAAAGGAAACCAATTATACTGAAATACATTTATCCAGGTGTATTTTTTTAAACATTTGCTTTCTTCTATTTTCTCAAACCTCTAGTCTTTATTTCCCTATCATAGCTTACATTTAATATGGAACCAGTTTTCTTTCCTGAATTTCTCCTAATTTTTATTCTACAATAGCAATTAATGTAATACTTTCACTTTTGGGGTTCTTAAAAGTTTACAAAAGTTTGATTTATTCCATTTTCTTTTTTTCCCCTAAAAATAAATTCTACAGATAGCTATCCCCCCAACTCACAAAGATTTTCAGCATCTATTTTTTAAAAATTGAAATTTACAGTAATTACATTTCAATTACAAATTCAGTTTTTTACAATAGAGAAATTACATTTCAATTACAAATTTAGTTTCCAATGCCATTCATTTCTGCTGACTGGTAACAAAAATTCTCTTCCTTCTTAGGGTTTCTTATCTGCCTCCTGGATTAGAGTTAGAAATGCAAAAAGACAGCCTATTGAAAGTTATGCAGAAAAATTTTTACTGCTTACACTTTTTTTTTTCCTTTGACTAGTCAGGACAAAAGAAGAAGACAATCTGGATTTATCAAGACAAAAAATACAGATAATGCTTACAACCTGCTTGGTACTACACCAATGAAATAGAACATCTCAAGTTCCGGAAGCAAAGGAGATTGGCCTTTTTTTTTTTTTTAAATCTAGCTCCTCTAAAAGAGTCCAAGAAGGTACCTGTTGCTATCTGGATATCTAGGGTACAAAAAAAGCAAAAATAAAATGACAAAATCCTGGGCAAAGTGATAAATAAGTCAACCATCCTTATTGAATTTTCCTTTTTTCTTCACCATCGGTATACTAAGTGGGGAATGTTTCTATTTAATTATTTCTTATTTTTCCAGCCCATGGTGTCATTCCTTCAATTTGGTCTTTCAACAGTGGGTATTGTTTAACATTTGGCCAATAGGCAGTGTCCTTACATTTTATAATACTGGGATCCACTAATAATTATCCAAAATCTTTTGGATTAAGAACCCATATAATAATATTTAATGTTTGATGCAACACTAAGAAGTCTTTCTCCAAAAGAGGTTCATTCCCACCAAGGATGCCCCCAGAATGATAAATAAACCCTCTCTCTGCCCTGCCCATAATCCTACATAAATCTTTGCCTCTTTATATTATATAATTACAATGAGCTAACTTCCATGGGACATCCTAATCTTGTGCCTACTGGCACTATGCTTGACATATATCTCAGCCATTATTGACAGGAGATCCTGGCAGGAACCTGTGTAACTCCCTAAACTCATGATTGCTATAAGCAAAACACACAAACACACACACACACACACACACACACACACACACACACACACACAGAGAGAGAGAGAGAGAGAGAGAGAGAGAGAGAGAGAGAGAGAGAGAGAGAGAGAGAGAGAGTTCTTGGAATTCTGCCTCAGCATCTCACTGGGGAAGGTGAAGGCAGAGACTTTTTAAGAAATTGTAGTCTCTTACCTGCCTCCATGGAACCAGTTTGTCACATTCAAAAATTATATCTAAATACCAAGTTGGAGAGAAATTGGAACAGTTTTAATGTGCACATAGGCAGAATGCATGGGACTATGATTACTGGTTAGGGAGATGGACTTTTATACACAATTTGGAGAAGAAATTGGAGAGGTTAGTTGCAATATATCTATTAATGAGAACTTTGGCTGTTATAACACTGGTGATGCCACAAAAGGGAGCAGGATACTGAGGTAGAAAAAAACCAAGAACAATATGGAAAGACTATAAAATGGGGTCACTTTGATTATGTTGCTACCTAAATAAATCAACAGATATGTATTTTTTCCCCTCTAACTCCCCGCCCTGAAAAAAGCATTCAAAATTCTCAAAATTATTATGTGTAGTCAAGCAAAATAAATTCAATTAATGGTTGTATACAATCTGTATGTATACATAGATACATGTTCATATATATATATATATATATATATATACACACATACACACACACACATGTGGACATCTATTTCTATATCTATCTTTTTCTTTGCACCATTCTAAATCTGCCATGTCTATAATAGGTAGTATGTTTTATCATCAGTTCTTGGGAAGCAGTTATAGTCATTTTATTGATCATTGTTTTCCTAACTTTTAAAGTTTTTGAAAATGTTGCTGTTATTGTAGGAATTGTTCTCCTGGTTCTGTTTATTCACTCTGTTAGTTCATATAAATTTTTGATGTCATTTATAAGATTATCAGTTTCCTCATATTTTAAAGCACAATAGTACTCCATCACCACTTTCCCATCCATTACTCAATTGTTGGACTTCAATTTGTTCTGGCTTGGATTCCAGATAGTTAATGAGTTTTCTAGAATATTTTCAGGTTTGTATTTGTAATAAGGAAACTATTAGTACATGAAAAATCCTTATGTCTAATAATAGACAACATTTTATATACCTTTCAAAGATAATCAGTAGGTGTTTAATTTTTACAACTTGTAGTGATTGCATTGTGCTGTCTCCACTATTGCCTTATACAATCTACAACAGTCACTATCTAAACTTTTAAAAAAATTTTTATTTATTTAAGGCAATGGAGTTGAATGACTTGCCCCAGGTCACACATCTTGGGCAATTACTAAGTGTCTGAGGTCAAATTTGAACTCAGGTCCTTCTGACTCCAGGGCAGGTGCTGTATTCACTGTGCCACCTAGCTACTGTCTAAACTTAATAACCTAATCCTTCTGGAGTCCAATGGTAATGGTCTGGCCTTGAATTACAAGCAAATCCTCATAATGCAGGTATTTAATTATTTGTTGATATATTGTTGGCTGAATTTGTGTCAACCATGGAGGATCTTTAAATTTCACTTGAATTATTATTATCAGTGTTGGTATTTTTTGTTGTGTTTATTTTTTTAAATATGAGAATAGCAAATTATCCTTCTTTATAAAGCTGTCTTTATTCCAAAAATCCTCAGAATGACTCAGCAATTACTACCATCCTTTCCTCACTATGGGTGTGGGAGAGAACAAATATATATACATAGTAACTCTAATTTGCCATTAATCAGAACAAAACAAAACCTTGTCACTGATAATTTGATGCAGTCACCCAAGTCATAATAAGTATAGTGTTCCATTTCTAGGAGTTACATTACACAGGATACAAATGTCTTTTGTGTAATTGTGTTACCTAGAAACTATCCATTTATTTACTGTAAGAAAACAGTAGGGGAAATGAAAAGCCCTAACCAAATTCACCTCATTTAAGAAGGAAATAAATCCTTGATCTTCACTTCAAATTACTGTAACCAGTTTCATTTAGTTAAGTTTCCTGTAAAAAAAAGACACAGTGATTTTTTTACTCTCTAAATAAAGATAGCTCAAGAACCTCAGATGATTTAGCAATGCCTATTTCTCAATATTTTTACAGTCATCTAAATTTGGAAAACAAAATTATGCTAGTCTCTAGCTTCTCTTTTTTTTTAAGCAGTCCAGTGGTTGACTTCATGGGAGTTCAAGAGTTACTATTCAAGGAGATGCCTTAGCATTTTTACTAAAAAGAGGAGCCTTGAAAGGTCAGTTCTTTGTTCTAGATGTAGAGTGTTTTTAGGAGCTCCCAGCATGCCACTTGACTGTAATCAATTTGCTGGTAGTGACCCAAACCATTATAGTTTGAAAAGAGAGAATTGGAATTTGGCTTCCAAACTGGGAATAACAAAGGGATCATGTCAGGAAGCAACTTGTATGAAAAAGGAATCATCCAAATATACATTTGAGCTAAAACAGTTTCCTGTTTTTATGGACTATAGACTGCTTCCTTGAGCTTGAAAACCTTCATGCTTCATACAATCTCATAATAGCATGTTGTGAACATTTGAGAAAATATGAATCCTCTGGCTTCTGATGTCTGGGGAAAATGATCTTTGTTCTGACTTTTGTAAAGGCTGTAAGTGAAAAATAGGCTGTCTTTTATGACTTCTAAATATACTAGATAGAAACTTAATTCTAGACAAAGTGTAGATCAAAAATCTAGTCAAAAGTAAATGCTTTTAAATAGCACATTATAAAAGATGCCCCCAGAAAACTTCTGAGAAAGGTAAAGGCTTAGATGGCATGATGGAAACATGATTGGATTAAGCGACAGAGACCTGGATTCTGGTTTTTGTTTTACTGCTTATTTATAAGATATTTGCATATTTTTCTGAAGATAATTTTCCTGATCTGATTTTTGGACATGACCCATATGTGGATTTGTTTTGCTTGAATATGCTTATTTGTTACAAGGGTATTTCCTACTTCTTTTTGTTGTTTTTGTTGTATAATGGAGGATGTGATCAGAGAGGAGAACAAGCTACAATAGCATGATTGCCCTTTCCCCAAATAGGAAGAAATTAAAGAAGACCATGGAAATATTTTTAAATGCATAGAAGAAAACATAAAGTTCAGAAGGAGAAAAAGACAAGCAGAATGACTGAAAATAAAGTATTGATTCTATTCTATAATTTTTTTAAAAAAGCATGCCATATAGAATAGAGCTTCATAATTTCATATTTAAACTTCCTTTACATTCTCTCTTTTTTTTTAGGTTTTTGCAAGGCAAATAGGGTTAAGTGGCTTGCCCAAGGCCATACTGCTAGGTGATTGTTAAGTGTCTGAGGCCACATTTGAACCCAGGTACTCCTGACTCCAGGGCCGGTGCTCTATCCACTGTGCCACCGAGCTGCCCCTACATTTTCTTTTATCTGGAAATGTTCAGTTTCTGGTGTTTGTTAATTCCAACAGAAATCAGATTTTTAAATGACTTAAAATAATGTTTGAAAATTATTAATTTTAAGAAAAACTAGCTAAAATTAGTTTATTATAACTTTTATAATTATTATTTAATTCATTAATAATGAATTAGAAGAAAAAGAATGCTCAAGAAGGAGAGTGGTTTATTAGGAGTAAGGCCAGGAGGATGAAGTCCCACTCTGGTACCTCATTGTGTTGTGCAGAGACCTGGGTTCTTGATGTAAGCTTAAGGCTTTTAGATTAACTCTGTTTTTGAAGACGAACTTAAGTACAGAGAGAAGTTTACCAGGCTAGCAGTTGATGATGAATGTGGAGCAAAGCAAAATATACATCAGCTGTAGCCCCCTTCTATGGTGACAGTAACAGAATAATGGAAAATGGTCCAGAAAAATGTGAACTCCTGGGGGTCAGGGCCTATTTTTGGCTTTCTTTGCATTTCTAGCATAGCCCTTGGAAAATAGTTAATATATTTATTAAATGCTTGTTGAATGACTGGTTAATTACTTTCAATCATAAGGTTGACCACCACTATGATCAAAGTGATTCAGCACAGAATCTGACTTAAAGAGGTATTCTATATGAATGGTGAAAATTTCCAGATAATCTTGTTAGTATAGAATACCTGGAGAGATGGTAGATGAATGGATAGGGAGAGAGACAGATAAAATGAGCATTTATTAAATGTTTATTGTATAGACCCTCTACATAGAGCAACTATTATAAATAAAAACATGTTAGATAGTCTCTGCCCTCAATAAACTTTCATTCTAAATCAAAAAGACTATAAAATGGAACTGGAAGAGGAGGGATAGAAACAAGCAAGATGTACTAGCTAGAGATGTCCAGGGAGTTTTGTAGAAGCCAAGAACTAAGCAAGACAAGGTGAAAGTTGGCCCAGGACCACTTAGAGTGGTTCCAGGAAAGGAATCCAATTTTCCAGTGGGCAGGGAGTAACATTATATTGATTCCATGAAGTCCTTGAACAGCCCAGAGTCCTTAGAAGAGGAACACTGAGAAGAATTTGGCCTCAAAAAAGAATTTGCTGGGGAGGCTAGGTGGCGCAGTGGATAAAAGCACCGGCCCTGGAGTCAAGAGTACCTGGGTTCAAATCCGGTCTCAGACACTTAATAATTATCTAGCCGTGTGGCCTTGGGCAAGCCACTTAACCACGCTTGCCTTGCAAAAAAAAAAAAAGAATTTGAACTGACTTTTCACACAAGGAAAACCAAATGGATGAAGCATGTTCCTTACCCTGGTTCAAGGGAGCGCTAGAGTCAGCTACACAGTAGTTAAATTTTCTAAGTGAGAATTTATCTAATGAAAATTTACTTGATGGAAATCAGCAAATGTTAATTAAATCAGGGCTTGATTTATTTTTTTTGATTGTCACACTAGATCTAAGTAAGTGATAGAGAATATATGTATTACAAATGAAACTTTTAAAGTTCATCCTGTTTTTTTTTTCTTGTAAGAGAGCCAGTTCTTAAACATTTACCAGCACACCCCAAAGGTAATGGTATGTATTTTAGATGATAAACTCATTTTTCTTTCTGTGCAGACAGTGAAATGGTAAGGCTCAGAACTGAGCAGAAGAACCAACCTTCAGGAAGTTATGAAACACTTTTCATAATTTCATTCTTCTCTCAAGCGTAAAAACTAATCTTTTAATATTCCATTATTATTGTATGGTTGCAAGACGTGACATAATAGTCTAAAGAATTAAAAAAATATGTATCATTTTGGAGAGGCACATGATCTGTGTAAGCAGGCTGAATATAACAGATGAAGAACTTCAAAAAATAGTTGAAAATGCCATAAGGGAAAGAGATGATAGAAAAGGATAATGGTCACACAACAAGGGCAAAGGATGACAAACATTTGCTCAATGCTTCCCTGATGGCCTCATATTGTCAAGAACAGGCAAAAAAGATCTGTAGCATATTGATTGAACAAGCTTTTGGTGATCTTAGCAGAGGACATGGGTAGGAGTAGCAAGGATAAGCAGGTATGGATAGATGGTTTGCCTTGTGTTTCATTCCAAGGAAAATCCAAATCTTCAGATTACAGATTCACTTTTTTCCTATTGGTAATGATTCATTCATTGATAATGACTCAGGAGCACGGATCCTTTGGAGAAATATTAGGAGACAATACAGAGGAAAGGCTGCTTTGTGTTTTAGTTGTGTCAGTCTTTTTATTGACATTTGGGGTTTTTTTGGCAGAGAAGCTGTACTGGTTTGCTTTTCCTTTTCCAGATCATTTTACAGATGAGGAAACTGAAGCAAAAGAGGGTGAAATGACTTGTCCAAAGTAACACAACTTCTAAGTATCTGAAGTCAGATTTGAATTAAGGTCTTCCTAACTCCAGACCTGGAGTGGTTTGCCATTTCCTTCTCTAATGCATTAGGCAAACAGAGGTTAAGTAACGTGTCTAGGGTCACACAGTAAATGTTTGAGATCAAATTTGGGGCCTGGTTCTCTATCCATTGCATCACTTAGCTGCCTCTTATGGTAGGTTAGTAATGCATAATTCTCTCATAGGATAACATTGCTTCATAAACTAAGAACTCATTCACTAGCAAATAATTTAATTCTTATTTATCATGATGTAGTGATATATAATATATATATATATATATATGTATATAGTATATGTATTATATATTGTTTAAAACCCATTTTACAGATGGGGAAAAAATTGACCATTTTTGACAAATATATTGACGATATTATATAGCTAAAACAGAAATAGATTTCTGGGTCCAGAGGCTTGTGAACTCATCTTATATTTTCCTTGGACACAGAAGACCTGATTTCAAGTCTCTACTTTTACCTATTTGTGTGACCTTGGTCAAATGATTAATCCTCATTGGGCTTATCATTATCCCTACTTTGAAATCACTTCTCTATTAAACGACTGAGACAGAATTGGAATTCCGGTCTTTCTGACTTCAGATTCACTGCTGTATCCATTGTACCACCTAGCTATCCAATATAAAAAAAAGAGATCACCTTCCTAGGGAAACTGAGTAACTCTCCCCTCCTTCTTTACAGCTCCCTTTATTAAAATATCAACTCCTTGAGGGCTCAACTTTTTTTATTTGCTTGGATTTGCGTTGCCAGTGCTTAGCATAATGTCTGCTCCATAGTAGACCCTAAATAAATGCTTACTCTCTGCCCTACCTTAAAACAACTAATTCATGGTTTATTAAAGAGAGCCCTCATCTACTGTTAAGAAATGAGTAGATTCCTAGTCTCTCTCTCTCTCTCTCTCTCTCTCTCTCTCTCTCTCTCTCTCTCTCTCTTTCTCTCTCTCTCCAATTATATGTGAAGATGATTTTTTTTTTAGATTTTTGCAAGGCAAATGGGGTTGAGTGGCTTGCCCAAGGCCACACAGCTAGGTATTTATTGTCTGAGGCAGCATTTGAATTCAGGTACTCCTGACTCCAGGGTGGGTGCTCTATCTACTGTGTCACCTAGCCACCTTTAAGATGATTTTCAACATTCATTTTTGTAAAGTTTTCTCCCCCCTTTCCTCCCCCTCTCCACCATTGTGTTACAATTGGAAAACATTACAATGGAAACATTTTTTGGTCATGCTGTGAAGGAAGAGTCAGAACAAAAGGGAAGAACCACTAGAAAGAAAGAAAAATTTAAAAGTGAAAGTAATATGCTTTGAGCTACATTCAAACTCCATGGTTCTTTTTCTGGATGTGGATAGCATTTTCCATCACATGTGTTTTAGAATTGTCTTTGATCACTATATTGCTGAGAAGAGTTATGTCTATCATAGTTGATCATTGCACAATGTTGCTGTTAAATTGTACAATATTCTCCAGATTCTGCTCACTTCACTCAGCATCAGGTCATATAGGTCTTTCCAGGTTTTTCTGAAATCTGCCTTTTTCATCTTTTCCATCTTTTCTTATAGAACAATAGTAGTCCATTACATTCATATCTAAAAATCTTTTGAGCCATTCCCTAATTTATGTAGCCTAATTATTATCTAAGTCTCCTTTTTTTTTTAATTCACACTTGATTACTTAACACTCCTCATGAACACCTTTGGCTTTCATTACTTTTTTTTTTAATGGGATTGCCTATATCTTGAATACTTTCCCTTTGTTGCCCAGCCATCTTCACTTGGTGAAATCAAAACCCAGGCCAAAATACTCTCTCTCAAGAAGCCTTATCTATTGCCCTAGTTCAAGAGTTCTTAACTTTTTATATCATAGTTCCCTTTGGCAGTCTGGTGAAATCTAGGAATCCCTTTTCAGAATCTATAATGTTTCAAAATGCATAAAATAAAACAGATAGAATGACAAAGGACACCAATCATTTTGAAATAGCTTAGAAACACCCCCCCACCCCCCAAAAATTTCTACACTGCTGACTTTATTATTGCTTTTCTCAGACACTTGTGTTCAGAATTATCATCTTGGCTGCAACTCAATTACTCCAGAGTATTCCAAACACAGAAGAGATAGTGGTGTCCATGGAGACACCATGCTTGAGGGGGGAGGGATAAAGAGTTTCTGATAGTTCTCTTTTGGTTACAACTTACTAAATAGTTGATGACCAGCTATTTTCAAATAATACTTTTGCTCTCACAGTTCAGGATGTTTCCTGGAAGAATATTTTTTTTTCTGGGCATCCACTGGTTTTTTAGAGGGAACAATTGTGTGATTTCAGCATAGTACATAATGTAGCTAGCTTTGTGCCAAGACCTCTTTTAGATAACTTCTAAATTCTAGAGACTTTGATGACTTAAGGTGATACTTTTCAAGCCAATATTTTGTACTGCCTAAATATTTGCTATTTATACTACATAGACATTTTTGCTTCCCCACCATGCCCTTGAATTCTCCTGTTCTCTGATCCATAATCATGGAAATCCAGGGTTTTATGTTTCTGACAACTCATAGATTCCAGAATAGGTTCTTTGCATAAAGATGTCAACTATCACATATTTTGCTACCTTTGCTGTTGGCCTCTGAGCCTCTTCAGTAAAATCTCAGCATAGTATACATCATCTTTCAATCTGCCATCTTGAAAAAGATAATAGATGCTGAATTTATTAGCAGATTTTACCATAGGAATAGATGTTTCCATTTATGGCAGAATGAAGACACATTCTGGACTTTATGCAACATATTTGGCTCCAGTTTCTACTGCATATTTCCAATTTCTGTTTCAGTGCTGTGATCTTACCTAAATGATTTCTAAAATATGCTAGTCCTGGTAAATGTTTTCAGGTCTGATTAATAATGCATTATCTTAGAGTTTCATTATTTAGGCATCATTACAGCTCTGGTATCCCTCTGACAATAGGATAGTACAACTCAAGATCAGGATTGCTTTGATCTTACACCCAAATGATCTAATTGAATTTAAGAACTTTTTATAGTTGGTACATATATGTGTGTGTGTATATATATATATATTATACATGTATTATATATATATGTGTGTGTGTGTGTGTGTGTGTGTGTGTGTATGTTTTATATTATCCTTCTGTTCTTTTCTGTACCATTTTTCTCATCCACCCATGTGAGGAGTAAATTCCTTGAAGACTTTTTATCTCCCTTAAGTCTCAAAAGATCTTGGCATTAAGGATTCTTCCATATATTGTCTTGGAAAGATTAGCTGAAACTTTTCCCTTTCTAGTTCCACATTTTCTCTCTTTCTGCTTATATGCTGGCTTGTTTGTTTAGAAAGACACTAGTACATCTCTTTCCTCAACTGGCAAAGGGAGCTGGAAAGATGATGTTTTTGGGATCATAATTGTTGCCTCCAGGAAAGCAACCTGAATTTAGGGCTTAAGCCAAAATTTCAGGATATTCATTGATAGTTATAAAAGATATAGTTCTTTTTGGAATATATCCTATTCCTGGCATCTCCTACAAACCCTTCTAATATTAATAATGATAATCATCATCATCATTCTAAAAATGAAATGACATAGTTTTGATTCATTTAATATTTACAAAAATTTTCTTCACAACATCCCTGAGTAAGAAGTAATAAAACTAGTATTTTCCCATTTTATAGATAAGGAAACTGGAAACTAGAGTGGTTAAGGGACTTACCCAATATTATTGCCAAGGGAAAAAATATTGAACACAGGCAATTTTCTGCTTGTGTATTTTAATTTTTCTTATTATTGAGTTGTTTCAGGCATGTTTAACTCTCCAAGATTCAATTTGGAATTTTCTTGGCAAAGACACTGAAGTGGTTTTCTGCTTTCTTCTCCAGCTCATTTTACAGATGTAGAAACTGAGGCAAATGGGGTGAAATAATTTGCCCAGGGTCAAAGTGGTCCTAAGTGTCTGAAGTAGAATTTGAACTCAGGATTGCCTAATTCCAGGGCTGTGACTCTAACTACTGTGCCACTTAGCTGCCTCAACATATTATTAATCTATATTATAACAGTCACTTTTTGGGGATTAGCATAGTTTTCCATCCTTTTCTATTTCTGTATTTCTGATTAGCTTCCTAATAGTTTTTTTTTGTTTTTGTGAGGCAGTGGGATTAAGTGACTTGCCCAAAGTCACACAGCTAGGTAATTATTAAGTTTCTGGGGCTGGATTTGAACTCAGGTCCTCCTAACTCTAGGGCTGGTGCTCCATCCACTGTGCCACCTAGCTGCCCCTTTTATAATAGATTTTTGCCTTGAATTGTGAAGAAGTCACCAACCCTTCTTCTTATGGGTTACCATCAAAATATATATATATATATATATACATATATATATATATATATATATATATACACACACATATATATATATATATAACCATAAATGCTTTCGAGACCCTCATATGGGATTTATATCCATATCACCAATAGATGGTAGCAGGGATATCTTGAGCATTACCCTGAGACCTTGAGCATTCCTGTGGTTTGTTCAGAGGTCCCATCTCTGAAAAAGTATTTAAGTATAAAAACAAAATTTTAAAAACTCACACACATTGGTAGGAGGAAGGAACACCAATCCTCCCTCCTGTTGGTGATAAAGTGATAAATTGTGCTGGGGGAGATCAGCAAGTATATGAGGAAGTGAATAAATAAAACAGATTTGGGAAGGTTATATTTCAGCTTGACCTGCATGCCATTTAGAGGAGTGTACCTTCAGAAATAACAGTGCTTAAACAAAAGAAAACACAGAAATCTCTTACCTGATTTATCCAATTTAGTCCCCTGGTGTTTTCACTCTGAAGTGAAGAGATAAGGAGTGTTATGAAAGGTGTTTTATATGAAAATCTGGTTGGCAGGGTCGATGAAGTGGTTCCCAAATCCCAATGACAATAAACCCCAGAAGCTTCTGCTACAAATTCTGCATAATGAATACTTTTAAAATATATTTCTGGCCAGCCTTATATGTCTTCTGACATACCATTTCCCCCAAATCAGCCTTTTCTTAGTTTAGCATATAATGACATCTCAACTGTAATGGCAAAACCTTTAGGGACAGAGATTTACTTCCCTAAATAGAATTTTATAGGGGTTCACATCTTTTACTACAGCAATTATAAATAGCTAGCATTTATTTATAACTTTTAAAGTTTGCAAAGAATTTTACAAATATTTAGTCTTCACAGTAATTCTGGGTGGCCTGTATGTTTTATTATTACTACTGTTATCCCTTTTTTCAAGTGAGAAAACTGAGTCAAACAGGATAATTGACTTACTCAGGGTCACATAGCTAGCTAGCTAAGTGACTGAAGTCAAATTTGAACTCTGATCTTCTTGATTTCAAGTCCAATGCTCTATTTACTGTGTCATCTAATTGCCTCGACAAAAATGAAACTTTTTACAAAGGAGAAATGGGGGGCCGGGACTATACCCTTATATCCTGCTATTTATTTACTCCCTCTTCCCTTTGCATTTCTTCTTAACATTTCAGCATTTAATGAACCTATGATCTCATCAGTGTGAGTACTTCTAGGCTCCAACCCTGCCCCATTGAAGAGAACCCAGAATCCTCATTCTCTTCAGACCCCCAGACACACTTCCTTTTCCCAGTGGTGGTGGACCAGCACAATTTTGAGAAGTAAAATTGACCATTCATACCATTGAGATTACAAACTACAACCCTATCACTTGTGTCTTAAGGACCTCTAAGACTTTCCATCTGTCCTCTTGCTATGTTCTTTAGACCCTTGGACACTTTCTCTGCACCTTAGGAACACCTGACCCTTGTCATCTGCTCTGTCCCTTAATATTTGGGATTCATTTCCAGGTCCTTCTATTGGCATTTTAGCTAACTCTTACTATACTGCTTTCTCCCTCAATTAAAGTGGGAATAAAAGCAGGAATGAATTGACTCATTTTGCTGATTGTAACCTTAGCACTTGGCAAAGTGTCATATAGTAGGATAAATCTTCCTTAAAACATTAGTAAATGCCTGCTCATTCATTCATTCATTTTTATTTCTCTTTCTCTTCTTCCTTGTTTGGAGTTCCTTTTGAGGAGTGAAGGGCTACATTCCTGGTTTTAAAGGAAACAAAAAAAAAAAGGAAGGACCTTTTTTTGGTTTCCTTCCAATCTTGGCATCCTCAGAGTACATGGCCCTGTGCTACCACTCTGTGTTCCAAAAAGAGGCAACATGATGTAAGTAGAAAGAACTATTTCACAGGAACCCATGAAATGTGCATTCCATTTCTAAATCTGCAACCAATAAATTGTCTGACCTTGCATGTGTCACTGGCTTCAGTTTCCTCATGTGTAAAATGAGTTGACCAGACTTAATTATCTTTGAATTCCCTTATACTATTCACCAGGAGAAGACTGTCTGCTGGCTGTTAATTATGGAGGATGCCCTGAGATCTCTAGCTGAGGTAAAATCCTTCTGGGTTATACATACAAAAGAATTATTTAATTTCTTTTTCTAGACCTTTGATTTCACTGATGCAGGGAGCTTCCAATGAGTAAACTCCCTTTATCAATACTGATGAACAACTTCTTAGCAATTTTTGGTCTTACATGGAATAGCTCAGGATACCAAGAGGTTAAGTGGCTAACTTATCCAGGGTCACACAGTTAGGCTGTGTCAGAGGTGGAATTTGAACTTAGGTTTTCCTGATACTAAGACTAGCTTTCTTACCAAAATGCTTCATTTTGGGGGCATGAATGTGTATATCTCACACATAGAGCTTCAATAGATCTATGTTCTTACCAATGTGAGTATAATTCATCATATCTTTGGATCAACAATCATTATTAAACCTTAATATCTTCTAGATACCATACTAAGCATTGGAGCTTAGTATAGTAGTGGAGCTACAAAAACTGGCCTACAGGCCAAAGACTACAATTGGGAGAGACACCATGCAAACAATGAATAACAATTAAGATATGTGCAGGGTACAATTTTGGGGTATCTGTGATAGAGATATCATCTGTATCCAGAGAAAAAATTGTGGAGTTTGAACAAAGACCAAAGACTTTAATTTAAAAAATTTACAGCATTTTGTTGTAATTTTAATTTAATTTAAAAAACTGTTATTTTATTATGAAATTTCACTATCTCTTATACTTTATTTTTTTCCTTAAGGATATGAATTCTCTCTCATCACATTCAACTTAGATCAATGTATACCATGGAAACAATGTAAAAGCTAATGGACTGCCTTCTATGGAGATCAGGAGTGGGAGGAGGGAAGTGAGATTGAGGGAAAATTGTAAAATTCAAAATAAATACATAAATTTTTAAGAAAAGATATGTGCAGGATAAATTGGAGATAATCAGTAGAGAGAAGGTAACAGAATTAAGGAGGTTTGGGGGGAAATCTTATAGAAAATGGAATTTTAACTAGGATTTGAAGGAAGACAGAGAATCCAGAAGATGGAGATGAAGGAGGAAGCCAGGAATGGGTGTCAAATAGTGAAAAGGCAAGGAGTTAGGGGAAGGATAGCAAAGATGCCAGCATCACTGTATCACAAAGAATGTGGAAATAATATGTAAGAAACCTATTCAGAAGTAACTTTGAATATCCAACAGAGGAGTTTACATTTATATTTGATGTTTGATCCTATGGTTGATAAGGAGCCCCTGGAATATTTTGAGCATGTCATGATTAGATCTAACCTTTAGGAAGATCTGGAGGGGAGAGGGACTTTTGACAAGGAGATCAGTCAGCAAACTATTGCAATAATTCAGGTGGTGAGGGCATAGTATGTATAACTTATAACAAATTAATTGGTGGTCAATGGTTTCCCTCAGTAGCAAAGACACCTAATAGATATACTGAATGCCTTAAATATCTTTTTGAAAGGAATTGTCCTTTATAGGAGTAACAGCAATGATTAGTGGAGATTTAAAAGAGGTAGGCTTTTAGTCTTCAATTTTTCCTGCTGAGAATGTGGGCTTGATCATGAGACTCACCCATGTCCTACTGTCTGGATCCAATAACTAGTATTCTATGAAAATGATTCCTGCATTCATTTTTGCTGCATCATTGAATGACCCTTTGTTTCCTTCAATTCATATTGAGGTAATTTCTTTAGCATTCTGTCATTTTTCCCTTCTTTAGGATTATCCAGGTAGAGGGAACCCAATTTGAGTTCGAAATGAATGCTGGTGGGGCGGCTAGGTGGCATAGTGGATAAAGCACCAGCTTTGGAGTCAGGAGTACCTGGGTTCAAATCTGGTCTCAGACACTTCATAAATACCTAGCTGTGTGGCCTTGGGCAAGCCACTTAACCCCATTTGCCTTGCAAAAACCTAAAAAAAAAATAGAATGCTGGTAACTGACAACCTTAAAAACAAATGTTTGTTGTCATTTTTCAGTCATGTCTGACTTTCTAAGAGCACACTTGAGATTTTCTTGGCAAAGATATTGTGGTAGCTGGATATCACCTTCTCTAGCTCATTTTACAGGTAAGGAAATAGAGGCAAGTAGTGCTAAGTGACTTGCCCAGGAACTCTATTCACTGTGCCACTTAGTTGCCCTAATACTGAACCCAGATGTTTAAAGACTCAGATTTGCCATTTTCTTGTAAGCTCAGAGATACAGTTGCTATTATTTATTGTGTTTTTGTTTTTTGTTTTCTTAATGTGTCACCAAGAGCCCTGGACAACAAAATGAATCTTAGTATAACTCAGCAAAATATTTGCTGTAAGCCTGACCCCTAGAAGCATACCTAGAAGCATACTAAATTAGAGAATCTCAGAATTGGGAGATACCTGAAAGGCTATCAAGGTCAATCTATAAAGAAACAAGACTTCCCTTCACAATACTCCCAACATTCATGCTCTGCATGAAGACTCCAGTGAGAGGGAACCCACTACTTCTTGGGGAAAAATAATAATATCTCTTCACTTGACAGTGTCTTATAAGAAAATGTAGATGAAATTAAATGTTAAACTATTTACCTTAGAGGGAATGGGCATCCCTTCTTCCAGTATCTTAATTCTCCATTCCAACCTCTACTCTGGTATTTTGGCTCACCCCTTCATTTTCATTCCTAGAAGTAATTTATGTCTGTAATTATCTTGCTGTATTTTTCATAATAAGAAAAAACACAGGGGTATTGAGAGTCAGTTTAGAGGTGGTGTTCTTACACTATATTGTGCCATGAACCCTTGGCAGACTGGCAAAGTCTCTAGGACTCTTCTCAGAATAATGTTTTTAAACACATAACTTAAAATACATAGATTGACAAAAATATGTCAAAATACCTTTTCAAAAAAGGTTATAAATCCGTTAATTTTATTGATAGAGCAAGGGCAATCAATTTTGGCATAATGCTTCCTTCTATAATTGTGTAGAAATATGATCAGTTTAGGAAGGATTATTATTCATTTATGTTAACCATTCCTGATCTAGATTGAATTTAATACCACCTTGAGAAAGTATTTTGATTCTTTATCTTCAAAGCAAAGTTCACTTAGTAATACAAATATAAATTCCATTCAAAGCACTTTGCAGATTCAAATGAAATTTCCTCATTTCTGTTGTCAGTATATGTTTTCTACTTTTCTTAATACATTTTAAAATGTATGTCACCATACACAGGTAGCATGACTTTTTAAAGTAATATTTTGTAAAAATCTCAGTCAGATTATTGGGGGGGCAATCTGAAATAATGACAAGTCTGACATATTTAAGGTAAAATTTGACTACTTTTAAGTATTATTAGAAACTCAAACTAGGCCAACAAAATATCACTCAATAGAAGTCCTGGGGGGGGGGGCTTGTTTTAATGAGTAATTGAAATTTATTTTGGGTTTTAGAAGAGTAAAGTTTTTTAAATTCTCTTTTAAAAATTTCATGGAATTCCCATAGCAGCTCACAAGCAATAGGTTGTAGCCAGAAGGCAGGTGCAAATCATTGGAACAGAAAGTGGAGGAAGGCCATCCAGGAATTCACCAAACCAACCTCCCTTCACTTTCTATCTCCTTGACGTTTCCTAGTCATTATCACTGAATTTCTTTGCTCCTCAGATTTGATCTTTCCTAGGGTAGGGGATGGATAGAGAGCAGAATTGTGTATAATTTGAGAGAATGTCACAAATCTACATTCTATTATAATTTTATTTATTTTACTAAATATTCCCAGCTATATTTTCATCTTATTTGATTGTACTGGGTAATTTTTGTTGGCTAAGAGTTTGATATTTGCTTACACTTCATATTAGAATCCAGTTGAAGTAGTAGTTTGCCAAATGGTATTTCTGTTATGTCTCCTTTTGTCTAATATTTTATATAGCCACAAGTAATTTTCTATTACTTTTCTTTGATCTCTTGCATTTAAGTTCCTATTGACGTCATTCAGGACTCTAAGCACAGAATCATGGGAAATCATGACTAATAGGGATAAGCATTTATATAGTACCTATCTTGTATGGGAAGAATCTTCTTATACTTCATTTCTATGAATTAGCAGCATTATTTATTAAGATTAACTTCAAAATAGTCCATTTCCTAGGTCTATGGTTTTGAAATCTGTTTGAAATACAAATTTCAAAATGGTATTCATAGATTTTTATAGGCTCTTTTGTGAAAAGAATAAAAATTATTCAAATTCTAACCAAGGCCATTCTGCATTCTTTCCTCCAAAAGCTTATTTTTCTTGGGAAGAAATACTTTCCTTTTATATTTAAGAATTTAAGTTAGTAAATAAATTAATGAAAAGTGTTTACCAAATGCTTACTTTGTGCCAAGCATCATGCTAGGGACTGAGGATATAAATACAAAAATTAGACATTCCCTGTCCTCAAGAGGTTTACATTCTACAAGGGGCAAGCAGCATGTATATAGGAGTGGTAGTCAGAGAAATGGAAAACAAAAGGCACAGAGAGCAGAGCCATCCAAGAAGAGAAACAACAAATCCTTGGTAGCAATGGCAGAATTATCATTGTTTCCCTGGTTGAAATTGAGTATCGGGAGACCCGATACAAACTGAAATATGGTGAGTGATGAGAAGATGGTCAGGATGGAAAGTGAAACATGGCTATGACTGGCTGGATATGATGGCATTAACCATTGTAAAGTTTTTAACTTTTTACATTTATAATTCTGATTTTTTATTTACTTATTATCTTTTTTTCTGTTTATCCCAAGCTCTAAAACACACATGCAATGTGCAGTTAGACTCAATATTCTTAACTATATTAATCATCAAAGAAATGCACTGTCCCAAATTTATTTATTTAGCAAGTGAACACTCGTAACATTTTGTTTGCATCTTTCTGATCATGCTACTTACTGCATTCTACCTTGAATTAAAGAATTTTTTTCTCCCCTCATGTTTCCTATTATATCCTGAAGATCTTAAGTTCCTTGTATTTTATCTCTCTTTTCATCTTCCCCAGTACCTAGCACATCACAATGCATATGGTAGAGTCACCTAATATTTGTTGAATTGATATATGTTCTTTATATATTTGCACATATATACATGCATGTATATGTATTTGTGAATGTATTTGATATATGTATGCGTATATTTGGAACAACTGAGTCAAGTCAGGAAGATTTGAGTTTTAATTTGGCTTCAGATACTTTCTATCTTTGTAATCTGTTACAAGATACTTAACTTCTGTCTGCCTCATTTTTCCTCAACTTTAAAATGGGAATATGAATAGAACTTATCTTGTAGAATTATTGTGAGAACCAAATGAGATTTTATTTTAAGTATCTATATATCTATATCTATATATATCATAGACATATACATTCATCCATCCATACACACACATATATACATATACATATATCTTTATCTATATACATCATAGATGTGTATCCATATACATACATACATACACACACACATATATATACACATAAAAGGCAGGTCTGGCATGTAAGAAGTACTTATTCCACAGCTTTTCCTTCTCTTAACTCTCAAGTAATAATCTTGCCAATCTCATGATTGAATCAAATTCTTAAAATTAATGTAGCAATTCTGATGGTGGGGATAAAACTTTTTCACTAATAATGAATAATACTGATATTATTGTGCTGGAAAAGCACTACAGAATTGGAAGGATAACTATCATTATCTTTCCTGCAAAATAAATAACTCCAGAAAGAAGTCTGTTAAAAGGTCAGGAAGATTTTCTTCCCTAGGTCATTGTATTAATTTCTTTTAACTGGCAGTCAAATGCATCATTCATTTATTTCTAAGAAGCCATTCATAATCCATATAACTTTGCCATTTGTTCTAGGATCCTAGATTAGATTGCTTATGTTATACTATTTTGTGTTTACTTTTAACACTCTGCCCCAGAACACCCTTAATGAGGATGAAAATGCTAACATATCAGAGGCGTCCTTTTTAATGTGACCATCAGGAGAGTTTTTTTGTTCAAAGTGAATACAAACTCCCACATAATCATATGGTGATACATTAAAATTAACATAATTTCTAGCAGCTTTGACAAGCTTGTCCTGGAATCCCTGCCTTTATGTTTTCTTGGCGCAGTGGATAGAGCACTGGCCTTAGAGTCAGGAGGATGGGAGTTCAAATGTGACTTCAGATACTTGACTCTTACTAGCTGTGTGACCTTGAGCAAGTCATTTATCCCTGATTGCCTTGCATCCAGGGCCACCTCCAGTTGTCCTGATTTACATCTGTACCCAGATGGCTCTGAAGGAGACAGTGAGGCTGTTGACTTTAGCATAGCACCCCTCACTCAAATCCAGTTCATGTCATTGTCATGGTATTATCTCTCTAATGTTCATGGTCTTCTTTGAAAATGAAGAACAAACATTATTATCAGATCTCTGATTTACAGAAACAAAATGGACCTTTACCTGTTCCAGAGTTACATGTTAACAGTTCACCTGCAAGGGGTATAAAAGAAGTATGTGGTCTGTTGGGCAAAGAAAATTTACCCATCTCTTTAGAATAGAATTTATTTCTGTGCTACTAAGTCTCCTCTCTAATATTCTTGACCTTTTGATCTTCCAGATCCATGTTTGTTATTAAATAAATTCTTTGGTACTTGGCATAGTATTGAAAAAGTAAACTAATTGTCACTTTTATTATATTGATTCAGACTTTCATGAGCAATTAATATTTTTTCCATTTATTTAGATCTTTTATGTGATTTTATACTATTTGTGGTCATTTTAAATAGAACTTCTCTTTCTATATCTCTCTGCTAGGTTTTGTTGGGAATATAGAGAAATAGTATATTATTTTGATGTCAGTTAATATATGTTCATCTTCAACAAAATGTATTACCCTGGCTCAAAATGATGATTTTTGAATTCTAAGGGGGGAGTAAGGGATCTCATTATGCCCCCCACCCCTCCATAAGAAGTACAGAGGCTATACATAGGACCAGACCTAGTACTCCTCAGCAGTGAAACTTTTAATTGTTTTGTATTTTTTTCACCATGGGCCAGTTGGCCTCTTGTTGGATAGCCCAGTGACCTCCTGATCCTGGAAACTCTCTGTATTGATGCTGGATGGAATACAGATCCCCAATCCAACTCAGCAAATCCCCCTAGCCTTAGCCTTCCTAGCAGCAAGAACTTACAAGTGTGAACCACGTAACTATTCATGACCTGGTTGAGAGCTATCTTTGAAGACAATGCCATTAGAGTTCTAGGTTTGCCAGGTTGTTATTTATTTGACAGACTTTTAATATAGACCTGGTCATAAGTATCAGGTTCCTAATCTGAGAGCTAATCTGGCTGAGTTCACAAACAGTCATAAGTAGATTGGTCTCAGGCTGATGAATTATTTTTTCTTTTTTAATCATAGCACTTCATGAAGACTATGTATGTAGTACTAAGAGGGCACTGTTATCTGTGCTGATAAAAGGAGGATATGTACTGTCGAAACCAATGATTCTTTAAATATTAAAATATATTTCAATATGAGGTAAAACTGGCTTATAAATCCATTTCAATATATCTTTTTTTCATTACTTCTCAAAGGCAAAAACAAACCAAAAAAAAAGTCCAAGGCTTCCTCAAACTACAAAAGCCTTCAGATAATGACTTGTTCCAATGTTTTTTATTACATCCTCCAGATTTTAAACTTCTTCTATTTTAACTAATTTTTCATTTCCCAACATGCCCAGCATATCTTACATACAGTAGATGGTAAATGTTTATTGAATTAAGTTTTGTATATATTTTTAAAAAGTTTTCAAAATTCCATTTTTCTGTCCCCACTCTTTCCCATTGAAGGGTTAGGAAATAGAGAGAGAGGAAGAAATGGGAGGGGGGAGAGAGACAGACAAACAAGACAGACAGACAGATAGACAGACACCCTTGTAAGAAATCTGCATAGTCAAGGAAAAAAAAATTACTGAATTAACCTGTCCAGAAATTTATGTCTCATTCTACCTCTTGCCTTCACCACTTGATAGATAGGAGATGGGTAGAACGCTTTTTCAGTCAGTTGGCATCTATTAAATTCCTACTCTGTGCTAGACCTCTGGGATTATGGTTAGTCATTGCATTGATCAGAGGTCTTAAAACTTTCAAAGCTATTTTTCTTTTCAGTTTTGTTATTTCATAAATTCTTTTCCTAGTTATTCTCACTTTCCATTACATTATTTTATATAACCTTCCCAGATTTCTCTAAAATTGTCTTTTTAAAAATTTCTTATACCATAATAATATTTCATCATATTCATATACCATCCTTTGTTCTTCTACTCCCCAGTTGATGGACAAATCCTTTCTGACCACATCTTTGCTGCTACAGAAAGAGTTATTATGAAGACATATTTTTCTTTGACCTGTTTGAGGAAAAGGCCAAAATAATGCCACATTGTGTTCCAAAATATATTATTCATAATTTAGTGATTTGGGGGGGCATATTGTTTCTAAGTTATTTCTGGATTGACTAGAACATATATATGCATATGCACATAAAAGGTTCCCCAGAAAACTGGTACCCCAGTTTTAAGACTGCACTAAGACTTTTGGAATACCCTAAATATGAAAAGTAGGTATCTTCCAAATAGTAACATTGTCTAGTTTCAGGATTGGCTCTTCTGAATAATTGTCAATAATTTGTATCAAGGTCAGCTTTGTTTTAAATGCTTTTTAACTCTTTTTTTTTTAATTAGGGATGAAAAGAAGTTTGTGAATCGATACTGGAAAGAAGTCCGAGTTGGAGATTTTGTTCAGCTTCGATGTAATGAGATCATACCTGCTGACATATTGCTACTTTCTTCAAGTGACCCTGATGGTCTCTGTCACATTGAAACTGCCAATCTAGATGGAGAGACCAATCTGAAACAGCGGCAGGTAGTGAGGGAATTTTTAGAACTGGTAAGTTATGTTATACTTACAAGTGAAGATAACAATTATTGATGTAACTCAATTGATGTGATTCATTCTTTATAGTTTTCAAAGCATTTTCTCATATATTCTGTTTAAATTCCATATCCATTCTCTATTCATCTATTCATATATGCAGATATTATATATAGATATGGGGATGTGTGTGTGTGTGTGTGTGTGTGAGAGAGAGAGAGAGAGAGAGAGAGAGAGAGAGAGAGAGAGAAATATTGTCAGTATCAGACATGAGATTTGGAGGTCTTCTTGGTGCTGAAAATAGTAATCTATTATGAATTAAAAATTCACATATGTATATATATATATATATATACATATATATCTATACCTGTCTCATAAACTTTGCAATCACCCTATGTAATACAAGCAGAAAAAATATCTTCATTTTACAGACATAGTATGTGAGAAAAAGAAGCTAAATGCCATGGATAGAGCACCAAGTTTGAAGTCAGAAAGACTTCAAATCCTTCCTCCCAGACAGCCTAACTGTGTGATCCTGGGAAAGTTACTTAATCTCTGTTTGCTTCAGTTTTCTCAACTGTAAAATAAGGATAATAATAGCACTTGACATTTTCTAGTGTCTACCTCGGTGGTACTGCTGACCTGACTGTTCAGGTTTCTCTATTGGGGAGGGGTTGAATAGGAAAGAAAGTAGGGCAATATCTACTCTAAACCAATGTCACAGCTTTACTAAGTATCTTTTTTTATATTTTAGTCAAGTAATCCTCTTTTTGTTGACTGTTAGATGTTAAGTAGCTTATTTCATTATTTCTTTTCAATTTCATTCTTAAATTTAAATGTTAGGTATTTATTTGGTAAAGTGATACTGGTCACACAGTTAAAAAGCTGAAGAACCACCATTTCCAGAATCTAGGTATTAACTTTTAGCCAGGGGATTTTGTTTTTTTAAAAAGAACAAAAAGAAAGTTCCAGGAAAGAAAGGTCATAAAGTAAATTTCAGATGCATTCCAGAGACTGGAATCTTGTTGTTTTAAACCTATGTTCTATAATGGGTTGAGCTGATCTCTTCCTCTTCCTGTGCCTTCTTTTTTGTGTTCGGAACAATAACTGCCAGGATTCTTGCCATATAAGACGAGACTAGTTTTGTTGTTTCCAACTAGAAGACAAGGAACTGGCCGGGAGATTTGATTGGCCTAGGTTAGTTACTAAGGCTTTGGTGGTTAATGTGGCTTCCTGGCCACATCAGCATAGAAGAGTCCAGCCTGAGAAGTCAATTCCTCTTAGACTTGCTAGTGCAAGCCCCACCACATGGGGACTTGCTGACCTGACCAGACAGGTTTCTTTATGGGGGAGGGGATGAGTAGGAGAGAAAGTGGGGCAATATTGCTCCGAACCAATGTTACATCCTTGCTATCTTTTTTTTATGCCCTAGCCATTTAAGTCTAGATGGTTTATAAGTATTTTATTTCACATTTCCTTTCAATTTCGAAGCAAGCCTGAATTGGGAGTCAGTCCCCAGTGAGACTGACCTATGACATTATTCTATGCACTAATTTATAATAATAAACTGGCATTCATATTATAAAGGTTGTAATAATTTTATCTACAGAATCTCACTCAAGCTTTCCAGTAGCCCTAGGAGACTAGTGTTATAGATAGGCTCTAGATACCCTTCTTACAGACGAAGAAACAAAGATGTAGAAAGGTTAAATGGCATCCATAGATGCGTATTTTTTTAATATCAGATATAGGATTTGAACTTAGACCTTCTTGGATGTGGTGCCAAGTATTCTGGTCACTATTCCTTGTTGCCTCTTGCCTGTAATCATTATCAGCAGATATTTTCTTTCTTGGTTTGAGAAATCAAACCTTTTATGGAGGCTTCATGCTTAGTTCTCCCCTTTGAAACAACAGAGGGATGGTTAAGTGGCACAGTGGATAGAGTGCTGTTCTAGAGTTGGAAAGATTCATCTTCCTGAGTTCAAAATTTCTCTCAATTATTTGCAGACTGGGTCACCCCAGGCACATCACTTAATCTGTCTACCTCAGTTTTCCTCATCTGTAAAATGTGCTTGAAAAGGAAATGGCAAACCACTCTGGTATGTCCTTCAAGAAAACCCTAAATGGGATCGTGAAATCAGATACAACTGAAAAATGATAAACAACAGTTGTATGAGGAGAACTCTTTCCGTTATGTATCACCAAGAGCTAAGCACATTGCACTGAACTTCGCTCACTCAAAAATGGTTCCTGACTCACATTTACTATAGTATCACTTTGGAAGAACAAAGGTAAAAGGAGGAAACTATTTCCTGCTCAGGTGGGTCAAGTGAATTTTTTCTTTATGGTTTGGTTCTTTCAGACTTTCTAAGACACAAGTCATTTACCTTGTGTATGTTCCATCATGTGCAAGGCTAAGAACATTGTCCACATTTGGCAAATGAATTGCAATAAACAGAAAATAAAGGCATGTAATCATGACCTAAACCCTTCACTAGTAAATAAGCTTTGCACCAACTCTGGAAGTGGTTTGAAACACAGAGATCTCTCAGTGGTTTTTAATCTCCTGTAAAAGACAGAGTGATAGTCTTCCCCACCCTACTTCACCCTTCTCTAACCCATTTCTGTCTCATGCTTTTGTAAAAATGCATATTTGGCAGATTTGGACAG
Source organism: Macrotis lagotis (assembly GCF_037893015.1). Classification (NCBI taxonomy): domain Eukaryota; kingdom Metazoa; phylum Chordata; class Mammalia; order Peramelemorphia; family Peramelidae; genus Macrotis; species Macrotis lagotis. The sequence continues at coordinate 484,675,195 of NC_133658.1, forward strand.
CTACAACATAATGGTATTAAAACAGTTGTGGGAATTGCCCACAAGAAAAATGAGGCATGGTTAATATTTTGTTTAAAAATAAGGTGTTCTCATTCCAGATCAAGAGAGTTGTTGATCTTTGTGAAGATGGGACAGGCTTCATTCCAAGTCCAGGGCAGGCAGTCCCCAATATTCTCATGGGTTGTGGTTAAAAAAAAATTGCCAATTGTTTTGAATTCAGGGCATATGTCCCCTTACAACTAATGTATCTAAATGTCACTTCAGGCCAGTGATCAAAAGCTTTTGTTGCTATATTGTTTTTGTTTGTGTCCAGCTCTTTATGAACCCATTTGGAGTTTTCTTGTTGTAGATCCCTGAGTAGGTTCACCATTTCCTTCTCCAAATCATTTTAGGAATGAGAAAACTGAGGCAAATAGGTTAGGTGACATAGCCAGGGACACACAGATAATAAATTTTTGAGACAATATTTGAACTTGGGAATATGTGCATAGATAGATATATAGATAGATATTTATATATTACTTAACATATAATATTACATATTACTTAATTTGTGAAGTATCTATAATATTTAAATATTATAGCTATGAATATACTTCATATCTGTTCTCTTGAAGTACATGATATATCTCAATTTTCCTGCATATAGAATGGACATAATGATATTTGAATGATTTTCTTGGGGCTATATTGAGGATCATAATAATATTTATGAATATAATACATATGAATATAATACATATGAAGCTGTTTCATAACTGATTAAGCATTTTTTAATGCAAGCTCTAATTCTTGTCAGGAAGGCACCATGAATGCTTCTGGCCCTGCCTAGAAATCTATTCCTGGTTATTTCTGTTTTGTTCTTGCTTTCAATGATTTATTTCCTTCTCTAACTTTTAAAAGCACAGATGCTCTAAAATCTCCAAGATTTGTTTGGTTGTTTTTTTGTTTTGTTATCATTAAAATGGATCCTATGGTAGAAATAATAGTTCTGTATTTTGGGAAAACATTAAAAGAAAGGGAGTAGAACTGAAGTAGAATGCCTAGACTTCTGTCTTATAGAACAGGTGGATAGCCAGCAACCTGAGAAAACTCTTCCTTCCTGCAAATGGGAACAATCTTCTATACCTTGAAGATTCCATGAACTTTGAATTTTTGTCCTGAAACTCACTTTCTCCTGTGTTTGTACTGGGAAAAGTACAATGATTCAGTGAAACTGGTCAAAGTTGTTGACCACAATAAATTAGATCCATAATTACAGGAAGATTTTTTTCATAGAATTTTGAAATAATTACCATAATTTTTCAGTGTACTTACACAGGTCCTTTTTTTTTTAAGAGAAGCAATCAGAGTTAAGTGACTTGCCCAGGAACATCCAACTAGTAAGTATCTGAGGTCAGATTTGATCTCAGGTCCTAACTCCAAGGCTAGTACATTATCCACTTTGCCTCTGCTAGCTGCCTCCACAGGGAGTTATTTTCCCTCTTCAGGTTTTTATCTTTGTCAGGCATACAAATAATTTGTAAATCATTACTCTCTTTTGAATTTTCTATACATTTTTCTAACTTCCTTTCTTTTGAAACAATTTCTTGGAATTTTCATGTTGATTTTTTTTCCCCCTATTCCTACACCAGTGCAATCAAGATAACTAAGACTCCACATGTTATGTATAAACCTACATATCTATCCTGCTCTACCATAAAAGGCTTCCAACTGAACTCTCAATCATTCTACTTCCCCTCTATTGAAGGCTGTTCTTTTTACAACGTGAATATTTCAGCATCATGGAGCTGCCAAAGCAATTTTTGTAATGGATAACTCCAAGTCACCCCAACTCCAGTGGATACCCCCAAGTCACGCTCCAGCTTAGAAATCTTTAATGGCCTCCCATCCCCCACTATATAAAATAAGAGCTCATATTTGAGTTAGTACTTGAAGGTTAACACAGTGCTTCCTGTATAGCATGCTTATGATCTCCCCTCCTTATTTTATAGTCTAGGCAACCAAGGTTTAGGCTAATTGACTTACCTGTGGTTATACAACTAGTAAATATTTTGATATTTAAACATATTTAAACATAGATCTCCTGATTCTATGATCAGTGCAATTGCCATTATTTCATTTTTTTGTTGTAGTTCAGTCATTTCAGTCAAGTTTCACTCTCTGTGACCCAATTTGGAATTTTCTGGGCAAAGATACTGCAAAGATTTCCTTCTCCAGCTCATTTTACAGATGAGGAAACTGAAGCACAAAGGTGAAGTGACTTGTCCAGGATCACACAGTCAGTACCTAATACTGGATCTGAACTCAGGTCTTCTTGACTTCAGACTTAGAGCTTTATCCACTATGCCACCTAATTACACTGTTCTTCACCACTTCTCATTTCCATACATTCAAAGTATTCTATAAAAAAGGTGATTTGGTATCTGGCAATTGTTTGATTTACTGAGTGCTTCCAACTTACTACTGAGTGCTTCCAACTTACTTCCTGTCTTACTTCATGGTATTTGCCTTCAGAAATTCTCATCCTTATATTCTATCCAAACTTGACTAGTTTGGTCATTGTTTTCTACATCCCTGTCTCTATGTAACATCTCTCATGTCTAAATTATATTTTCCACAATCTCTTCCTTTTGGCATTGTTCATGACCCAATACAAGTATGACTTTGCTCTATGAAGCTTTCCTTCACAGCCTAAACTATAATTTATTCATTCTTCCTTGAACCTCTTTGAAGCACTCTGGTTGACTTCTTTCACTTTAATCATTTTTAACTTAATAATCTTAGTTATTTCTGTACCTTTCTTACCCCATACCCCATCTTGATTTAACATTGGAAGCAAAAATTGTGCCATTTTTATTTTTGTATGCATATTTCCTTGCACAAAGAAGTGACTTAATAAACATTAACCAAATTATCAAAGGGAAATTTGAACAAAAAGCAAAATATGAAAAATCATAAAATTTTGAAAAACATGTAGTACAAAAACATCTTGTGGTATGCAATACAAATATTTCAGACACATACAAGTATCATATATTTAAGTTCAATGAAAGTCTGAATAAATCAAAGTATTTTAATCAAGTTAGAAATTGATTACTAACCTCCTAATATCTTAGTAATAAAATGTACATTAAAGTTTTAGAATCAAATTGTAGGTTTCTGAATGTTAGTATATGTAATTGCCCAAGTAGGCAGTGGCCTTTAGATAATCTCTAATCTTAATTGTTTTTAAAAACCTTTATTAAGGCAAGCTCTTACCTACTGATGCTTAGAGGTGACCATTCCTACTCCCACTTATACTGACAAGTCAGGTTCCAAAGGCATGGCTCCTATATCCATTCAAGGTTCTTTCTCTGAAGGGATGGAGACCTCATCAGTGTACTTCACACTATGATAAATAGTTAACTTCAGTTAGTCAATCAGACTTAATTAGCTTTTAGAAAGGGGTATTTAATAAGGTACTATAATAATAATTGCTATAAAAATATTTCCTAAAAACCTAAAAAAAATATTTCACCAAAAGCCAAATGTAGTGACATTTTCCTATTGGAACATGCAGAGTCCAAGGAAAAATAGACTGAGGTTTTGAAAGTATATGAGCCATAGGGAACGCACACCTCCTAGAAGCCCTTTGAATATTGTGCTTAGCAGTATTTTCTGCTGGGCTCCAGATAGATCTTGAACCTCATTTCCTCATCTCATCCAATATGTCCTTGGCTCCCAATAGAGACATTACAGGCATCCCTTGCTGTGCAGGGCACACTGAGAGGATGCTAATGAAAAAGTCCAAATCTTCTGACCTTCTGATGTTCCCACTGTCCTCTTGTAGTCATAAAATAGGTTTAAGGAGACTGACCTCTCTCCAAAGCAATTCCCTCTCAGGGACTTCAGTGCAATAGGTCTCTTATGCTAGAAACTATTCTAATCTCTTGAGTTTTGAACCACTTCATGGTTTTATAATGATCTAAGAGGGTATGACCAAGTCCCTCAACTCATTTTCTTAGACTTTTTCTTATGCCTAGGGAGATATCCACTCCTGGTTCATACCTAGTCAACAATCAAGATATATTCTCACTGACAAATGTATTAGGGTTTAATATCTTATCACTTACTATAAATCAGCAGAGGTAATTTGATTAATTTATTCATTTCACTCTCATCCTCACACTTGATAAATGTCAATTTATTTGTTTGTCAGATAACACACATTTATTTAACCTACCAATTTGCTGGCACTGTACTAATAAGCACAGGGGGCTCAAAGAAAGTTCCAAACTTGATCCAGACCTTTGAAGAATTTATTCTGGCAGGAGAGGTTTGCTAATATAACTGTTTATACACTGCAAATGGAAGGTAATATTAGAGAAAGGGCACTGGCAGAGGAAAGTGGACAAGAGCAGGAAAATCCTCTTGTAGAAAATTGGATTTAAACTAAATATTGAGGGGCGGCTAGGTGGCGCAGTGGATAAAGCACCGGCCTTGGAGTCAGGAGTACCTGGGTTCAAATCCAGTCTCAGACACTTAATAATTACCTACCTGTGTGGCCTTTAGCAAGCCACTTAACCCCATTGCCTTGCAAAAAAATCTAAAAAAAAACCCTAAATATTGAAGGAAGCCTGGGAATCTAGGAAATTGTGAGCTCCCTGAAAGCAGGTCCCTGGTTTTTGCCTTTCTATACCTAGCAATTAGCAGAGTGATTATTCATAAATCAAAATAAATGCTAATTGACTGAGGTAGGAGAATGTTCAAAGTAAAAAAGATATCTAGTAAAAAAGAAACAGAATTGGAAGTAGTAGTATTAGATGTGCATAAGGTCAAAAAGACTGGTATTGTAACATGTTGGAATACATGAAGAAAAAATATGAGACTGATAGGTACAAAGTTAAAAAAAACTTTAAATATCAAATAACATTTAATATCTAGTCTTGGAAGTAATAGGGAGTCATTGGAGTTTAGAGTCAAGGAGTGAAGTGGTTAGACCTAAGCTTTTGGAGAATCACTTTGACAGTTGGGTAGTATCTTAACTGGGAAAGGGAGATTGTTGAGGCAGGGATACTAATCAGAAGGCTATATAAATAAGCCCAGGATAAGATGAATGAGGGGCTTCACTAAGATATAAGTGGAGCAAGAAGAGGGAAGAGAGATGTAGAAGGGATGTGAAGGAAAAAAATAACTGAATTTGGAAACTAAGTGTATAAGTGGAGCAAATTTGAGAGCATTTAGGGATATCATTTAGATTGAAAGCCTGGGTCTCTGGGAAAATGTTTAATAGTATTAGAAAAGCTAGAAAAGTTTTGAGAAGGAAAGATAAGCTTTACTTTGGACCTGAGTTTGAAAAGTCTACAGGTTAACTGGTTCAAGATTTCCAAGAGTCAGTTTTTGATGTAAATCTGGGGCTCAGGAAAAAAGTTAGGATTGCATATATAGATCTCAAAATCATCTTCAGTAAGATGATAACTGAACCCATGTGCACTGGTGAAATCAGAGAGGGAGAAGAGTGACCTTGGACAAAGCATTGGAGGAGAACCATGGTTTTTGGGAGTGACCTTGATTAAGATCTAGTAAGAATACTAAGAAGGAAAGGCCAGATTAGTAAAAGAACCTGAGGAGATCAGTGTCATGAAAGGAACTGGAGTGGAGAGAAAAATTGTGAGCCAGGTGGTAAATTCATTGAGAAAGGAAAGAGGGTGGGTCCTTGGATGAATAGGTAATAGCTATTAGCTTCTTATTTGGTTAATAACTCTGGATGAAATGAATGTCAAAGGAGAGGATACCGAGAGATGGTGGTAGAGGGAGAATCTGGAAGTGGAAATGGAAAACAAGGAGTATTCCTTGCCATACCAGGGAGCATGAATGAAATGCCAACCAGCAATGGAAAGGCTGGATAGGGATGAACATTTAGTAGAAAGGAATCAGGTCTCAGTGAGAGTCAGAAGAAGAATGAAGTAGAAAGAAAATTGAAGATGAAATCAAGTTTAATTATAGAGTAGGCATTCCAGGGAGGTCAGTGTAGGGAGGCATAGTTTGGAGATGGTTAGGATTGAAGGGAATCAGCAAAAGGAATGGACACTTGGGGTTTGTACAGAGACCGTCTGGTAGAGTTAGGCAGTAATATTGCTAAAAGAGGAGTTTACCAAAGAAAAATCATTCCCTCAGCTTTCCAGAGAGAAAGTTTAGAATGTTCTATCAACAGAAATCCAAAATAGAATTTCCTGGAATTATGGCTACCATCTTTTTGCTAAAGATAGATATAAATCCAGGAAGTTAGCCTAGGAAAAATAATTTTCTTAGTGACCGACTGGAACAGAAGTAATCTAACAAGTTCTTTTTGGTTTAGTTCAGCAAACAAGCATTAATTGTATTTCTCAAAAAAATGATCTTTTAACATAGAAGACATCTTTTTCCCTTTATCATTATGAAAGCGCATTTAGTTAGTTTGAAGAAGGATATTAATCAGATGAAGCACATCCCATGTTCTCTAGCTTTGCTGGCTAAATTGTAATACTCTGGCTTTCTGTAAGGTGTTTTTTAAATTGTATCATCATATGATCATTGTGATCATCATATAATATATCATTTCTTAAATCTTAGCCTGGAAAAATCCACCAATCTAATGATTTGCTACATGCACATCCTATTCAATCTCTAGACTCCATTTTGTGTTTTTTTGAGTTTCAAAGAATGCAGAGAGAGTCTTTTCCTATTTTAATATCTATCATAAGGCTCACAAATGAAAGATCATCCAAGCAAGCCTGTGAAAACTCATCTGTGTAATGCTATTGAAAATCCTGGTGTTCCTGAAAAACTGTCAGTGATCTGGAGAGCTGTTGGAAGATAATTGAATTTGCTAATCCTCTCCATAATTTCACACCACATTTTATCTAATGGAGTAGTTATAATAGTGTGTAAGGGAATCAATCTGTGATAATATCTAAAAAGGAAGGGAAATGAGTCTTTCTCTAATAAGTTATAGAATTGTATTAGTGAGAAAAAATTTTAAGGAAAATTTCCATTCCCCCATTGACCATATCTTAGTTAAAGGTAGTATCATGGGGGGAATGGAATAAGTTATATAATGACTACTACAAGACAGACACTATGTGAAGCACTTTACAATTCTTATCTCTTATAATCCTCACAGCATTTTGCTGGGTGTTATCCTCATTTTACAGTTGAGGAAAGTGAGGTATATAGAGGTTAAGTGACTTGTCCAGGGTCATACCACTATTAAGTTTCTGAGACCAGATTTAAACTCAAATTTTCCAGACTTTAGGCCCCAGCTGTATTCTGTGTACTGTATACCATCCCCTATGCCATCTAGTTGCCTCCCTATGGTTATCAAATCCAAGGTTTAGAGACAGAAATGACATTATAGATGATATAGTCCAATCCACTTGCCCAAAGCAAAGTCAAAATTTAAATGATATATTTTTAGATGTAGGTTTTGGTGATCAAACTAAATCTTTATTGATCTTAGGGTATCCTATAGAATTTTTGAAATATAAATTCTGATATGAGAAGAGGTCCTCCAAAAAAATGAGGAGAGGTCCTCACTGAGTTTTGTTCTTAAAAATAGGTAACTAGCTTCAATATGTGATAATCCTCCTTGTCCTATTAAGGAACAAATTTTAAACTCCAGAGTTTGGTCTTAAGAAGGAGCAAAACAATTAGGTTAACAAATGCATTTATTAATATTTCTCTAAGTTTTCAGATTATACAATCCTCGCACGTATGTTTGTGTGTGTGTGTGTGTGTGTGTGTGTGTCCACTTATGCAGGGGGACATCTGACTAAAAAACCAAAACCCCAATAGACCCAACTTTGAAAAAGAATTTTATATACCTTCCACCATTAGAAGTGGGATTTAAAAAGTTGCCTGTCTATCAAAGGAAGAATGTTGCCTTCAACCTAGGTTGGTTCTTGGATATCAGAAACACCCCTGAAGAGCTATGTCTAGGAAGCCATGCAAGGACAAACCCAGGATTTTTGTGCCTTATCAATTGTGCCAAGGTCTCTGCAAATATGGATCTCCTTTTTTGGATATCAGCACACCCGTGACCTTTGTTTCATTGGAATTAGTTTTTAGAGGCCAATTATATTGTTGTTTACCTTTTCCTAAGGACAGAGTTGGGGGCAGCAAGGGAAAGAGAGATCTGGTGCTGGTTAATTGAGGTTTCTAGTTCATTCCAACTTAGTTAATTGAGATTTTTATGTGTTCTGTTTTTCGTTTTCATTTTACATTTGTTGCAGATCTCCAAAATGGTTTTAAAGGGGTGCAGGACATACACAGTTAAGATATGTATATATCGAAAGAATAGGCACTTAGAGAAATTTAGCTATTTTTAGAATCAACATGAATCGGAATCACTAGGAAAATGCAATATAACCCATTATGACATGTGACAGAAAGCAAGGATTATTGTGGTTTGAATGAAAAGTCTTGAAATTTCAAACAAGAAGATGTGGTCTAAACCCTTCCTCCTTGTGTTCCTTATTCCACGGATAAATTTGGACAAGTCATTTAATTTCCTCGAGTCTCAGAATTCTCATCTTTAAAATATAGGATATGAACTAAGGGGTCCCTTCTATTTTGGAATCTAAAATCCTTTGACTTACATTCTGCTTCCCATGTAATAGTGAAAGACCACACTCCTGTTTATGCAAGAAATACAATATGGTATAACACACCATAGAGCTGAATCTACATCGTACAAGATATCATCAGACCAAGTTTCTCCAGACACCTTCCCACCATCATTTCTAGCCACATGACTTCCCATCAAATCATTTAAGAAATGTGAGCCTTTTTTTGAAGGCTCTTGTCATCTTTGAAACAGAAATAACAGTATTTTAATTGCCTGAAGGCAGAATTACACGTAAGAACCAAGATTCTGAATTTTATAAATTTTTGTCATTCAGTTTTACCCACCTGCTACCACAAGTTTCTTTTTCAACATTTCAGCATTTTGAAAATTAGTTTCCTATATTTAGTGTTTGTTAGTAGTGACCTGAAAGAGTCAGTGTGTTGCCTAAAGTATTTTAAGTTAACTTCAGGGGAAAATTTAAAGTCTGAGATCATTAAAACTCAAAGACAACAATTTCTTTGTCACCAATTCTGAGATCAAGTACAAGATTTAATAGTAGCTTAGTAAGGGGGCTGCTAGGTGGTACAGTGGATAGAGCACCAGCCCTGGAGTCAGGAGGACTTGAGTTCAAATCTAGCCTCAGACACTTAATAATTACCTAGCTGTGTGACCTTGGACAAGTCACTTAACTCCATTGCCTTGCCAAAAAAAAAAGAATTCCAAAATAGTAGTTTAATAAGTAACAATAAGTACCAAGCTTAATAAATAATACTAAATAGCTTAATAAATAACAATAATTTTATTTCAAAATTAAATAATGTTAATATTATTGTATTCATTAGTAACTTAAATATGAAGAGTCTTTATATTGTTCCCATACACTACAGTCCAGTGATTCCAGCACACTGCAGTAGGATGAGATTACCATGGGCCTTTCTTCTAAATCCTTACCAATTTGGAGACTTCCTGGGTATCTTATCAACTTCTCATAAAGTTTCAGCCCACCCAAACTTTACATTTTTTTCACATTGAATTTTTAAACGCTTATTCCAAATAAAATATTTTTTTGAAAAGCTATTTTTTGGAGGAGTCCCATTGTGAAAGCAGAATCCCTAGATTTATTTTGTGGGTTGCTGATGGATGCTTTGCCACCATACCCTCCAAAAGTACTCAGGGAATGTTTCTCATGGGTTCTACATATCAGGCTATTCCTTCACAACCAAACCTATTTTAGAATAAAGAGAGCTTTCCTTCTCAACATATGAGCCAGTCCTCCCTCAAACTACTTGACAGAACTCACCAGACATAGAAAAATGACTTTTAAAATTCAAGATACATAGATAACAAAATTACAGTTCCTTCCTTCCACCCACATACTCTGCCAAAATTAGGTTTGCCACAGGAAAAAGGGGTGAAAAAAAGGACATTTTTCAAAATACTTAGAACTTTTACCAAACATCCCTTCCCCCATACAGATTAAAAAATGGGACCAAACTTGGCCCATTTTGAAATTCTCACCTTAAGAATTTTGTAATACAGCAATTTAATAAACATTTAAGTAGACACTTAAATAGACACAGATTGAGTTCAGTATAATAGACAGAAAAGATTTCTCTATCTGGCTTCTGACATACCCTTTTTACTGGCTCTTCAGAAAACTGCCGAAGAAACTAAGATACTTACTTAGCTTTGTAGCTTCCATCTTGCACCCTAATGTTTGTCCTTCATTTTCGAAGAAGACTGCAACATCAGGAAGGTTGATGTCACTACAAGCACATGAATTGATTTGAGTGAGGGGTTGCAGTACTAAGTCACCAGCCTCACTTTCTCCTTCATTGCCATCTGGTCTGGGTCCAGTGACTAGATATGACTCAGGATGACTGGAGTTGGTCCTGATGCAAGGCAATCAGGGTTAAATGACTTACCCAAGGTCACACAGCTTGTAAGAGTCAAGAGTCTAGGGTCACATTCTTTTTTTTTTTAAGTTTTTGCAAGGCAAATAATGGGGTTGACTCCATTGCTGGTGATATGTCCACTGCACCACCTAGCTGCCCCTTGAGGGCACATTCTAATTCCCAACCTCTAACAAACCATGCTTTTGGCTAGGTAGCTATAGTTTTGTTAATCCAGTTTGGCTTTATCCCCACCACTACTACTCCTACTCCCTTCACTCCCATTTCCCTTTCATATTCAGGAAGGACAATCAAAACAACTTTAACAAAGGAAAAGGGTTTATCACTGAATTGTGAATTTTTATCCACATTTTACCAGCCTTATAATTTTCCAAACTGAGATCCTCCCTCCCCTCCCACAGCATTCTATTCTATATGTGGTTTCTTCTCCTATTAGAATATAAGCTTCTTATGGGCAGGGACTCTTTCATATTTGTAATTCCAAAATTTATTATGTTGCCAAGCACAGAGTAGACATCTAATTATTGCTTTATCATTTATTCATATGTTCAAGTAAGAGTGATGTAAAAGATGCAAAATAAGTGTGCTATAAGAAATTTCAAGAAGGAATGATCACTATCACTTGGAAGGGGTAGATGGCAGAGAAAATGTTATACCAATGAAAAACTATGCAAAGGTAATTTGTTTTCTTTAATTAGATTGATCAATATGAACATTATGGCACAAGATTTATATGACTATGTAATGTTTACTTCAGGGCATTCACATTCTCAAGTTTAGCAAGTATTTAGTAATTATGTCTTTTTAACTTTAAAAAGTTTCTATAAAAGACAAATAAAACTAAGAACAAAAATACTTGTTTTAGTAATTCAGTTTCTAACATTTGGGGGATATTGAGTGCCCAACCCAAGTCATATATCAGTGAGTTATCATGGCATGGAGGTGACCTTGAGTTTCACAATTTGGAATCATTGTAATATAAGCTCTGGAAGATTTTTGCACAATATTAGCACTCTAGTAGGAGCCTATGGTGGACTTGTCTCATAACCAATCTAACTAAATTCAGAAAAGCCTTTTGACAGGATCCTCCTTATGGGCAGCTAAGTGGTGTAGTGAATAGAGCCCTGGACCTGGAATCAAGAAGGGTCTGATTTCAAATCTGGACTCAATCACTTAAGAGTCATTTAATAACTGTGTGACCCTAGGCAAGTCACTTAACCCTTACTATTTCCAAAAACAAACAAAAAGACAGGAGATGAATTTATTTGTCTATGAGAACTCATAAAACAATGCCCTAAAGAATGAAGATGTTGGGGCAACTAGGCAGTGTAGTGAATAGAGCACTGGCCCTGGAGTCAGGAGGACCTGAGTTCAAATCCAGTCTCAGACACTTAATAATTGCCTAGCTATGTGACCTTGGGCAAATCACTTAACTCCACTGCCTTGTTAAAAAAAAAAGATGATGTTGAAGTCAGCACAGGGCAAGGTAGTGACCACAAAATCATGAGCTCTCAATGTCTCAAAGTTGTAAGACTTTGCAAAAAATGCCTAATTTATTTTAATATATATCCAAAGTCATCTAATTCAATCCTGCCATAAAAAAAGAAGCCTCCTCTCCAGTGTTTGCCATTCAACCTACACTTGAAAGCTTCAAAGCGTAGTGCAGCCCATTTCACTTTTTGTATACTCCTAATTGTTGACAAACTTTTAGAAGCTGAAATTCATTTCTTTGAAACTTCCAGCTATTGTTCCTAATCTTTCCTTGTAGAACAAAGTAATTTTAATATTTATTTCCCCTTCTCATGATTTCAGAAATTTAGAGACAATGTCCCAAGTCTTCTCTAGAAACTTTAACCCCACATAGATCATCAGCATTTCTATACATGAACAACAAAGCCCAAGAGCAAGAGATAGAAAGAGGAATTCCATTTAAAATAACTATAGACAACATTAAATACTTGGGAATCTGCCTCCCAAGTCAAACCCAGAAATTGTATGAGCACAATTATAAAGCACCTCTCACGCAAATAAAGTCGGATCTAAATAATTGGAAAAATGTCAATTGCTCATGGTTAGGTCAAGCTAATATAATAAAAATGACAATTCTATCCAAATTTAAATTGCTTATTTAGTGCCATACCAATCAAAATATCAAATAAATACTTAAACAAGCTAGAAAAAAAATAGTAACAAAATTTGTCTGGAGCAGCAAAAGGTCAAGAATAGCAAGGGAACAGCTAAAAAAAAAATATATAAAGGAAGGTGGCCTAGCTCTACCAGATCTAAAACTGTACTATAAAGCAGTAGTCATCAATATTGCCTGGTACTGGTTAAGTAATAGATCAGTAGATTGGGATCCATTCAAAAGAAACTGCAGTAAATGAGCACAGGAGTCTACTGTTTGACAAACCCAAAGACATCAACTTCTGGTATAAGAACTCATTATTTGACAAAAATTATTGAGAAAACTGGAAAATAGTATTGCAAAAACTAGGCATGAATCCACATCTCACACCCTATACCAAAATAAGGTAAAAATGGGTTTAGTATTTAGACATAAAGAGTGACACCATAGATAAATTAATAGACAAGAAATACTCTATCAGCTTTATGCAAAGTGGATAAATTTATGACCACACAAGAATTAGAGGACTTAACTGCTAAATGAATGATTTGGGCTATATTAAATTTAAGAGGTTTTGCACTAATAAAATTGATGCTACCAAAATTAGAAGGAAAGCAGAAAGCTGAGAAACAATCTTCACTACTAGGAGTTTTGATAAAGGTCTTATTTCTAAAATATATAGAGAATTGCATCAAATTTACATGGTTACAAGTCATTCCCCAATTGATAAAAGGTCAAAAGATATGAACAGTTTTCAAATGAAGCAATTAAAGCTATACATAACCATATGAAAAAATGCTCCAAATCATTATTGATTAGAAAAATGCAAATTAAAACAACTATGAGGTATCACCTCACATCATTCAGATTGGCCAAGATGAGAAAATGGGAAAATGATTAATGCTGGAGAGACTGTGGGAGGATTGGAACATTGATGCAGTGCTAGTGGATTTGTGAATGGATCCAGCCTTTCTGGAGAACAATATGGAACTATGCCCAAAGAGCAATAAAACTGTTCATACCCTTTGACCCAGCAGTTCTAGTTCTGGGCCATATCCAGAATTATAAAAAAAAGGGAAAAGTGCTACATGTTCCAAAATATTCATAGCAGCTCTTTTTTGTAGTGGCAAAGAATTGGAAATTGAGTTCATGCCCATCAATTAGGGAATGGCTAAGCAAGTTATGGTACATGAACACTATGGAATATTATTGTTCTATAAGAAACCATAAATGGCCGAACTCTAAGAGAAGCATGGAATGAGTTATAGGATCAGATGCTGAGAGAAGGAAGTAGAGCCAAGAGAACAATGTACACATGAACAACAACATTGTGAGTTCAACAACCTTGATGGAAGCAGCTCCTCTCAGTAGTTCAGAGAGCTAGGACAACTGTATTAGACCAGCTATGGACAATGTTATCCCCATCCAGAGGAAAAAAAATCAAAACAAAGCACACACACATACACACACACACACACACACACACACACACACACACACACACACAAACAAACAACACACACACACCCAATCCTTCAGAATATAATGAACATTTTATTAAAAATATCTCTTACATTTCTCTTTCCTTTAATCCTAATTCCTCATTCTGAAAATATCTAATCTATAAATATGTTTATCAAAAATATGAATGTACAATGCTAACCCTTCTGCTTGCTGCTGAGGGTAGGGGAGTAGGAAGGGGAGGGAGGGTGGAAGGAAATTTTGTAACTTAAAAATATATATGAGGGGCGGCTAGGTGGCACAGTGAATAGAGCACCGGCCTTGGAGTCAGGAGTCCCTGGGTTCAAATTCGACCTCAGACACTTAATAATTACCTATCCATGTGGCCTTGGGCAAGCCACTTAACCTCATTGCCTTGAAAAATCTAATATATATATATATATGTATATATATATATATACATATATATATATATGCATATGGATGAAAATAAATAAATAAAAAAGAAAGAAACTTTGTCCCCATCTTTAAAAAAAAAGATGCTTCCATCAATACTGTTTGACTTGGTTTCAGTTCCCTTTGTCATCTGAGTCTCCCTCTTCTGAATGCTTTCCAGATTATTAATGTCTATCTCAAAATATTACACAGAGAACATAATTCTCTAGCTGATGCTAGGTATGCCAGATGTGACTAGAAATATGTTAATGTCTCTTAAAGTAAACTTTGGCTGTTAAGTTTTAAAAAAAATAAATCCAGTTAAGTTTTAGTTTCTGAAGTATGATGAATAAAATCATAGTATTATTATTATTGAATATTCAATTTCATTATTGAGTATTCGATAAATATTTATCTTAAAATTTTTTCTTTGTATCCTTCCTTTACATTCATGCCTATGCATTCTAGGACAGAAAATTGCTAGACTATCCCTTCCCTTGTTCTACCTCCTTTGGGTCATTATGCTTCTTTTGGGTTGGTTTTTTTTTTTTTTTTTAGGTTTTTGCAAGGCAAATGGGGTTAAGTGGCTTGCCCAAGACCACACAGCTAGGTAATTATTAAGCATCTGAGACCGGATTTGAACCCAGGTACTCCTGACTCCAAGGCCAGTGCTTTATCCACTACGCCACCCAGCTGCCCCACTAAGCTTCTTTTAATGTAGTTTAAAGTATTTTTAGGGTTCTGAATCACAAACTGTTGACTCTGAAATTCAATTAAACATGCTTACTTCATAACTTATGGCATCCAGCCATATCTCTCTCTTCCTATACATGGGCAATTGATTTTTTTGAACCCAAAGATAAAAGTTTCACATTTGTCTCTGTTTATTAGTACATTTATTAGATGTGGTTCATTGTTCTAACTTTCAAGGTATTTGGAAATTAAGTTCTGTCATCCCTATTACTTATCTCTCCCAGTTTTCTATCATCTACAATTTTGGTGAGAATATTGTCTATGCTTTTATCCAAATCACTGGGAAAACAATATCAAATAAAGAGGTCCAAGAATGGTTCCCTGAAGCATTTCTCTAGAAACCTCACTCCAAGTGAATATTTGTTGCCACTATGGTCTGATCATTTAACCAGCTTTATATCCACTTAATCTCTTCATGTTATTCACAAAGATTTAGTGAGAGATTTTGTCAGATGGTTTAATGAAATCCATGTTACAACAGATCTGCCACATTCTTCTGATCTGCTAATCTAGTATTTCTCTCAGACAAGGAAATAAGATTAGTGTAGTGTAATTTGTTCTTGAAGGTCTTATGCTGTCTTTCAGTTAGTGATCATATTTCCTTTTCTAAGTGATCATAAAACATCTTATAGAATTTTCTTTTAGGAATTGAAATTAAACCAATAGGACTTTACCTTAAATCACTTACATTTTCCTTTTTGTAGATCTGAATATTTAATATTAGTTAACACTTAAATATAATTTAAACATTTTCAAATCTCTTTAATAAATCACCGTCTTTTGATCTTTAGAACAATTCTGTGAGATAGGCATTCTTATTATTCTCAGTTTTCACATGAAGTAACTGAAGCTGAAAGAGTTGGGGGAATTACCCAAAGGCACTTACCTGATGTCTAGAACAAGATTTGAACTCAGCTTTTCCTGGCTTTGCATGTGTATTTTGTCTACTATGCCCCCTGGCTTCCCTATTTACCCATCTCTAGTGTGGCATTGCCTTTCCTGTTTTCAATAATATTTCAGATATCAATGATTTTATATCAGTAATACCATTTGCCATTTCTTTCAATCCTCTGGCCTAAAGTTCAAGAACTTGTTGAAGACAGGTGTTTTCTTGTCATTTTCTCACTTATACTGGATCACAAATATTATGTTTTTATACTTCCTAGCCTAAATATTTCTCTTCCTTTGGAGGGAATGGAAATAAAATAATGAGTATTTCTGATTTCTTTCTACCCTTGTATCATTCTATCTCTGTTGGTCCTTAGTCCTAGGTCTTCTTTCCCCACAATGAATCTTTAAAAATGACAGTGTGAGTATAAGTAAATAATCCCTTTTTTTCTGTCATTCATATTCATCAAAACAGTAACTCATTCGGTGCTTTATTATTTCATATGGTATTCAACAAAATCATGTTATTCTTTTATATTCATCCTCAGTTCTTTGCTTTTACTTTCATCTTTTGTTTTATCCTAGTGGATAAATTTCCTGGGTCACATTGGTCTTTTTGGACAGTGCCTCCTTTTTTTCTTCATCTTAAATTATCTGGAGAATGTGTTGCCAGAATTTCATTTTGAAAACACTTTAATCCCCCTGAACTGACTTATCTCAGTAGACAGTTAAACCATAGGATCTAACTTAATTTTTTTTCTCAGAACTCTTTGATATATGGACTCCCATTTCCTCAATCTTGATTTTACAATTTTATGTTTACTAGATTAGGGTGCTAATCTAAGTATTTTAGCCTTTCTTCCTTTATCTTGGCTAAAGAAGAGGTTGTTATGTTCACTTTATACCAAGGTTTCTATCATTTCAAAGCCATTTCCTCCTAATTAATTAGAATTAGATACAGTTCACCTCATTGTTTTTTCTGACTGTGAGAAAGAAATGATTGAGACAATTAAAAAATTTACCAGTTCTTCTCATAGCAAAGAGAGGTTCCCAATAGAGAGTAGGATGGGGGAATGTTGAAGTCTTCCAATATTATTATATTATGCCTCTGTACTAGCTTTGTAACTTGATTTGAAAACTTACTCTCCATTTCTTCCATTTCTATGAATGGTGTGTAGTATAATCCCAACTCTATATTAGTTCTTATCCAAATGTTTTCAGTCATGTTTCCTACCCAAATTTCATGAATTTCCTTATATAAGCCTATCATCTTGATATGCAATAAAGTTTCTTTATATAATTTTTTGACTTTTAAATAAAGTATATTTTCCATTGTATATTATACTAGGGATCATATTCCACCAATGCCATATGGTATAGGGATTAGTTGAATTTAGAGTTAGGAAAGACCTGAGTTGCCTCAGATAGTCATTGTATGTCCCTAAATAAGTTATATACCCTCTCTGACTCAGCTTCCTCATCTGTAAAATGAGAATAAGAACAGCAACATCTGAGATTGAAGATGTAAGCTTTTTGTCAATTTTTATGTGTTGCATAGATACTACTCATTATTGTTAGGTGGAACAAATCATACCCATAGCATTTACCTTACAAGATTGTTTTAAATATCAAATGGAGTAACATGTAGTTTGCCAACCTTAAAGTCTTATATAATATTAATTACATGTATTTCAATGTATCTTATATAATTATATAATGCTTATAAGATGAATAATGTGCTATGTATAATATAGAAATTATATTTTATAATTAATAAAATAATATCTCAGGGCTAATATAATGTGTTATTTTCATATAATATATATACAACATGATATATGTGTTTATATATACATATACAAACACATTATATAAAATCCAAGTTATTATTGATAAAAAGAATAGTGTACTTGGAGGATGTCAGTATAACCCCTGATGCTTATTAACTCTAAGCAAGTTTCTTCAACTCCCTGAGCCTATTTTCTTATCTGTGCAATGAGAATCGTAATACATTTTCTTTCTGAAGCATTGTTAACAATCAAGAAAACACTCTGTAAAACTTAAAACATTATATAAATGTGAGTTGTTGCTGTTGTGACCTATAAGGCTGGATCCCCCTATTACTCAATTGAAATGATTGATGGTTGAAATATTTTCTTGACTGAAATATAAATCTATTTACAATGGCAAGTGAGTTTGTGTATAGTGGGCAATATAAGATAGCAGATAACTCACTCTCTGTGATCAGAACTCTGAGATCTGGACAATTAATTAGAGATTATTTATTCAGTTCCTTCTCCATACCTTGAAGCAGTTAGGTGGTGCAGTGATCAGAACCCAGCCTGGAGTCAGTAAGACCTGAGTTCTAATCTGACCTCAGTTGCTTAGTAGCTGTGTGTCCCTGGACAAGTCACTTTCCTCGTATTCATCTCAGTTTCTTCAACTGTAATAAGAGTGTTGGACTACATAACCTATTGGGTCCAACTCTGAATCTGTGCCCCTGGAGTAAGGTACTTTCTCCAAAGTTGCATGGCACATTACAGCAGGACAAGGATGGAAAAATTAGGTCTTTTCCCACTACTGTCTATTAAATACATTATTAAAGTCAGAGATCAAGTTAGCAATTTCAATTTCTTAGGTTCTTATATTATCTGTAATTTTAGAAGAGAATGAAAATTTCTTCTCAGGATAAAACAATACAGTTGAAATACAATGGTCTGACCAAAGTTACTTCAGGAGGACCTGTAGTCAGGACCCACTTGTGTGATTGCCTTGTAATCTGGGGTCAGAGGTGACAGTCAATGTCTTTATGTCTGTCTCTCTCCCTCATAGTCTTTTGCTCAGAAAATAAGGGAAATAGAGTTACTAGTTCAAAAAAAAACCCTAGTTATCTATTACTGCCATCATCTCCTTTCATCATCTATGCCAATCTCAATTTCCACAACTATTTACTCAGCTGAAATACCCCAACTATCTCCATTTGTAAGAAAGGGAGTATAAATTTTATCAAAAGCTACTGAAGAAATTTATTTGCAGTTTTGAGGAAGGTAATGTGTTTAGTTCTTGTCCTGGGAACATCTGTCTTTTGAGTTTCAGCCATCAATTAGTAGGGAAAGTAGGAAGCCAAAAACTCTTCAGACCTCTTACATTTTTCTCAGTTTACTGGTAATCTAAACCAGATTTTGCAAGAAGTTAAATCTTCAAAGTCTAGTATGTAGAATTCTTAATGTCTTACAAATGAGTGAAACCATTCCTGCCACCTACGTTTAGTTTAAACCAACATTACATAACAATTCTCCCGCCCTCAATAATGAAGTATCTGCCATGAAGGAAGCCAAATGGAACCTAAGAAAACCCCTTGGGATTTACCAACCAAGCATAGATATATAACTTGGTTTGAGTAAAACTGTCTTCATTAGTAGATCTCTCCAAAAACTTTGGACTAATACCAAGTGACATTTTACATCTTGTTCTTATTCTGAACAGCAAAGAATTGTGGGGTGTCATCTCACTGGATAAGGATTTGACTTACAATCTCTGATGAGCCCATTGTAGGCTTAACTATTGCCAGTTTTCACAATGTTAAGAATTTATCTCATCACAGTTGTTTTGTTTTGTTTTCTTTTGTTTTTTTAGATTTTTCAAGGCAATGGGGTTAAATGGCTTGCCCAAGGCCACACGGCTAGGTAATTAATTATTAAGTGTCTGAGGTCAGATTTGAACCTAGGTACTCCTGACTCCAAGGCCTGTGCTCTATCCACTGCACCACCTAGCCACCCCCTCAGTTGTTTTTTTTAAAGTATTTCTTTTATTTAAAAAAAAATTTTTGCCCTGGCTATTCATTTGAGGAAGTAAGTAACTCCCTGTGAGGAAATGGCATCCACTTATCCTAACTGAAACATATATATATATATGATAGCCTTAAAAGGTTTCCTGAGGAAACTGAAAGGTTTAGTAAGGCCATAAGGCCATAGTCACAAAATTAGTATGTATCAGAGATAGCCCTTCAACCCTAAATCTTCCTGACTCCAAGGGTAATTCTCTATCCATTCTATTTCTACTATCATGAATTTTTTTATAGCATCCTTTAAATCCAAGTGAACTAAATACCAAATACTTAAAAGACTTTTCCTCAGTTTTTATAAGTGAATTTTTCATGTTTTATATTCATAAATTTCACCAGTCACAATTTGAAGTCAACACAATGCACCTGCAGTAACCAATCCCTCCTCCCCGCAATAAAAGATGTTCATTTATGCACGTCAAGAAACTGACATCAAAGGACTATGGATTTAGGTTTATTTTGGAGTAAGCTTCAAATAATTGCCCAGACTTTATCAAGCTCTTAGGAGTCTTTGAATATCAGGCAGGAAATTTGGTGAGAACAAACTTGGAGAGATTTATAACACTTCTAAGATCTAGCCAGACCTAGACTTGGGAGTGAGAATTTCTTATCTGGAAAGCTTGGACTTTGGTATTTCAGCACTAAAATTGGGCCAAGAGGAGGTTGTCAGTTTTGAATTTCTTTTTAAATTGAAACTAGTTTGCCCCTCTCAGATCAAAGACAGGAAATTCTGATCACCTTTGATGTTCAGAAGAAAGAGTCTTAGTACCTTTTCCAAGTGTTCAAAGCAATGAGATAATCTGGGGATCTTGTCATGTTTATGATAAACTATCAGCAACTAACTTGTTGAAAAGAAATTTAGTAGAAAAGCCAGGACACAGCCTAAAATTAAGGGTGACTATTTCGTAGGCAGAGTATAAGTCTATAAGTCTTCCAGTGATGGTATGGTTTTGTTCATTTTTGAGGAGTGTGGTTTAAGCATCATTGTTAGGTAAACTCAGCCTGGGATGAAAGTAAAAGGCAATGTTAGGGTTTAGCTTGTTCTAACCTACAAGTTAAGCTTTGATAATACTAGCTGACATTCTTACAATGGGTTTAGGGGGGTGGGGGAGAGAGATGATAGGTATTAAGCGCCTACTATGTGTACTTAGTGCTTTTGCAACTATTACCTCATTTGATCCTCATATCTCTGAGAAATAAATACTATTATGATCCATATCCAGTTAAGGAAACCAATGCAGACAGAAACCAACTTGAATTGCTCAGCATCATACAGCTGGGAAGTATCTGAGGCCAGATTTAAACTTAGGTCTTCCTAAGGAAGACTTCAGGACCACCAACTCTCCACTGTACCATCTGGCCAGTTGCCTCTAGGAAATACAAATTTTATCTTCCTCATTTTGCAAATGAGGGAAATGTAGCTCATGAAAAATGGAGTGACTTGCCCAAGCTCACATAGCTAATAAGTATTTTACAGAAAAGATTTCAACTCACTTTATAACCTAAAGCAAATATTTGCTCCACTACAGCATACTGACTCTGTAGAATCATATAATTATCCTCACTAGATGTGTAAACTATAAGAAATTATGCTACAAACAAAAATTATGTGACAAACATGAGGCATATGCAAGTAAAAGTACAATTGAGTAAATTTCACAAATGTATATGTTAAAAAATGTTTAGGGGGAAGCTAGGTGGCTCAGTGGATGGAGCACTGGCCCTGGAGTCAGGAGGACCTGAGTTCTAATCTAGACTCAGACACTTAATAATTGCCTAGTTGTGTAACCTTGGGCAAGTCACTTAACCCCATTGCCTCATAACCCTCCCCCCATCCAAAAAGCTTGAGAACTATTTAAAAATTAAGATGGACAAGGACATTGAAAAAAATTCAACAAGGAGGGAGCAGAGCCAAGATGGTGACAAGAAAGGATCGTGTCTGAGAAGCTCTTTCATAAAACTTCAAAACTAAGGACTCTAACTAAACTTTCGAGAGACAGAACCCCCAGAGGGATCCAGTGAGGCAGTTCTCCTACTCAAGGTAACCTGGAAAAGAGCAGAAAGTCTCTGCTCCCTGGGGTCGGAGGGGAGGCCCACCACAGCAAAAGAACTTCAGCCTCCCGGAGGCAGCACCAGGGTGGTGGGAGCCAAGGCTCACAGCAGCGGGGGAGTCTCCTGAGCTACACCCCCCGGGGAGCACCAGGCACAAAGTGGAACAGCAGGGGACCTCTGCCAGAGTGAGCACATGAAGCCCAGCCCTCAGGGCACACAGCTAGCAGCTTGGCCAGCACAGCCAAGTTACAGAAACAGAAGCAAGGGGAGCCAGTAAGCAGGATCACCTAGAGCATGATCCCATTGAGCTGAGGGAGGGGAGTGAAGAGAGACTACTGAGCTCTGTCCTCTGACCCTGGAACAGGACTCTGGGACTCTGACCACATTCAGATCCTGATCGCAGTCTAGGCCCCCCCATAGAGCAGCAGGGCCTTCTCCACCACAGCCCCGTTGCAGAGCGGGGCACATATGGTCATTCACAGACCAGAAGAGAGGACAGAGACTCACACACCAAGATCCTTGTGGGAGTGTCCCAAAAGCTCAGGCAGCACCCCAAAACCAGGTTTAGGCTGGGAAAATGAGCAAGCAAAGAGAAAAGAGGAACACCATTGAGAAATATTTTGCAAATGAGCCCAAGAAGGATCAAAATACTTAATCTGAAGATGAGGAAGCACAAGCTCCTGCATCTAAAGACTCCAACAAAAACAGAAATTGGGCTCAGGCTATGACAGAACTCAAAAAAGATTTTGAAAATCAAATGAGGTAGTTAGAAGAAAAACTGGGAAAAGAAATGAGAGAGATGCAGGAAAAACATGAAAATGAAGTCAGCAGCTTAGTTAAGGAAATCCCCCCCCAAAAAAAATGCTGAAGAAAATAGCATGCTAAAAACCAGCTTAGGTCAAATGGATAAAACAGTTCAAAAAGTTATTGAGGAGAAGAATGCTTTAAAAAGCAAAATTGGCCAGATGGAAAAAGAGATAAGAAAACTCTCTGAGGAGAACAAATCCTTCAGACAAAGAATAGAATTCAGGGAGATTGATGAATTTAACAGAAATCAGGAATCAATACTTCAAAACCAAAAAATGAAAAATTAGAAGAAAATGTGAAATATCTCATTGAAAAAATAACTGATATGGAAAACAGACTTAGGAAAGATAATTTAAAAATTATTGGAATACCTGAAAGTCATGATCAGGAAAAGAGCCTTGACATAATTTTCAAAGAATTACTACAGGAAAATTGCGCTGATATTCTAGAAGCAGAGGGCAAAATAGAAATGGAGAGAATCCACTGATCCCCCAAGAAAGAGATCCCAAAAAAACAACCCCTAGGAATATTATAGCCAAGTTCCAGAACTCCCAAGTCAAAGAGAAAATATTACAAGCAGCCAGAAGGACACAGTTCAAATATCGTGGAGCTGCAGTCAGGATCACACAGGACTTAGCAGCAACTACATTGGAAGCTTGTAGGGTTTGGAATATAATATACCGGAAGGCAAAAGAGCTTAGAATGCAAACAAGAATGAACTACCCAGCAAGGCTGAATGTCCTCTTCCAGGTAAAAAGATGGACTTTCAATGAATCAGGGGAATTTCAAATGTTCCTGTTGGAATGGCCAGAAAAAGGTTTGATCCTCAGATACAGGACTCAGGTGAAGCATAGAGATTGGAGGAGAGGGGGAAAATATGAGGGACTTAATGATGATTAACTGCATGTATTCCTGCATAGAAAAATGACACTGATAATACTCATATGAACCTTCTCAGTTAAAAGAGCAGGTAGAGGGAGCTTTTATAGTTGAAGCACAGGAGAAAGCTGAATTTGAAGATAAAATATGGAGCAAAAATGGAGTCAATAGAAAAAAGGGAAATGTAATGGGAGAAAGAAAAAGGAGAGGGTGAACAGGCCAAGATATCTCATATAATAAGATTTTTCTTTATTACAATGAGCTATTGCAATGATATGGAAGGGGGGAAGGCAAGGGGGAATGAGGGAAACTTCGCTCTCATCAGAGGTGGTTAGGAGAGTAAACAGCATATATGCTCAATGGGGTATAGACATCTGGAGTAAGAAGCGGGGGGACAGGGGGAAGGGAGGGATGTGAATGATGGAGGAGAGGATGGACCATGGTGGGAGAGTGGTCAGATATAACACATTTTCTTTTTTTACTTCTTGCAAGGGGCTGGGATTGGATGGCCTGTCTGGGACCATAGGGTCAGGTGGATGCTGGGCCTAAGGGGTGGTATGGGGGCTCAGGGCCTCTTGGCCCCAGAGCTGGGGATCCGTATGCTGTGCCACTCAGCTACCCTACAGCAGAGTCAGAGTGAAAGGAGAGAGAAAATATAGTACATGGTAATAGAGAAATACAAAAGGAGGGAGTTGTGATCAGCAATGGCAACGGTGGAAAAATATGGAAGTAACTTTTGCCATGGACTTATCATAAAGAATGTGATCTACCCACGACAGAGTTGTTGGTGTTGGAACAAAGACTCAAGCACATTTTTTTGTTGTTATTATTTGGGGGGGGGGGTGCAGGGCAGGTGGGGCTGGGTGGCCTGCCTGGGGCCACATAGCGGGGTGATCATTGGGTGTCTGAGGCTGGATTTGGACCTGGGTGCTCCTGGCTCAGGGGCTGATGCTCTGTCCGCCACCCAGCCACCCCCTACTATTATTACTATTTTATTTTGGGGTTTTTTTCTTTTTTTTCTTTTTTTGGTTTTTACAGGGCAGTGGGGTTCGGGTGGCTTGCATGTCACACGGCTGGGTGATAGTTGGGTGTATGGGGCTGGATGTGGGCTCAGGTGCTCATGGCTCCAGGGCTGGTACTCCGTCCATTGTGTCACCTGGCCATACCTACAATTATTACTATTATTTTTTTAATTTTAATTTTTTTCTCTCCCCTTTACTTTATTGCTCAAGCAAGTCTATATCTATGGGGAGGAGGGGGTATTTCATTTACTCTTAAACAAGAATGTTTTATTAATGTAAAAAAACATTATTTGTACAAAATGAGAATAAATATTAAATAAATAAAAAAGATTAAAAAATTCAATGAAACTATTAAAATGTTCAAATCTTTCCATATTCAGTACTTCCCAAGTTCTCTTATTGACATTTTCACCTTATGAGCCCCATAATTCAAATAGCAAAGTTGTCGGGATCTCAAGTCTTTGCCAGACCTAAATGTCTGGAGTTCTCTGACTCTACCAAACTAGGATAATTGATAGCCTGCTCCAGTGAGCAATGTATTTTGTGGGAATGAAATCTAATTGTGTTCTTGGTTCTTTCGATGCTCCTGGGATATACTGACTGAGGGTAGATAATAAACAGAGCAGTTAAAAGAATGAACAGAAGTTGGTAGTGATGCAAAACTGAAGCATTCAGCTGAGAAATCATTTTTGCTGCCTTTGACACCTCACTGTCAGTTGTGAATTGTTCTTATTGACCTGAAAATAAACTGCAAATCACTGGTCTAGAGATGTAAAGGACCTTGGAGGCTGTGTCCTGTCTAACAATCGTTTTATAGGTGAAGAAGCTGAGGCCCAGGAAGGTTAAGTTACCTCCTGTTAGTTGGAAAGCAAAACTATTGAGGTATGAGCAATATCAAGTGTTTTAGGCAAAAGTATTCAGTTCTCTCTGGCTCTTGTGGAAGGAGCCCTCCATCTGAATTCAGGGGACCTGGGGTTCAACTCACCTCTCTGCTACTTTATTATAGATGAGACATGTCCAGTTACCTTTCTGGACCTGTTTTCCTCATTTATCATCCCTCATTTCTTATTTTAAGTTCTTTTATAGTTGTAAATATGTGAAAAAAATGAGATATTATCTATTCTAAGAGCAATGTGGAACAATAGAAAACCTGATGCACTTGGAGTTCTGGGACCTGTGCTCAGATTGTACTTTAGATTACTATTAGTTGCATAATTTGGGGCAAGTCTCTTTACTTTCTAGTCTAAATTTCTGGGAAAAAAAAAACAGGATATTACTATTATTACCTTAAAGGGTTG
This sequence comes from Macrotis lagotis, assembly GCF_037893015.1. Taxonomy (NCBI): domain Eukaryota; kingdom Metazoa; phylum Chordata; class Mammalia; order Peramelemorphia; family Peramelidae; genus Macrotis; species Macrotis lagotis. The sequence continues at coordinate 484,701,259 of NC_133658.1, forward strand.
CTTCAGTGTAAGTCCTGAATTGTTATTATCCAACCCAATAAATGGGCAGGTAGATGTAGCAGTAGATATAGTAAGTATAGGGCCTGGAATCAAGAAGACTCTTCTTCTGAAATTCAAATCTGGTCTCAGACAATATTTATGTGATCCAGATCAAGTTACTTAACCCTCTTTCCTTCAGTTTCCTCATCTATAAAATGAGCTAGAGAAGGAAATATTAAATCACTGCAGTATCTGATATGTGAAAAACACTAAACAAGAACAAATCTCAAAAGATGCAGTGTGATTTAATGGGTAGAGAACTGACCTTAGGGATCAGGAAGAGTGAAGGAACTCTGTTGTTGCGAATGAGATGACTCAACTCAACTGAGAGAGGGTCCTGTATCTCTCCCAAAGAGAAACACCCCCAAAGCTAGTGTAATAAACTTGGGACAGGAACATGATGGAGACCACCAGCTCCTTTCATGTCTTCCCAGAGTCTTTTTCATCAGCAATCTGAAGGAGGTTGAGCTCTTTCTTGAACCTGGAACCCAGAAGTGCCTGAAATTACTTGAAACTTGAAAAGAACTCTAAAGATTCTTTCCAGGAAAACAGAGGAACTTTCTTCTCTGCCATTCAAGTTTGGATATTGATCTCCATCACAAGGAGAAAGTACTATACCAATGGGCTCTCATACCAATTGACTCTGGAACTGGGATTATATGAGTAAAGTGGAAGAAAACTGGAAAAATAAGGGAGGGTCAGATTTAAAGGTCTTTGAATGCACTGGCATTTATTAAATAGTGGAGTGACATGGTTTAGTGGAGTTGAGAATGAACTGGAGATTTGAGACAAGGAGATTAATAAATAAACTATTACAATATTCCAAATATGGGGTAGTGAGTTGAGACTTTTTGAAGTCAGACAAAAACTTATCTTTGTCGGTATGGTAATTTAATTATTTACTATGTGTTTCTCTTCAGTTTGTTGCTTTTTAGGATTTTCTGGGTTTTTTCCCTTTCTTTCTCATATTGTACTTTTTGGTACCTCTTTTATGTACTTACACACTATATTTATCACTTCTTTTTCTAATATCACTTAACCACTAGATTATAATAGTGCAGATAGGCTTTCCCAATAATCTTCCTGCCAAAGCTCCTTTCTCTTTTTTCCCTTCCCTGGATACTGTGTCCTATTCCCAGAGTTACAGGAAGAAGCACATAATCCAATTCTTAGATCCTCTCCTAATTTTCCTTTGGTTGTAGGCTAAATCCCTAAAAGTCCCTCACTAGGCACATACTGCTATACTGCTATCTTTATTACTTGGTTGAGGAAAAATTTACCAAGAACATTCCTTTTGAGAAGATAGAGGATCACCAGTCTTTCCCATTTGCCCTCCTTCTATATCCTTCACTCCTTTCCAGGTCATCTCATTTGACCAATGATGTGCCCTAAGAAACCCTGAATCTCATTGAACCCTCAGGACTACTTTCTATTTGCTCTGTAGTCAACCCTTCCCATGTATGTTGTTTGCTCCAGTTAGGATATGAGCTTCTTGAGAGACACTCTTGATTTTCTCTTTGGATCCCCAACATTTATAGTTCTGGGCATATATATTAATAAATGCTTAATAAATGTGTACAAACTTCACACGAGCAGGATATGTGTCTTATCTATCTCTGTATGATAGCTAATACATCCTTCTGGAAATGATAGGTGTGTAATAAATATTTGTTGAGTTGAATTTGATTAATAATATGAGGCAATAATAAAGATATAACTAGCTTTTAGTCAACACAGTTTATACAAAGTAGGTATTATTATTATTATTATTATTATTATTATTATTATTCCATTTTACATGTGAAGAAACTGAGACCTCAAGACATTAAGTAATCATCCACATGGTAGAGTTGAGACTTAGATTTTTTAATTATTACAAATCAAATGTTCTTTAATTCATTACATCCTAGATATGAATCATTTTAAGTTCCTTGAGAAACTGATTTGGGGCTCTAAGACATTAGTCATTTGGAAGTTTCAGTAATTAGAATCACAGATTTTGAGCTACAGTGGGCCTTGAAATTCACTGAGTTTAGCCTACTTATTTTTTCAAATGGGAAATTGGGTCCCAGAGAGATTATGTAATATGATCAGGGTGACCCAGTTAGTACATATCTGAATCCAAGTCTTCCTGATTCCAGGACCAGAAACCACTAAACAGGGGTTCTCAAAGTATGGTATCAAGAGATTTCTAAGACCTTTTGGGGTGTTTTTTCAAGGCCAAAACTACTTGCATAATAATATTAGTACATTTAATTTTCAGAGTCAGTAAATATTAATATATTCATCACACATAAACAAAATTGGGGGAAAGGTTCCACAATAATTTTTAAGAATATAAAGAGATCTAAGACCAAAAAGCTGGAGAACATCTGTGAGACAATATTTGTAAAACATTTAGCACAGTGTTTTTGCAGGTAATAGACATTAATAAATGCATGTTCCCTTCCACCCACCATACCATGTTTCCTTCTTAGTCTTGGCATAGTTCTGATTGTGTCCCATTTAAAATGATATATGTTCCCCAGCCCTCAGCCCAGTGCTTTAAACTTAAGTTTTTTTGGTTGGTTTGTTGTTTTAAACTAGGAGTGAATCCCTTGATTAAATGGCACATTTATCTCAGCATTCACATTTTAAAAATCTTCTCAGTTGTTTGTCTTTAAAATCTTTGACTAGGGTAAAAAATTATTTGCAGAATTGTGCTTAAGTAAATCCCTAATTTGTTAGTAGGTTGGGATTTTTCCCACTTCTTCCAGAGGAAGTTGATTATGATTGTTATTTCCTTTCTATATTAATCTTCTGTTCAGAGTCAAAACAGTTTGCTTGCATTGTTTCTCTTTAGTCAGAGAGATGGCTATGTGGGAATGATCATTTGTCATCATTTGGTATCCTTCATCTAGGAAAAGAATATTGCTGACCATCCGGCATCACAAGTAGTAAGTGGTAGTTACAGAGAGGTAAATTTAGGCTTGACATGAGTTAAAATTCCCTTATAACTTAAGATATCTAAAAATGGAATGGGTACCTTTCTGGGGAGCTAAATTTCCCTCATTGAAGGTATTCTTCAAGCTAAGGTTAGATGATCACTTAGGGATTCTGATTCAGCCAAGAGATGACCTCTGAGGTTGCTTCTAACTGATAATTAATGATTCTATGAGTTATTTTCCCAATTTCATGGAAAGATTTCTATTGGTAAATTCCCTGTCACCAAAACAGTTTACCATTGAGACAGCTGATTTGGAACTAAGAGCAAAGTTAAGTAGTCTGTTTGGACTTCCTCCCTTGGCACTGAGATTTTACCTACAAACTAGACTACAGATTGTCCTTGGAACTACTTATAGGAAAAACTACCTGTTCAGAAGTGAATATTTTGGGGGGGAGAAATAAAGAGAGGAACAGAGGAAAAAGAGAATGGGTCCTTTTTCTCACTCATTCACTGATTTCCTCAACAAACAAATTAAATATACACCTACGAATTGAAGAGCTCTATATTGGAGGTTGGGGGAAGGGGAGAAGCATAATTTTGCCTAGACCTGATTTTGTCTTCATAGAGTTGGAGCTAGAATTCAAGTCAATTCAGTCAACACTTATTTAGTATCTATTTTGTGCAAGGCAATGTTTTGAACACCAGGGACAAAGATACAAGAAAACTATGATTCCTTCTCTCTATGAGCTTTCATCCTATTTAAAATGACTGACATATATAAAGTCTAATGTTATTTACTAAGGGAAAAAACAGTAGCAGCTAGGTCTCATGGAGGAGATGTCCCCTGAACTGATCCTCAGAAGAAAATTCAAGATTCTTAGGGATACAGATGAGAAGACAAATGAATTCCAGATATGGGGAATAACTTGTGATAATGCATCCTGGAAGGAGAAGAGAGAACAAGTTCAACAAAGACTAGTATTCCAATTTCACTGGAAGGCTGGTAATATCAACTAAGCCTAGAAAGATGGATTAGTCAGTAAAAGGTCTTAATTTTGAGGGTGAGAAGCTGAAGGTTTTTGAGCAGGGAAGGGACTTGGTCTGACATTGCTTGAGAAAGATTATTTTTGTAGCTGGTGTAAAGAATAGATTGAAGGCAACAAAGACTAGAAATATGGGAACCAATTGAGAGGTTATTTATTAGAACAATCCCAGTAAGAAGTTATAGGGCTATGGTATAGTCTGTGTTGGGGAATAAATTGGGATTGATGTGAATAATTAATGCATGTCTTGGAGTAAAATCAGCAAAACTTGGCAATTGATTACATACTGAGATGAATCTGAAGTTATGGAGCCAAAGTGATTAAAAAGATGGAGGTACAGAATTAGGGAAACTTGAAGAAATAGGGAGAGAAATAAGTTCCTTAAATATCTTGAGTTTGAGGTGCTTATTAATAGAAAGATCAAGAAGAAAGTCATCTCTTGTTCAGGGGAGAGATTAAGGATGAAGATACAGATTGGGGACTTGTGAGTCATCTGTGTAGAGATGATAATTGCTCTTTCCATTTCCTCGTTTGTTTCTCACTTCAATCCTGTAAGATAAATACATTATTCCCACTTTACAACCAAAGAATCTGAGTCCCAGAATGATTAAGTGACTTACCTATTGTCATATAATTGATATATGAATGAGTTAGAATTTGGAACTAGCTTTTTCCTAACTCCAAGAACAAACAGCACACTTTCGACTACTAACCTGTGTAATCCTAGAGAGTTCCCTAGAGGATGGTGTGGTTGAGATTTTGGTGTTTTAGGAAGTTTGACTCAAGCTGATTGAAGATGATTGTGGATTCCATGGAGAATGCAGATGAATATGATTATGGATTCTAAAAAAGAAATAAAAAGGTGACAGTTCCTCTGTACTCTGGTATGATCAGACCACATCTGAATTAACAGGTATAGTTTGGGCCAACATATAGAGTAGAGAGCATCCAAAGGGCAACCAGAGTGGGTGAAGGGTCTGAGTGTCTTCCAAGAACTAACTAAAGAACGTAAAGATTATTTAGTATAGAATAGAGAAGACTAAGAGAATGTTATAGCTTTCTTCAAGTATTTCAATCTGTCAATTGTTAGCATTCATTGGGTAGAAATTGCAAAGAGGAAAATTTAGGTTCAATGTTAGGAAAAATTTCCTATCAGTCTATGACTAAGAAGAGTGAAAGGATTTGTTGTTGTTGTCTATTGTAATCAAAGAAGACTATGACATCAAATGAATGATGGCATGGTATGCACATTATGTTGATTATAATGAGTGGGATGTTACACAAAGATGTTCTTCTCACTGCCTTTACCAGAACTGTTATCACTCCACAACCTAATTTAATAGGAATCAGGACTTTTGGTGATGGCCTGGAAGCCGTGGGAGTCATTGGCTTTATTGATGTGGGTATCTCCCATATTGTAGGCACCATAGCATTACAACATTGCTAGCAAAATACCAATATATGATTTTCTGGCATCAAATTAACAACAACATGATACATCCAATCTCTTAATGGTTGTCAGCACGGTGATTTTCTTGGCCATAGTCTTTTACTAGCATGGTAAAGCTAGCCTGTCTCATGATGGTCCAATTATCAATTCACTTTTAGGGAAAAGTTGCAGAAGAATGCAGAAAGGTGGCTCAAAGATAGAGCCCCAGACCTAAAGACTTTAGCTAGCTGTATAGCCCTGAGGAAGTCACTTAACCCCTATTTGCTTTAATCTGCAAGAAAAAGAAATAACAAACCATGGAATCTCAAAGATTGAACATCAACACTAGAAGAACAATGAAGTCTTTAAACAGTGTAGGGAGTTGGTGAAGTGAATGGGTGCTAAGACAGTTAAGGTTAGAGGTCTGGATGACTTTGACTTGCTTAGCAGTGGTAAAAAAAAGACAAAGTTGTTTGGCTAAAAAGAGAAATAGAAGAGGATGAAAGAAAGTTTGAGGACATAGGATGATCAAGTGAATAGTTTTGTGTGTATATTTAAGGAGAGAAAGAACTGTTTGTCAGTAGGGTAGTGAAGAAGGGACTTATCGAAACCAAAGTGCCCAAGGGAAAATTAACAAGAGAGGCAGCTGAGTGTACCACAGAGGATAGACTACTTTTACAGAAAGACAGAGTTCTAATCTTGGCCAGAATTTAGCTATGTGACACTAGGAAAGTCAATTAACTCCTCTCAGCCTTGGTTTCTTCATCTGTAAAAAGGAGTTAAAGAGATGCTTGGAAAGGTAAAATGTGGTTCTCAGCTGCCAGACAAAGTAGAAAGTACCTGTGTAACTTAAAAGTTTTATTTTTTCCCCTTTCCTCAGTTTTTAATGAATAATGCTAATGGTTCATGGATGATGAAATTTAAGTCCCTCTGAATAGTTAAATGTAGAAAACTGACTGAGGAAAGCCACTGCTTAAGCTTCTAAACACCTGACAGTCACACAGGCTGAGTGCATGGGCAAAGATTGCTGAAGACTTTCCATGGGTAAATTCCGTGCTTTGTGACACAATTTACTTTTCTTCAAGTAACACATTTTAAATTTGCATTCGAAGTGTGGAAAGTAATTATCCCTCATTGATGAGAGCTTTATCACTCTAATCACTGCAAACCTACTAGATTAGTGGAATTTAAATTCTTCTCTCACTCCACTGGCTAGGGAAAAGGGTAGTCTGTCATTTAGAACTTAAGCTTTGGGAGTTGAATCAGGTCAGGTGAGAACATTCCCCAGAGACTGAGGACTAGAGTGATGATGCTCTGCAATTGGGCTGCTGCTCACTTTTGACTCCTAAACCCAAAAAAGCTCAAGTGTGGTTGCAGCAAAAAAATAAAAATTAAAAAAAAAAAGAGCCAACGGGGAACTTTAGATGGCAGATTTCATAAATTAAATCAGGATCTATTTAAGTAAATATTCCTCTTTAATTCCAGGAGGGAACCTCTCTAATCTAAATTATTTTCCTCAGTCTGAAAAAAGGTCTCTAAGCTCCTGAGTTGCTAACCAGAAGAGGAAATGACTTTTAGTAGCTATCACTTTTGTGTTTTGTTTCGAAGTGTTTGCCAGTAGTAAAAGTAGAAATATAATACCTCTAAAGAATATGTTTAGGATTAGAAAAATTGTGTATCTGACCCAGAACTAGGAGTGGAAGCGTAATTTCTCTGTTACTCCTTAGATGGAGTGGAATGCTCCAAGTTTCTCTGTTCCACATCCCCTTCATGCTGGCACCACCTCCAACCTCTACAAGCCTGACTTCTTCCTTTCTCAGTCTGCACTGCGGCAGCTTCATTTTCCAAGCAAGGATAAATTTGTCATTTCCCTCTCCCATAAAATGCCCTCCTCTTTTGTACTTCAGCATGGGACTATATAGGACCTGCAGACCTGGAGAGAAAAAGAGGAAAGGCTTATCATTGATGAGAGTAATTAAAACTATAGTGTTCCTAAAACTAATTATTGTTCCTCCAAGAGGAATCAGCATTTTTGCCCTCCCAAAGGCAGGAGATCATCAGATCCACCTATAGGACACTCATTTCTCTCTCTCAGCTCTTTCTTGGCTTTTGCCAGATAGATAATTGACCAAGGAGGAAAGGGAAGGTTGGAATTGTTAGCTGTGGCATAAAAAGTAACTTTGAAAAATTAACAACAAAGATCTAATGTCTCCAAACTTGCTTCTGATGATGATGATTATAACTGATATTTATATATTACTTTAAGATTTGCAAAGCACTTTGCATACATTTATCTCATTTGAGCCTCACAACAATTCTGTGTTTTAGACAGTAAAAGCATTATCCTTTTGTTTTCAAATAAGAAAACTGAGGCTTAGAAAGGTTAAGCATTTTGCCCAAGATGATATAGCTAGTTGATGGAAGACAAATGTGGTACTTGAATCTTTCTGATTTAAAGTCTACTGTGATATCCACTATCCAGTATATTGGGCTGCTAGGTGGTGAAGTGAAGAGAGTACTCGATCTGGAATCATTAGGATTCACCTTCCTGAGTTCAAATACAGCCCCAGATACTTATTAGCTCTGTGACCCTGGACAAGTCACTTAGTCTGTTTCCCTCAGTTTTCTTATCTATAAAATAAACTAGAGAAGTAAACACTCTAGTACCTCTGCCAAGAAAATCCCAAAATGTGTTCCAAAAAGTCTGGCATGATTGAAATGACCTAATAGCAAAAATCCAGGATGTTATACAGCCTTCCCCAGAGTCATTCCAGTTTTCAGTGGTTTTGTCTCTAAAATTCAGTACTAACAATGTGAAGATATAGCAATGAAACTTAGAAAATTTCCTACAAACTGAGAGAACAAGGGAGTGAGATTCTTAAACTTGGATTCAAATCCTACCTAGAACCTTCCTAGTTGTATAACTCTAGGTTACCTTGCTTAATTTTTCTGTGCTTCAAGTCCTTCATCTGCAAAATTAGGGTACTTCAATGATTTCCAGTCTCTTTCTAGAGATCAAAGGCCTAGAGCCCCTAGTTTATAATCTTTTTTTTTATTTTAGTTTTTGGCAAGGCAATGGGGTTAAGTGGCTTGCCCAAGGCCACACAGCTAGGCAATTATTAAGTGTCTGAAGTCAGATTTGAACTCAGGTACTCCTGAATTCGGGGCCAATGTTCTATCCACTGCACCACCTAGCTGCCCCTTCCAATCTTTTTCCACTTAAACTCTATGATGCTTATGACTATTTCTCCAGAGTTCTGATGTTAACATACAACTTTAAAGAAGTCTTTTAAAGGGTCATCTGAAAGAGATGAAGAAGATGTACTAGGAAAATTTAGAGAGAATTAGTAATGAGAATGTTAAAACAGAAGAGGAAAAAGACTTTTTTGACTTGTAATTAGGTCAGTCAGAAAGACCTGAGTTTGAATCTGAGAGCCTCTGACTCCTTACCAACTGTCTGATTCAGGGATAGTCACTCAGAAAGCAAATGCCCTAGAACTTAAAACAGCAAAATCATTTGTGTGTGTGTGTGGGGGGGGGGGGGGTTAAGTCTCATTGACTGTTTATGTTCCTATTTGCGGTTTTCTTGGCAAAGATATTGGAGCGGTTTGTCATTACATTCTCCAGTTCATTTTCCAGGTGAGAAAACTAAGACAAACATGGTTTGGTGACTTGACCGGGGTTACACAGATAGTAAATGTCTGAGACCATTTTTGAATTCAGGAAACCGAATCTTCTTGACTACAGGTCCATCACTCAATCCATTGCACCATCTATGCTACCTTTATGGAGGTCAGTATTCATGTATTGAATAGAATAGGTCAAAATTGATCTGCTCTGACATTGCTACAGTGTGTCTGGATGGATAAAAAGGAAGAAAATTAACCAGCTCTTAGAATTACAGTTTTTAAAAAATAAGTCCAACTTGTTCTATTATTGGGGGCTTGGTAAAACATTCCCTAAAAACTGATTCCATTGGTATTTATGCCCAAGTGCTGTAGGTAATACAGTATTGCCTACCCTGCTCTCTTCAGTCAACTATTGCTAGAAGAACAATCCACTTAAAATAGTATTTCTCAATAAAGTGAAAAAAACTGTTAAGTACTGGTTTGTTCCAGAAATCCTTGAGTTCAAAGATACTGAAAATAGAATTGCCCTTTTTTTTGAATTTTACAATTTTTTCCCCAATTTCACTTACCTCCCCCTGACCCCCTCAGAAGGAAGTCTGATAGTCTTTATATTGTTTCCATGCTATACATTGATCAAAATTGAATAAGTTGAGAGAAAAATCATATCATTAAGGAAAAAATAAAATGAGTTAGCAAACTTCTGCAATACATAAGATAACTTTTTTTTTAATTAAAGGTGATAATCTTGGGTCTTTGTTTAAACTCTGCAATTCTTTGGATACAAATGGTATTCTTCATCAAATGTACCCTAAAATTGTCCCTGATTATTGCGAGTCCATTAAAGTTGATCATCACCCCCATGTTGCTGTCAGGGTGTACAATATTCTTCTGCTCATCTTACTCAGCATCGGTTCATGCAAGTCTTTCCAGGCTTCTCTGAATTCCCATGCCTTCTGGTCTCTAATAGAACAAAAGTGTTCCATAACATACATATACCACACTTTGTTTAGCCATTCCCCAATTGATGGACATTCACTCAGCTTCCAATTCTTTGCCACCACAAACAGAGCTGTTATGAATATTTTTGTACAAGTGATGTTTTTACCCTTTTTCATGATCTCTTCAGGTTATAGACCCAGTAGTAGTATTGCTGGACCAAAGGGCATGTACATTTTTGTTTCCCTTTGGGCATAATTCCACATTGCTTTGAAGAAAGGTTGGATATGCCTCTTTCTTGACTTGGAAAATGAAACAGTGGATAAATTCTGTTCTGAGCTTTAATGCTGCTCAGAATTTAAAATTCAACATGTGTTAATGGGAAAAAATATATAATAGATCCATGCTGGCTGTTTAGGGTAAGTCATATAAAATCAATCTGTACTGAGACTGCATATTAATAAAATATCAATTTTAGGTGTGAGTTAGGCTGTGCTCTGTTTAAGTAGGAAAGAGACTGTCATATACTTATTTTGATGGAAATGTTTGGAATGTTTTTTCCCTGTTTGACAAGAGTGGGGTTTTATAGCTAGAAAGATAAAACATTTATGAATTTCATTATTATGTGCGTAGGTACCATGCTAAGCAATGAGAATGTCAATACTTTCTGTCAAAGCAGTCTTTGCCCACAAGAAATTTATGATCTAAGGTGAAAAAACCACATTTAAAGAAGAGCTTGAAGAGGTATGGGGAGGGGACAGTGCCCAGATATGGGTGGGATCTGGAAGCCTGAAAGTATATCGGAGGGAGGACTTGTTCTAGGCCAGACAAAAGTGAGCTCATCTCTCAGAGTTTCCAGGAGAGATTCTGTGGTTATAACACCTCTTTCTTTCACATTCTTTCCTTTCCCTCATTGAAAGCTCTGTAGTCCTGCCGCAAATATGCTTTTCACTCCACCCCTTCCTTCATTTCTAAGATGACTCATGTTATTACTTAGTGTGAACGATGTCCCCTTTTGCTACAGATTTTCTATAGTGAAATTACTACATATTCAAGGTTCCTGAAAATATGTTGTATTATATCTTCAATAGGATAGCTGAGCAGTGAATTTGAATTTGACAAAGACATAACTACTTGCTAGCTTGTTATACTCTGGTCCCATTCTCATATCAAAGTTCTTCACATGTACAGCAAGAATATATGTATTCTGTTGTATAAATTTAAAAAAACTGTTTGAAATGAAATGTTGTTTAATACATTTAATAACATTTCAGTTACATTTAAATCTATTTCAGTGCTGGAGAAGGAATGCTATAAAATTTCTATTTGAAATAAACTAAACCTCATTAACTAAAATGTTTCATTTACATATATATTATATAATAATTATATATATATATTAAAATTTACATTTATGAAGCATGTTAAGGTTTGTGAAACACTACAAATAACATCTCAGGGCAGGTAGGTGTATAGTGAATAAAGGCACCAGCGCTGGAGTCAGGAGGACCTGAGTTCAAATCAGGCCTCAGATACTTGATAATTGCCTAGCTGTGTGACCTTAGGCTTAACCCCATTGCCTTAAATAAAATTAAAGAAAATATCATCTCATTTGATCCAGACAAAAACCCCAAGTGGTGCTATTTTTTTCTCCATTAAATAGAAAAGGAAACAGACAGTCGGAGTTTAAATGTCTTACCCAGTCAGGGTCTCACAGCTAGTTAAGTGACTGAGAATGGATTTGAACACAGATTTTCCTGATTCCAAGTCAAGTATTCTATTCACTATGCCACCTTAACTTCCATTTGCCTCATGTGTTTATACGTGTGTATATATATATATATATATATATATATATATAAATATATATATATATATACACTTATATATGATTCATATGTGCACACATACATAAATATGTGTGTGTGCATACTCAAGGTAGTTGTTGGGTTTATGACTTTTGAAGACAAAAACTTCATCAGAATTGAATCCCTTTTATTTCTTTGCAAAATGGCTCCTCAGGTAACAGTTAAAAACTGCATTGGCATATCTTAAAGTCATTGTGAATGGATATAATGCAGTCCAATGTGGACTTTTGTGAGTTCTGTAGCTTTCAAATGAGTCCTATTTAAAAAACCAAGTAGGACAAATTAAGTAAATATCCTTTACAGATTCAATATGGTTACTATTTCAGATTCAAAAAGGATCAGGAGGTGAGATTTTAAATGAATTTTACATGGAAATTTCTGATTTTTAAATGGAGTTTCCCCCCATATTGCCTTTATTGGCAGATATTGCACAGAGGAAGGAAAGAAATAGCTGATAATCTTCTAGTGGCTGTTAAACAAAATCTATGTCTATTGCCCTGAAATCCTATAAGCTCTTTGCTGAGTTCAGCAGACAAAGAGGTTGCATTTGCTTCCCTTTGATTTCATTATTAGGTGTCAATTCTTTCTGTAGGATTTCCCCAGAGATGTTTTGTCTAATATTAGATGATTCATTTTTGAAGGGTATACTTAGATGACCAAGAAGAAAATAAAAATAAACTGCAACTTATGCACTTAATGTTGAATCCCTTGGCTTCTCACATTACTAAACCAATCAAGCCGTGGGAGGATTGCAGAATAAAAATCGATTTTAACTTACTTTTGACACCTCTGTATCCCACCTACACAAAATTTACTGTTTTTTGGTGGGGTGGGAAAGTCAGTATCATGCTCTGGAATCATTCATTCTTGGCTACCTTGGGACCTTAGCTAGGTCCCAAATTGAATAGTGATACCAAAAACATTAGTCTATGTCATTATTGAAATCTGAAACTCAAAGCAAACACATAGGGATGTAACAACGTAAGTCATTCTCAGGTCCAGATGACAAAGCCTAAAAGGCTAGATGAGGAGGAAATCTAAAGTTATAAAAAAGGAAATTTTCAATCCTGAGAATCAAAAAGAAAGCTGCTCATATTCTTAAAAGTCAACAGTCACTGGTCATCTTTGAGGAACTGAGATATACAGCTGGCCTTGAAGTCAGGAAGACCTGAGTACAAATTCAGTCTCAAATACTGTGTTGCCCTGGTCAAGACATTTAACCTATGTCTGCCTCAGTTTCCTTATCTATAAAATGGAATAATAATAGAATCTATTGCTAGGGGTTATGATAAAAAATGAGATTATAGTTGTAATGTGTTTTGCCAGGTTTTTTGTTGTGTTACTATGAGAAGAATTACTAAGTGGTCCTTGACCTTGCTAAATAGACAAAGCCCTTTCTGCCTGTTTTGCAATGGGAAACTCATATCCTTTTGTTCTTTCCTCAAAAGGTCAAATTTTGATTTATATGACTTTGTCATTTTCTTTTTATAAAGCAATATATATATATGTTATATATATACATATATACAATATATATGTATATATATGTATACATACACACTATACATATTTGCTTCCCACAACAGATTTGTTCTTTCAAAATTGTGTATAAACCTAAATCGACTCAAAGTATCTAGTTACTTATTTCAGAGATACTTTATTTCCATTTCTGATTCATATGTAATTTATTACAGCTCCTTATCTTTAAATTACCCTTCATCTCCAGATCTCTGGCAAGTAATTAATGATCTATAAGCAAATATTCAGGGCACCAAAACAACTTTTCCCCTGGACAGGTTCCTATTGATTAGTGATACAGAATTAGTCCATTAAGACTCAGTTATTTGAGTCAGGACTTTATGAACGAATGTTCTTCAAGTCAGCCTATAGTGGATCATATTTAATATCACAAAGTGAAAAGGATTGACAGCTGCTGCCTCCTGAACTGAATGACAGTTTAGATTATTTTCTCCAATAACCTGTTGGGAAAAATGCTGGGTTTTTTGTGAAATATCTTTTTGGTTAGGATAGTATAGACTTTCTTTTCCCATTTGGAAATCTTCTTTAACACACTGTATAATTTTAATCATATTTTACTGGTCATTCCCTTTTGAGGTATTTTTGTTATATCTTTTCTTATGTATCATCACTAGTTCTTCCCAAATATGACTGAGAGGAAAATCAACAATATTTTCCTGCACATGGCCATTGGTCTTCTGCCAGGTGTTGTTTATTTATTAAATTGTCTTTGCCATGGAGCCTTGGGGAACATTCACTGCATAGAATTTTAGAGCAGAAACTCATTTATAAATGTAGCAGCAAGTATGCATATGACTAGTGTATATGTGAATTCGTATATATGGAAAAAGAAGCTGTCTATAGACCTTTAGATACTTAAATTAAGATGCTTGTATAAGCAAGATATCCATGATATGAGAGAATCTCTACTGCTACAAATAAAGAATTCCTGTTTAGAATTCCTGTATTACCTCTTTTAAAAAATCTCACTGGTCTTTGCTGCCCACTCAGGGATACATAAGCAATCTTCATTTCAGATTGTTTTTGATGCATTAAAAAAAAAAAAAACCTTCAGTTCCCCTAAAAACAGGTTAAGATATCAAATATAGAATGTTTTTATTTAACCTATTCCCTGTCTCCCCCCCACACCCCCCACAAAAAAAGAAATAATCAGAGGTTGATACACAAGGCCACTGACACTTAAGAAAATTATTCTTAGGGCAGCTAGGTGGTGCAGTGGATAGAGCACTGACTCTGGAGTGAGGAGGATCTGAGTTCAAATATGGTCTCAGATACTTAATTGCCTAGCTGTGTAACCTTGAGCAAGTCACTTAATCCCATTGCCTTAAATAAATTAAAATAAAATTTTAAAAAGTTATTCTTCCCTTTCCAGACAGTATCAAGATGCTGTTCCTCCCTGTGGGACTTTTGCCAGACTGTTGCAGTCCACTTAACTCACAGTACCAATACAAGGCAAGGTCCAGATTTAGATTTACAGACTTCCAGTGTTGTTCTAACTCCTATCTTTCTTCATGTTTTATTAGCACCCAGTTTGAGTGCACATACCTCTCTCTCTCTCTTTCTCTCTCTCTCTCTCTCTCTCTCTCTCTCTCTCTCTCTCTCTCTCTCTCTCTCTCTCTCTCCCCCTCCTCCTCTTCATCTTTCTTCTTTCTTCTCCCTCTCTTCTCTTCTTCCCTCTCCCTTCCTCCCTCCTTCTCACCCTCACCCTCTCCTTCTCTAAGGGTTTTATCTTAATAGTTGGAAAATAGTTGGGAAAAATTTCAAAAGTCCTATTTTCCAACTGAATGGAAATCCACTCTACATCATAATCATCAGATGTCAATTCAGCTTCTGTCTGAAAACCTGTAATAAGGGACCAACCAGTTACCTCCCAAAATTTTCCTCAAATAAAGCTAAAATCTATCTCTGAAACATATCAATACTTCAACTCTTTTTTTTTTCAGGTTTTTGCAAGGCAAATGGTGTTAAGTGGCTTGCCCAAGGCCACACAACTAGTTAATTATTAAGTGAGGTCGGATTTGAACTCAAGTACTCCTGACTCCAGGGTCAAGTGTTCTATCCACTGTGCCACCTAACTGCCCCCAATACTTCAACTCTTAAGATATATATGAGAACTATTCTGTTTCTCCAGCAGTTGAGTGACATAGTGAATAGTGTCAGGTCTCCTACTGCATCCAGGACCATCTCCATTCATCCTGATCCATTTCTGGTCACTAGATGCAGATGCTTTGGAGGAGAGAGCGAAGCTGGCAACTTTAAATAGTCTTCCCTTCCTTATATCCAAGTCACTTGCATGTCATAGCATCACCTCTCTGATGTCATGGTCCTCTTTGAGAATGAAGAATAAACATCAAAATTTCCTCACTAGGGTCAATGAATTTAGGACAGTTAGGTGACTCAGTGGATAGAGCACTGGATTGGAAGTCAGGAAAACTTAAATTCAAATGTGGCCTTAGCAAATATGGCCAAAGTAGCCTTGACCAAGACAGCTTCCCACATAACAATGCTATTTTTTTCACCGTTATTATTTATCTCTAAAATTTTTTTTCTCTGTACTGAAATATCTTTCAACTTCTTTAGCTTTTATTCATCAAGCTTAAAGGAGAAAATTGAAGTGCAGAGATGATCCAGTCTAATTCTCATGTTTTATATGAGCAAATTAATAAACGAGCAGCTTATTGACACAGTGGATAGTCAGAAAGATCTGACTTTGAATCTTGCCTCAGATACTTACTGTGTGACCCTGAACAAGTCACTCAACTTCCTCATGTATTAAAGAGCTGGAAAAGGAAACTACAAGTCACTTCCATTTATCTTTCAAGAAAACCCCAAATAAAGTCATGAAGAGCCAGACATGACTGAAACAACCAAACAACAATGATCAATAAGTCTGCTTTGTATTGTTCTAGGGCTTGTTTTGTTTTATATTAGGTTTGTGGTTTCATTGCTATGGGAGCTGCTGGTAAGGAAATTCCTTTTCCCATTTCGAATCAGACTCTGCTGTGTAACTTATTATTTTAGAAAGTTGTCAGTGGGTGTTAAAAGGTTTAAGTGACATGCCCTGAGTCACATTACCAATGTTTTTCTGCTTCAGAGTGCAAGTTCCCTGTTCACTCCCACTCAACTCTCTGTAATTCTGTAGGCCAAGTAAATGGACACTTCTCCAGGAAAAGACCTTAGAGATTATGAGTTTAGGGGTACAATCTTCCAAAATGAAGTAAAATTCCTGAGACCCTTGAAAATATGAGTGGAAGAAAGATAACCAGGACTCTACATGATACTGAGTATACTTAACAGGTTCAAACTAGCATGGTAGACATGTCTGGAGAATTTTGTGCTTCGCAATAGGATGAGGAAGGAAAGTGACCTGGTACCTCTGAAAATTCTGTATAATGATTTGGCATCATCAAAATTTTCCTGTCTTTCTTTTTAGATATCAATTATTTACTTTTAGACCAAAATGAATTCCTTAAATTCATTACAGAAGCAAATACATAACTATTCTAGGTCATGAATTTGAGAAATTTCAAAATGACAAAAAGAAATGGAAAACTGAAAAAATGTGAATAGGAATTAGAAGGTCTGGCCATCACAGAGGATGGCTGGCTAACTGTTGTCAAAGCAGCCACAATTTTTGTTCCTATTCAGTTTTTTTTTTGGCAAATATACTAGAGTGGTTTGCCATTTCTTTCTCCTGCTCATTTTACAGATGAGGAAACTGAGGCAGAGTAGGGTGACTTTCCCATAGCTAGTAAGTATCTGAGACCAGATTTGAATTTATTTCTTCCTGACTCCAAGTCTAGTATTCTATATCCACTATGCAATTAAACTGCTCAGTTTGCTCATCTATAAAACATGGGAGTTGGAGTGGATCATCTTTGAGCTGTCTGCATTTCAATTCCATCCTTTAAGCTTGCTGAATAAAGGATAAGGAAATTGAGAAATATTTCAACATAGAGAAAAAACTGTTAGGAGTAAATAAAAATGGTGATATAACCACATTCTTGTGTGGGTAGCTGTCTTGGTCACATTTACCTTGGTCTTGGTGTTGCTGATGAGATCCAGATTCAAAAGTTAGATATCAGCTTGTTTGGGGTAGATAATTTCAAGAATCTTTCTCTTTGATCCTCAGAAGTTTTCCTTGAATCTTATGTTTGTTGTGATGAATGAACTAGACCCTACCATACTTTGAACATAAAAGGAAGGGAAAGTTAGGGAAGAAGGAGTAAAAGGAGAGAGGAGGGAAGGAAAAGGGGAAAAGAAAGAGATGCTCTTCAGGAAGATCCTAGTGATTTTTTTTTTCATATTCCTTCTCCCCCCCTCCTTCAAGACAGGGTAGGTAGGAAAAAAAGTGGAGGGAGAGGTGTCAGAAATTCTGTGATTGATATTTTGTTGAGGGATGGGAAGGAGAGATTTCTTTTTGTTCTTATGGTTGTTTAATTTCCTGTGTTTGAGCATTTACTTGCTCCCAAAGCTAGCAAATGTGACAAAAGCTGTATAACCACCCATACTGGTAAACTGTTAACTAAACTTGGTAGGCAGAAGAAAGAGCAACAATTGGAGGGCTGAAAGCAAAAGAGATTTTAAAAGGCAGTATTTTGGAGTATGTAGTGTGATCTTCTGTTCTGGGGGCTCAGTTCTAGAGAGTTATACTTTCATTTATTTGTAGATTTCTAGGGCAGAATGATTACTTTTAGCAAAATTTCTCTAGGTTTTTGAGTTAGTAGTTATGAGAATTGAGACTTGCTGAATGAGTATAAAGGAGGATATTCCAACTTTTTTTTTCCTTGGACTTGGCTTGAAAGGGGAGGACCAAGGGAGTGACTGGGGAGAGAAGGTCACAGCAGGAGGGAAGAATAATTTAAATCATATAAGATTGTATGGGAGGGGTAGTGGTGAATAGGATTGGCTGGTAGCCGGCACTTCCTGCTTTCTCACTAGTTCAGCACAACACCACATCAACATTTCTAAAAATAACTAATGAAAGTATCATGATTACATACATAATTTAGATTTCTTGGAGATCAGATGAAGAAAGATTGGATATTGGGTAAAAAAATAGAAACTATTTGATAAAAATTGATTATCATAAGATATATTTCTAAAAATCTGTTGATTAGCAAAAAAATGTGTCATGGGTTGTTATGGGAATATTTTCTTTTTTGAAGAGAGAACAGGGGCGGCTAGGTGGCTCAGTGGATAGAGCACCGGCCCTGGAGTCAGGAGTACCTGGGTTCAAATTCGGCCTCAGACATTTAATAATTATCTAACTGTGTGGTCTTGGCCAAGCCACTTAACCCCATTGCCTAGCAAAAAAAACCTAAAAAGAAAAAAAAAGAGAACAAAAGAAAATGGGAGTAAATTAGTATAAGGGATTTAGATTGGTTATAAAGTCAAACTTTACAAAAAATATTGAGCATAGAAATAGCAATAATAATAGTTCTAGAATTTGAATGACATAGCAAATAGTATTTTGGTATTGAAGTCAGGAATACCTAGGTTTGAAGGCTATCATTTATACTTTTTATTTCTGTGACCATGTACAAGTCAATTAACCTTTATGGGTCTGAGTATCCTTAATTGTAAGATGAGCATTATAATATCTGCAATTCTTTGGAAGCTAAAAATAAATTAATGTGTATAAAGTTCTTTTCAGATATAATTGTGTGTTGAGTTGTATCTGACTCTTTATGTCCCAATTTGGGGTTTTCTTGGTAAAGATACTGGAATGTTTTACCATTTCTTTACCTCATTTTATGGATAAACTAAGACAAATAGGGTAAAGTGACTTGCCTAGGGTCAAATGGCTAGGATTTGAGGCATGAAGATTAATCTTCCTGATTCTAAGTCTCGTGCTAGACCACTTTGCTACCCAGCTGCCTTGCTACCACCTTTGTCTAAAGTAATGTTAAACTGGAAAAGAAACAACTTTTGATTCAAGTACATTCCAATGTTGTGAAGCTTAGAGAAATTAGGTTAAAACTTCCCTCTTTCATATTCCTGACATACTTTCCCATGCCTACTTTCCCTTAATCTTATTCAATTTGAGTCAAAGCCAATTTCTTTATAAGCCACTAACTTAGGCAGTTAGGAGGTAAACTGCTTTGCTCTCATATTAGCTTCATGGCCCAAAATAAGACATGCTGCTTGAACTGTAACCCCAAACTCTTGAGTTTAAGAATGTAAGTTCTTTGGAGGAGACCTTTGTGTTGGGATGGTTGCTCCATGCTGTAGAAGAAGCTTCTGCCTTACTTCCATCTACTGACAGACTCATGAAATTTTTTCTTTTTTTTTTTAATAATACTTTCTCATAAGGATTAGGAATTTGGTTATGAGAATAAGAATCCCTAGTAACCTGGGATTCTGCAATTCTGAGTAAAGTGGATTCCTGTTCTATGACAACTCTTAATACACAAACTGAAATATGTTATCAGTTAAGCCAATGTGGCACAGAGGATAGAGCACTGGACCTGGGTCCTGCCTCATATGCTTAATATCTATTTGACCCTGAATAAATCTTGATGTAGTTTCTTTACCCATAAAATGAAAAGGGAGCCAAAGAGACGGTCCTGATTACCTTAAGGTAACTTCCAGCTATAAATCTATGATTCTATGACTTCTGAGCACCATAAATAAAGTATATGAAATGTTCCTTTTCCTCAAAGACTTGCACACCTAAACTATTAGAAAATTAAATTATCACATAAGAGCATGTGATAGATCATATTGTTGTTTAGTATCAGGTATGTCTGACTCTCCATGATGTCATTTGGTGCTTTCTTTACAGAGATACTTGAATGGTTTTTCCATTTCCTTTTCCAGTTCTCATTTCTGTACCACCTAGCTTTCCCTTTATTAGATTTTTGTAGTATAGGCCATCACTGTTGGAAGAATTGGAAAGAATTGGCAGCTCAAGGTAGCTCAAAGAAATCAAGAAAGATTCCCTGTTGATAATTGAATTTGCTCTAAATCTTAAAAAATACCATAAAATTTGTGTATTTCAATGAGTCATGAGAAGATTCCTAGGTTAAGACAGGTTAGCAGAGAAGCAGTAATGAGCTCATGGGATTGTAAGTACACTGGGCTGACATTAATAGATCTACCTTGGGAAATAGTAGGGATTAAATAGAAATTCTCCTTTCAAGGGGTATTTTATTTTGTTAAAAATGTAAAGGGTGCAGGTGAAAGAACAATTATTATTTAGATAAATAATTTGCCCTTTTCTTATAGTAAAAATAGGTGCTGATAATACAAACTATATTGGATTTTCTAGAGACTGAATGTTTTATAAGCAATCGCTTTTGGCTTCAGTACCTGTTCCTTATACAACATATTGTAAGAACCTTCTGTTAAAATTGGTGAGGAAAATTAGCTTCAAAAGTGAAAAATCTCTTATTATCTGCTGAAATCTTATCTGCCCTCTAAATTTAGAAACTAATTGACATTCTCCTTGTACTTTCCAGTGTTCAGTGGATTTTGACATCATCTGAACAATTATATGGAAATTGTGTCTTTCTCAACACAGAGAGGCAAGGAAACACCACATAGGCTACTCTAATTCATTTGCACAACTTTCCATATGTTTTCATGCATGTATGCATGCTGTTTTCCAGCTTCTCAAATTTATAGATAGTGTGGTAACAGTATATTGATGAGGATTGCTCAGAATCCATTTAAGAAATAGTGCCATGTAGAATATTGGAATCAATACATCAACTTGGAAAGCTTGATAAAGTAGGACAGAACTCATGGTGAATACATGGAGAAACTTCTGAAGTTGGAATTTTTTTCCCCTTTGGATCTATGTCCTTTTTTGATAAAATATTTTAATAACTCTGTTAGAGTAATCGGTTGCTTTTATTTAATACTTTTAGGAATATGGATCTGAGAATGGATTCATAGGCTTCAGCAGACTGCCTCAAGAGATCCATAACATAGAAAAGGTTCAAACTTCTTGTTCTAAAATAAAAACTACATGAATGAAGTTAGGCATATTTTAGTGTAAATGACAAGTAAAAGCAGTCACCATAAAAGCTATTTTAATATTTTACCCCTAATTATGGGTTATGACCCAGGAATACACAGAAACTTGTGAAATTGCTTACATTCTAGTGTTTTGTAATTTTCTCCTTTCTGAGAGTTGGCAAACATTCTAATAATCTAAACAACTTTCCAGTATAAACAAATTTCCAGTGTAGGTAGTCATCCTAAAGTAGCCACAACAGATAAGGCCTGTGCATAAACAATTCCACTGAAAGAACTCATACTCTTTGTCTTAATAATATTTCCCCCCAATTATATATGGAGATAGTTTTCAAGATTCATTTTTGTAAATTTTTCTCCTTTCTTCTCCCCCTTCCCCAGACACCAATCAATCTGATATAGGTTATACACGTGTGATAATGTTAAACATATTTCCACATTAGTTATGTAGTGAAAGAAGAAATAGAACAAAAGGGGGGAAGTAGTAAAAATAGTATGCTTCAAGCTGCATTGAGATTTCATAGTTCTTTCTCTGGGTGTGGATAGCATTTTCTTTCATGAGTCTTTTATAATTGTCTTAGATCATTCTAATGCTGAAAAGAGCTAAGTCTATCATAACTGATCATTGCACAATGTTGCTGTTACTGTGTTCAATGTTCTGGTTCTTTTCACTTCACACAGATTCAGTTCATGTAAGTCTTTGCAGGGTTTTTTCCAAATCTACCTGCCTGTCATTTCTTATTCCATCACATGCATATACTACAATTTGTTCAGACATTCAGCAATTGATGATCCCTTCCATTTCCAATTCTTTGCCATTACAAAAAGAGCTGCTATAAATATTTTTGTACATGTGTACCCTTTTCTCTTTTTTATGATCTCTTTGTGGAACAAATGTAGTAGTGGTATTGATGGATCAAAGGGTATGTATAGTTTGTATAGCCTTTTGGGCATGAGGTTTCACTACTCTTAAGGTAATCCATTAAATTATTAGGGGTTCCAAATGTTAGAAATCTCTTCTTTGTATTCAGCTGAAATTTAACTTCTTTAAACTTACATTCCTTTTTCCTTGTTCTTCATTGTAAAACAACACAGAACACATGACAGGCCTTCAAATGGTGGAAGTCAGCCATAAATCTTTTTAGGCTAAGCCTCCACTTTTTTTCCTATAATTATTTTTCAAATGACATAGTTTCTATGTCCTGTATGTCAGATGTACTTGAAATTGTCAGTGGTCTTCCTGAAATATTATACTTTACTCCTGTTTGATTTTTCATATTTAAATGTTTTCTTTTGATTTGTGAACTGAGAAGTGCATAGTACAATGGAGCTCATATTTCCCTTTAACTAATTTTTATATACTGTATTCATTAGGGAGCTAGGTGACTCAGTAGATTGTGATGTATTAAAAAGAGAGATAACTTCTGAGTAATGAACCATTTTATTAATTATAACTGTTGTAGTTTGTCCTTCATGCTAGAAGAGGATCATGAAAACAGAAAGGTGATTCTATGACATAAAAGTGATTGTATTTAGGTGAGGGGATGCTGCGCAAAGTCACCAACCTTCCTTTCTCCTCTAGAGTCATCTGGGATCAGTGGTCAAATATGGATCAGAACTACCGGAGATGGGCCTCAATCTTAGCAAGCAATTGTTAATAAAAGGCTTGATTATTTAACTGTCTCTCAAGAACAAAAGAAGATCTTGGCAGCTTTTTGACACTTATTGGAATTTGCCTTTGGAAGAGTGAATATTCCTGACAGATGACAATGAAATCTGATTTGTTAACAATAAATGAGAGAATAAATATAATGAGAGGTAGACCTGTTCTAATGGGGACTCTGATCACTCAGATTACCTCAGCCTTTAGTAATCTAGACCATGGATCTATCCCCAATCTGAGTAGAAAACAGTGGGCTTCTCCATTTGATTGGGTTATGAATAAATTTAAGGATAAAGTTAAATCTAATCTCATTATCAAGCCTATTCTTCAGATGCTAATTTGATCTAGTAAAGAATGAGAAATAGGAAGGAACAAAATTCTGTAATTCCCCAGTAGAAAATTGTTATTAACATGAGAGAAATAATCATTTCTTTCAGAGTAGAGTGATGAGTCTGGAGTCAGGAAGATCTGAATTCAAATACAGCCTTAGACTGCGTGATCCTGGACAAGTCACTTAACCCTGTTAACTTTAGTTCTTTATTTGTTAAATGAGCTGGAGAAGGAAATGGCAAACCACTCAAGTATCTTTGCCAAGAAAACTCCAAGTGGGATCATGAATAGTCTAACATGACTGAAACAATTAAATAAAAATAAATATACCATTTTTATACCAATATAATGTCACACTGTCTTTGTCTATAGCTCAACTCTGATGTATCATCAGGATTTGAAGATGATCTGGTGGGCTATATAGGATTGGCCATAGTTAGATGTAGGTTAATTCAGCAAACATTTATTAAGCACAACTTGTAATACAAAGTACTGCAAAGATCAAAATTAAATAGTTCTCATCCTCATGACTTTATATTCTACACTTTATTAACTTGTGATCTGCATTGGTAAGCTATCAATAAAATTATGGAACCTTGGAAAACTGAAATGAAAGACTATTATCTCTTTTGGAAATTGTGTTAAGCTATTGACTTATATCAACATTTCATGGTAATTGGAAATCATGGAAACACTTGGAACTTTCTGAAATGGAGGAGAAATGTTTCAATGTACCATTTGTCTCCATTCATTTAAAAAGTTAATTTTTAGCTGTTTTATTTTGAATATAATATTTCACACTCTCATTCTTCCTGCCAGTCTTTCTAAAATATAAACTTCCCAAATTAGTCTTTTCTTTCTGAAGACTGAATCACATTAAAAGGGGTTAGAAATGCAATATGTAAAAATGAATATAACTCAAGGGCTAGATAGATTCCCAAGCCCCATCCTGATCAGAATACCCAACAGCAGCAATATCTGTGGAAAAACAGACAGATATGGGGGGGGGGGGCAGAGTAGAAACATGGGGAAAATGTTTGAATAGGTTACACCATTACTTTGTGGACTTGGAAATGCTTTTTAAAAAAATATAATCTAGTACACTCATTTATTGCTTTTACTTTTGTAAAATATGGATTTTTAAAATAAAGTTATTTCTTGAGAAAAAGTTAATTACTGTTCTAAATCATATTAGTTGAGAATAAACCTCTCTTTTCCCCATGCATTCCTTTTTTTTTAAAAAAAATATTTTAGTATTTGCATAAAAGAAAATATTATAGAGCTAAGTGACCTTTTATGTCCTTTGATTGACACATTTTAATTGTGCCATTTTTCCTTTCTGTTTTCACTACTATCCTAATCCAAATTCTGGTCTCTTTATGCCTGAATTTTCACAATAGAAGGTAAGCAAGTCTCCCTGTATTAATTTCTCCCTTCACCAAATTAATCTTCAAAAACATTGATTTCTTAACTCCTTCTTTTGGGGAAGAACAAGAACTGAGATTGGATGTAAGGGAGCCACCAAAACAAAAATAAAAAACATCTAATGATTCTTCCTTATTCTGAAATAAAATCTAAATTCTTCCATTTAACATATGCCTTCCTTCCTTCCCCAAACCTTCCTCACTCTATAACCTTCTCTTCCATATTTCTTAGAGAGAATGCCTTTCTCCAAATAGACCAAACTCTTCACAGTTCTCCAAACTGATCATTATTCTACCACCTTTCCCATGTGAGACATTTATGCCAACTGAAATTATTTCTCCCCTCCCCTTTTTTTGACCTGTCTAAATCCCATCCTTCACAACAGATAAAGCTGAGGAAGTACTATGGAAAAGTGACTAAAATCCAAGGGCTAGTTCATGATAATTATAATTATTACTACCTGTGTTATTATATAACAGTTTCATATGTGGAAGGGTTTCTGCCTTGACAAGATTTCAAAGTCTTCTCTGCTTGTTTGATGGCAAAAATTTACATTTAGTATCATCTAAACAATTACACCCCCACCCAGAAGGCAACAGTATAATTGACCTTACCTTAGTCTCCTTCCAGATGCTTTTTCTCATAAGAATCTGTTCCCCTACACAGAGTTCTCATTACCAATCTCTTCCTTTAGTCTATCCCTTCACTTTTTACACCTCTCCCCAACTATTGGATGATTATCTTTTGGCCTCACAGTAAATTAAGAACATAGAGTATGGAGACACCGGATCTAAACTGAATAAAAGTTATAGAAAGAAAAGAAATGAATTAAAATTATTGAATGAAAGGAGCTTGTCTCATGACCATGAAATTAAACAATCACTTAGAATGAAGATATATAGCAATTGTTTTCTGTTCTGACCAAAAACTTTGAGCGTATTCTACAAAACAGACTGATATTTTTTGTGATAATAAATTAGACAACCTTTTGTCTCAGTTCTTACTTAACCCATAATCATTGAATGGGCATTGACAAACTAAGGCCTGGGACAGACTTTAATTTAGAAAGACCAAGGTCATGTACTTCATTCCAGACCATTGCCAGTCATCTAGATATTTTTCTTGTGACTGCATTTTGGATAGCTCTGGAGAAGAGTGAGACTGCACAACTCTGCCTCATTTAAATCCAGTTGAGGCACAAATCGTGATATCACCCTTCTGATGTCACTGGTCCTTTTCAAGAATGGAGGATAAACAACAGTTACTGAAGATAGTTCTGAAAATATTCCAAAAACATTGTGAGCCATGATAGAATCATTTGGGGAAAATGTCACTTCCTAAGATCATAGGATCCTAAGAACTAGACGGATCAGAGAAGTCCTTCATTTTACAGATGAAGACACTAAGCCCAGAGAAGTTAAGTGACTTATCTAAGATCACCCAATACAATCATTGCATAGATGAAACATTATAAGAAAAGGATAGGAGACACTGCTAAGTACATGAGGAAAAGTTTTATGTAAGAAGTGGCATTTGAACTGACCTTTGGGAGGAACCAGGGACTCTGAGAGACAGAGTGAGTTAGGATGAAGATACTCTGAAATAATAAAGGATAATAAATATTTAGTACAAGTAATGCTAATTTATACCTTTCAAAACTAGTAAGCCTTTTATAGCTTTGCAGAGCACAATAAAGATGGTAGAACCAGAATAACAGGAAATTTAACTAAGCAAAAGTAGAGTTTGGGGGCTATATCATCCCAAGTGATTATGTTTGCTTCAGGAAGTTCTACAGTAAGAAAAAGAAGGAGACAAAATGAATGTCCTTGGTTTAGTTTATCAGAAAACCTTTATTGGTTCAAAAATACCAGCCTTCCAGAGGAAATTGAAAAGATTTATATGAATTAATGCAGAATAAAGTGAGAACTGAGAGAGCAGTTTAGCAATAACAAGAATACTGTAACAACAATGAAAGCTTTAAAAGTCCCAAACAACACAGTAACCAACTGCAGTTTTAAAGGAGTCATGACAAATTATGGGGATTGATAAGACTTTTTTAAGAAATGGAATTTCTTTAAGATTTATTTTGCTTGATATATATATATATATATATATATATATATATATATATATATATTTGCAACAGGAGTTTTATTTTATGTTGCATTCTCAATGGAGTTGGAGAAAGGCAAGAGGAAGACAAAGGGAATATTCATGAAAATAAAATAAAAATTTGAGAAAATAAATAGTCCAAAGGTACCTATAAAAATCTCCCCAATAAAATCTTAAAAAATTCATGAATCTCATAAAAGGGTCATAAACCCTTGAACATTTTTTTACTGTAAATATTGTGATGACCTTCATGGTCACAAAGGTACTCCTTTCCTTTTTGACATGTTATGAAAAAAATAAGTCAGGAACAGAAAAATAATTAAAAACCCTATACCACAGATTATATCGTATCATATTAACTATGTCTAGATGAAAATTAGAGGTACAAAAGATGGGGATTTTTGTGGATTGCAAACCTAATATAAATTTGATATAATATGGCAGCCCCAAACTGCAAAACAAAACAAATTCCTAAATGAGATCTTAGAATGCCTTAAGAGAAGCATTGTGGCTTTTGCTCTAGAGACAATAGGACTGATCAGACATCAAGTATCGCATTCCAGTTTTTAGTACCATATTATAGGAATAACATTGACAAGCTGTAGTGGATCCAGAGGAGAGCAGCCAAGGTAGTGAGAGGATGGGAGCACATGCAGTAAGATTTAAATGATTTTATTTAGCCTGAACTATAAAATATTTTATGAGGAGTAGGGATTGGAGAAAAAGTAGTGGCAATAAGGGTTGGAACTGACTAGAATAACTGTCTTTCATATGGAATTCGATCTTTGCTTCACTCAGAAAGCAAAGTTAGAAACATTGAGTGGAAGTTGGAGAGTTCCATAGCTATAGACAATATTAAGAGGAATAGTTCTAGCAGCCATACCAAAAAACAGAATAAGCTCCCTGGGAAAGTAATGAGTTACCAAACAGTAAAGGTCTCTGCAGCAATTTGTCTCTGCCTTTCCTGAAATATGTTGCCCAGAACTGAGCACAGTGACAGATGGTTCTGATCAAGGAACCCTCACCTCCTTATCTTAGCATTAACCACTGAAGGACCACTTAAATTATGAATTATAATTCAGAATTAAAATTCAGAGAAACTATGACTAACAGTTATAATTCTATGTGATTATAAAATTATAATTTGATAAGTTGCTATGTGTAAATCAATTAAGGCAGTTTGACATGCTTGAAAGAGTTCTGGACCAGAAATTAATTCTATTATCATTTACTAGATATATGGTCTTGGGCAAGTCATTGACTTACTCTGATTCATATCTATAAAATGAAGGGGAGAAGATGGAAGAAGCAGCTAATTAGCACAGTGATTAAAGAGCTGGGCTTGGAGTCAAGAAGACCCCAGTTCAAATTTGACCTCAGTCACTTACTAATTGTGCTGCCCTGGGCAATTCACTTAACCTGTTTATCTCAGTTTCTTCAACTGTAAAAGGAGAATCAGAACACTTGGCTTATTGTGAAGAGCAAATGAGATAATATTTGTAAGACATGCTTAACATAGTGCCTGGCAATCGGTAGGCACTATATAAATTCTTATTCTCCCCACCCATACCTCCTCACATACATCTTGTTGGGACCAAAAGACTTGTGAGATTCCTTCTAATATGATAATGTGATGAATCAATTTGACTTATAGCATTGTTTTTCAGGAATAGGTTTACTCAACTATACTTTTGTTTTATCCTCGAAGTTTCTAAGTTTGGGATATAATACTAGGAGCTCTGAAAATGTAAATTGAATACAGAAGTAGTTGCTCAATTATTTACTATTTTAATAATTTATGTGAAAATAATAGTCTGCTTGAATTATCTCAGTTATTTGGCAGTGATGCCTAAGGGAAACACAAAATATATTTTCTTTAATGCTTTCAATTTAATAGAAGGAATATACTTTCTGGAAAATACCTAAAAAATGGGACCATTTGTAAGAAGCTCCAGAAAAAGTGCCTTACCAATTTTCTCAGATCAGGGAACCTTAAGTGCAAGTTCAAAGCTAAATGTTTGATGTACTGCTCTCTGCAATGGGACAAGGACCTCCAGAGACTTCATAAAACAATACTGAAAGAGAACTACTTTGAGAAGAATGGTTTAGAGATAAAAATCAAAATTTGCTGCATATTATATTCTCAGTACCTTGATATTCTCTTCTTGATTGTAGCATGTCTTGGTATATAGATCAAAGTAAGTGGATCACGGGTCAGGCAATCAGATAATAAGGTCAAAATATCAAAGAGATTAAAAGTAGGTTTGTTTTTGTATTTTGTTTATTTTGTTTGTTCATTTTGCCATGTGGTATTTTTTCTTTGCTAGTTTTCAGAAAAAAAAAATTTAGTTCACTTTTTAAATACAAAAAGACAAAAAACAATGAAGATTTCTACATATATACAACCCAACATAAAGAGAGAATTCAATACAAGATCATGACTTTCCATATCTTTTTTTAAACTTAATAAATACTACATGATGTTACCCTGCTTTTTCTTTGTTTCCTTCTAAGATTTTTTTCTCTGCTATAAACTTTTTTCCTTCCCTTCCTCCCTCCTGTATCCTAGAGAAGGCTACAATTAAATATATACATGCTGCATACATGTGAAACCATACTATATATAATTCTTATTATTAGTTCTTTTTTCTGGAGGTAGATGGCATCTTCCTTCATAGGTCCTTTGTAGCTGATCATTCAAATCAGTCATTCAAAGTTATTCAAAAGTTGACATTTCTGTTACTATATATAAAGCTCTCTCTTGATACTGCTCATTTCACTTTTCATTATTTTTTGAAAGTCTTTCCAGGTTTTTTTAAATTAACCAACTCATATCTTACGGCACAGTAGTATTCCATTGCAATCCAATACTACAACTTGATAAGCCATTTCCAAATTGAAGAACAACTATTATTTTAACCAATCTGATAGGTATAAGGTATCTTTAAAGATGTTTTAATTTTCATTTCTCTATTCAATAACAATTTAGAACATCTTTATATGATCATATAGTTTTGATTTCTGAATTAAAAAACTGTTTAGGGCAGCTAGATGTCACAATGGATAGAGCATCAACACTGAAGTCAGGAGAACCTGAGTTCAAATTGAGTCTCCCTGATACTTATTAGCTGGTTGACCTTGGGCAAGTCGCTTAGTGCCATTGCCTTGCAAAAAAGCAAAAATAAAACAAAACAAGACAAAACAAGAAACAGTGTTCATATCCTTTGTGCATCTATTAAAGTTATTAATATATTTGAGATGAGACCAAATTTATCTGAGAGATTATCTATAAAAATTCCTCCCCAAATTTTCTGCTTCCCTTCTAATTTTAGCTGTATTGGTTTTATTTGTTCAACACTTTTTTTATTTTAATGTAATCAAATAATGAATTCTTATTCTAAAAATTAAAATATATTTTTCAAGCATAATGTTACTATAATCATTTATTGTTATGTATTGTACGTCTACTCTATTCCACTGATCTACTTTTTCTTAGCCACTACCAAGTAAATTTTGATAATTATTGCCTTGTAATATAGCTTATGATCTGGTAGTGCTAAACCTCCTTCCATTACATTTCTCTTCATTAGTTTCCTTAAAATTCTTGTCTTTTGGACAGAAGAAGAGCCTCTCCTAGGTGTTCTCTCCATAATATTTCAAAAATCTTAAAATTATGACTCTAACTACATTTTCGAGAGATAGAACCCAAGAAAGATCCAGTGAGGCAATTCTCCAAACCAAGGTAACCTGGAAAATAGTGGAAAGGCTCTGCTCCATGGGGTTAGAGCCCCAGGGTGCCTGGGAGCTGCGGTTCATGGCAGCTGGGGCAGTTTCCTGATTTACACCCCAGGGAGCACCAAGCACAACTTGGAAGATCAGCGGGGGGGACCTCTGTCAAAGAGAGCATGCAAAGCCCAGGCTCTCAGGGCAGTTGCTGCAGTCAGAGAGGTCAACGCAGCAGTGGTGGGCCCCAGTGCAGATCCAGGCAACTGAGCCTTGAGTGCTCAGCCCATCAAAGGTACGGGAGACTTCGGAAGTTTGTCCTCTGTCCCTGGAATAGGACTCTGGAGCTCTGACCACATTCAGATCCTGATCTCAGTCTAGACCCCCCCCCCCCCCAATAGAACAGGCCCCCCCCCCCCCACCTCAGCCCCATAGCAGAGGGGTGTGCTTGTGGTCATTCACAGACCAGGAGGGCAGTCAGAGATTCACACACTGAGATCCTTGTGTGTGTGTGGGGGGGGGGGGTGTCCCAATGATATTCACAAGCTCAGGAAACATCCCAAAATCAGGCACAGACTAGAGAAATGAGTAAAGAGAGACAAAAGAGGAACAACATTGAGAAATACATTGTCTATGATCCCAAGAAGGATCAAAATGTTCAATCTGAAGATGAGGAAGTACAAGCTCCTGCATCTAAAGACTCCAAGAAAAACAGAAATTGGGCTCAGGACATGACAGAGCTCAAAAAAATGTTTTGAAAATCAAGTAAGGGAGATAGAAGAAAAACTGGGAAAAGAAATGAGAGAGATATAGGAAAAACATGAAAAAGAAGTCAGCAGTTTAGTCAAGGAGATCCAAAAAAATGCTGAAGAAAATAACGTTAAAAAACCAGCATAAGTCAAATGGATAAAACAGTTCAAAAAGTTATTGAGGAGAAGAATATTTTGAAAAGCAGAATTGGCTAGATGGAAAAGAAGATAAGAAATCTCTCTGAGGAAAACAAATCCCTCAGATATAGAATGGAGATAAAGGAAGCTTGATGATGTTATAAGAAGTCAAGATACAATACTTCAACACCAAAAGAATGAAAAATTAGAAGAAAATGTGAAACATCTCGTTGAAAAAGACAACTGATCTGAAAAAAAATGCAGGAAAGATAATTTAAAAATTATTGGGATGCCTGAAAGTCATGATCAGGAATAGAGCCTTGACCTCATTTTTTTTAAGTTTTTTTGCAAGGCAGATGAGTTTAAGTGGCTTGCCCAAGGCCACACAGCTAGGTAATTATTAAGTTTCTGAGCCTGTATTTGAACTCAGGTACTCCTGACTCCAGGGCCGGTGCTCTATCCAATTGCACTACCAAGCTGCCCCTTGACCTCATTTTTTAAGGAATTCCTACAGGAAAATTGCCCAGATATCCTAGAAGCAGAGGGCAAAATAGAAATTGAGAGAATCCACCTATCTCCCCTGGAAAGAGATAAAAAAAAAACCCTGGGAATATTATAGCCAAGTTCCAGAACTCCCAAGTCAAAGAGAAAATATTACAAGCAGCCAGAAGGTCACAATTCAAATGTCATGAAACTGCAGTCAGGCTCACACAGGACTTAGCAACAGCTACATTAAGGGCTCATAAGACTTGGAATATAATATTCTGGAAGACAAAAGAGCTCAGAATGCAACCAAGAATCAACTACTCATCAAAAATGAACATCCTCTTTCAGGGGAAAAGATGGACTTTCAATGAACTAGGGGAATTTCAATTATTCCTGTTGAAACAACCAGAGTGAACAGAAAGTTTGGCCTTCAAATATAAGACTCAGGTGAAGCATAGAGAGAGGAGGAGAAGGGTAAAATATGAGGGACTTAATAATGATGAACTATATGCATTCCTGCACAGAAAAATGATCTGATAATACTCATATGAAACCTCTTATTTAACAGAACAAGTAGAAGGAACTTATATAGTTGAAGCACAGGAGAGAGCTGAATTTGAAGATATAATATATTGTAAAAATGGAGTCAATGGCTAAAAGGGAAATGTACTGGGAGTAAGAGAAAGGAGAGGTGGAATAGGCTAAGATATTTTGTATAAAAACATTTTTTTATTGCGATGAGCTATTGCAATGATATGGAAGGGGGGAAGGTGAGGGGAAATGAGGGAATGTTTTCTCTTGGCCCCAGGCCAGTGATCAGTCTGCTGTACCACTCAGCTACCCTACAGCACTTTTAGAAGAAGGACAGAGTGAAAGGAGAGAGAAAATATAGTAAATGGTAGTGGGGAGGTATGGATGGAGGGAGCTGTGATCAGCAATGGCAAGGGTCAAAAAATATGGAAGTAGCTTTTGTGATGGACTTATCATAAAGAATGTGATCCACCTAAGCAGAGCTGGTGGTATCAGAACACAGACTGAAGCACATATTTTTTCTCTTTCTTTTACTTTATTTCTCATAAGGGTCTATATTTGGGGGGGGGGTATTATGTTTACACTTGAACAAGAATACTTCAATAATATATTAAAAATATATTAAAAAATATATTAAAAATATATTTAAAAAAACAACATCACTTGTACAAAAAAATGGGAAAAAAAGAAATTCTTGTCTTTTCTTCCAAATGAATGTTGTGGGTTTTTTCCTAAGTAACAATTTTTTATTTAATTAAGATGCATTGAATACAGTAGATAGATGAAATTATTCTTTTTATGAGATCCAAGATTTATGAAATTTCATTTTATCCTTTTTAAACAGTGCTATTGCTTTATGGTCAGTAAACCTAAAATTTGGAATCAATTTTCTACTTAGTATTAATGGGTAGAACTGGGCCCATCTGAATTCTCTTACCTCTTCTCCCGTATGGGCAGTTGTTTTCTATGAATCTTTTCATACTTTTTCTCTTACAATTACCATGCATATTGATGCTGAGCAAAATGAGCAGAACCAGAAAAATACTGTACACCCTAACAGCAACATGGGGTGATGATCAACCTTGATGGACTTGCTCATTCCATCAGTGCAACAATCAGGGACAATTTTGGGCTATCTGAGATGGAAAATACCATCTGTATCCAGAGAAAGAACTGTGGAGTTTAAACAAAGACCAAAGACTATTACCTTTGACTTAGGGAAAAAACCTGTTATCTTATTATATAATTTTGCTATCTCATATTCTTTAATTTTCTTCCTTAAGGGTATTATTTATCCCTCATCTCATTCAACTTAGATCAGTGGAAACAATGTAAAGATTAACAGACTACCTTCTGTGGGTGTGGGGGGAAGGAAAGCAATATTAGAGGAAAAATTGTAAAACTCAAAATAAAATCTTTTTTAAAAAAGAAAAAATACCATGCATAGAGGTAGGTGGTACAAATATTACTAGTTCTTATATGAAAGCACTTGGTTTTCTTTCACAGTACTATAAACTATGAGCATACTTGATTTTTTTAGCAAGGTTATTAAAATGACTCAGAGTAATACAATGCTTTAAGATTCACAAATTGCTTTCCTCACAACCACCCTGTGATGTAAGAAGTACATTTATTCATCATAAATTTATACCTGAAAAAACTGGGCTCAGGGTCACATAGCAAGTTTTGGAATTGTCTTGACTTCTCAGGTCTTCTGATTTTGAAAAAGAAAATTATATGAACTTCCCAACTCTGTAAATTGACTTAATTTTCTACTTTTGTAATGAAAAAGTAACAATATTTGATTTTTATGGTCCTGTAAATATCTCTGTAATAAATCTTGAAGTTTTTCATTCTTGTCTTAAGGAAGAGGAAAGTCTAGTTCTGCTTTTAGTGTATATATAGTCAGCCTGAGTTAACTAAATTAAGCATCTCATATTTCCCCTATTTTTCTCAGTGCTTGACCTATAGTAGACATTTAATAAATACTAGTTGACTGACTTTTCATATCTCATTTCTTTTGAATGTAGCATCATCTTCCCAGTCTGAGGTTTTCAGTGTAAGATTCATCCTTGATTCATTACTATCTTTTAGTCCCAATATCCAATCAATTGACAGATTATGTCCTTTCAGAATTCATAGTCTTTTGCATCTATCCCCTCTTCATTCACATAGTCCTCACCCAAGTTCAATTCCTTCTTGTTAGAAATCCTGGGTCCCTTCAAAGCTTAGCTCAAGTAGAACCTTTTATATCTCTGGAATTCTCACTCTTGGTCAGTTTCTTTAGAAATTTTGTATTGTGTCCATTCCTTTAAATCATCCTGACTCTTCCTGATCCCACTTGGGGTTTTGTTGGCAAAGTAATGAGTAGTTTGCCATTTCCTTCTCCACCCAATTTTAGGGATGAGGAAACTGAGGCAAGCAGAGTTCAATGATTTACCCAGGGTTATGCAGTTAGTAGGTGTCTGAGATTGGATTTGAATTTAGGTCTTCCTGACTCCAGGCCCAATACTCAATCCACTGAACTATCCCTTTAGAAATTAAATTGTATTTACTTTGTATATATTTTTAATTTATTTGTTTATGGTTTCCCCCCAATTGAATGTAAGTAACTTGTAAGCAAGGACAATTTGTTTTTTCTGTTTCTTTCCTTATATACTTGTGCCTAGCATGTTATCACTAATCCTTTTTGGTCATTTGTATTGATTAATTCCAGGAGAACAGTAAAATGTATTAATTTACTTCTAGTTCTGGTTCATCATCCAATGATACTAAGCCACTAAACAAGCAAACAAAATTTTTTGACATTTGGATGAATCTATGATCACATAAACAATGTGGGTTCCTATTCCCATTGATTACAATCTAGTTGTGCCTTCCTTTTAAGTCTTGTCTATGTCTTCTCATAAAACACTATACTCAGGGCATAGCTACTAGACGTCCATTGGTTATCTCTTTCTACTGCTCCTTGATTCATTTTCTTTTCTACTCATATCTCTTTAATGATATTCCTGAAGCTGCTTCTCTTACAAAATTCTTTATTGTCAGTGTTTCATTCTTTTAATGACATCCCAGAGCCTTTTGAATGGCTTGAAACTTGAATAGTGATACATACATATATATATATATATATATATATATATATATATATGTATATATATATATAATCAATCAGAAAGTATATGTTAAGTAACTGTATTAAGTAGCTGAGAATACAAAAACAAAACAATTCCTACTCTTGAGAGATTTACATTCCATCAAAAGGGACAATATGTACATAATTAGATATATGTAAAATAGTATCTAACATCTGGAGGGACTTCTGAAAGGCCCCACATAGTAGAAATTTCTTGACCTGAGTCCAGAAAGAGATGGGAATTCCTTAGGCACCGCCCAGCTGCCCTAGGTGAGATCAAGAAGGAAAAACATGCCCCCTATTAGGATGCTTATTAGGATAAAACAATACTAAGAAATTCTAAAGCCTTTAATTTTTAAAGTTGTTTTGAGAGTTATACCCTAAATTCAAATGTATATTTTTGACTGTAGTAATAGTCTTTTATCCCTATAGTCTATCCATCTAATGATAAGACAAGCAAAATTAACAGATACACTTTATCATAGTTTGCTTTTTTTCAGCTTTAAAAACATAATGGGAAATAGGTATTTTTAACTTGTTATTAATGGATAGGTTTCTTTGGGTCCTAGACATTTAAAAGTGCCAATTTTTACCTTACTTAGATGAAGTTTATAGAGGTTTTTTGGTGAATCCACATTAGAATCACTACTTTTAATCATAGTGTACCCTAAAGGGGGGAAAAATAAAAAGACAGGAGCTTTTTGGTTTCTCTACTCTGATCCATGGAATCCAGTTTTAGTAGATTAGGACTTTGGGTATAGATGCCCTTCTTGCTTTATTTTATTTCTAACTTGAAATGAGTCTAATTCATTACTTATGGGGCAAGATGCATGGAGTTTTTGACGGCTTTACTTTCTTTGGCTTTCATGCCTGTGTTTTGTTTTTGTTTGAGATTTTTTTGTAGTTTAATCATCATATATAATATTGTATTAAATGCATCCAACTGAGTTAGAAACTAGAGAACTATTTTTATAGAATTTACTAACAAACCAGCACCCTAAATGGTTGGTTCTATTCCGTAAAAAGAGCATACTAAATTGCCCCAAATGTTAAAGCAAGATTGATCTTTCTTTTCATAAATCGGATCTGTCCCAAATTACATAATTATGTGTATGATGTAATGAATGCAATATCTGCATCCCCAGAGACAAAGTTTCCTAGCATTCCTAAACCATGTTAAGAGACAAAGTATCCTAACATTCCTGAGTCATGTAAAGTTAGAACAAATAACAAAGATATTTTAAACACTAACTACATTATCTGCCAAGTGTAATATTAATACACTATGGAAATCACCTCCTTCATGGAAATCCTGGATTATATATTTATGAGTTCCTTCCCTTTTTTTTTTTTTTTTTTTTTTTTTTTAGTTTTTGCAAGGCAAATGGGGTTAAGTGGCTTGCCCAAGGCCACCCAGCTAGGTAATTATTAAGTGTCTGAGACTGGATTTGAACCCAGGTACTCCTGACTCCAAGGCCGGTGCTTTATCCACTACACCACCTAGCCGCCCCTCCTTCCCTTTTAAAAAAGTAATATATCCACCTCTTGATGATTCACAAAGCTTTTAAATAAACATATTACTCCTGAAATTTTTGTATTATTAAGGAAATAGAATATGAGCCTGTTGTAGCCAAAAAAATAAAGATACTGTTTTTAATTAAGTTTTTAAAATAGACTTGAAAATTCTCTTTGAAATTAATGATATTCTTGTATGATTATCCCTTCCATATTGTACCTTTCCATATCATGGTTTTAATATTTAGTGAGTTGACATAAGAAAGTAAAGAAAAATTTGGGGGGAGTTTTGTGAAAGTATTGGTACATATAAAGATCAACTGAAACATGCTAAAAGTTTAAAAATTCAGAAATGCATAAAATATATGTATAGTATTATGTAATATCAACCCAAATTTTACAATAAAGTAAGTAAATACTCCAAAAAGGGAAAAGAAAACAATTCAGAATTCTTCTCTGGTACGAAGGGAAGGCCAAAAAATGTTATGTGGATTTTCCAGATGGCAGGGTTGCTGTGAAGGGATAACTGTATGTGGTATGTTATGTTTTTATATACATAATACACTGCACCTTGTGGAGAAACTTGCTATATATAGTTACCTTTTCCAATGTATCAAAGAAAATATTACATTTGTAATAGTGTTATAATAACTAGCTAAGATTAATATTAACTATATACAGATTTGTTTAATGTTATTTTTAATCACTATACTTTTTATTGTTTTCAGAAACTTAATATAAGCCAAATATATGAAAAAAAGAAAATAATTTTTGACTAGATTTTAGTGAAGAAAATGTGACTATAAAACTTAGAAATGAAAATGAGATCAAAAGTAGGGATGAATCTTCTGAATAGGTTGCTGGATAGTACAGTGGATGGAGGGCCAAGCCTGGAATCAGGAAGACTTGAGTTTAAATTCAATCTCAGACCTTGGGTAAGTCAGTTAAGCGTTGCCTACTTCAATTTCCTCACTTGTAAAATGGGAATAATATTTGTAAAATACTTTACAAACCTTAAAGTATTTTTAAAATGCTAGTTTTTATTAACTTCAAACAAATGAACTATAGTTCCATATAATTACAAAACATTATCAGTTCATAAA
This sequence comes from Macrotis lagotis, assembly GCF_037893015.1. Classification (NCBI taxonomy): domain Eukaryota; kingdom Metazoa; phylum Chordata; class Mammalia; order Peramelemorphia; family Peramelidae; genus Macrotis; species Macrotis lagotis. Next base: position 484,739,562 of record NC_133658.1, read on the forward strand.
TATAATAACCCTCTGAGCTAGCATTCCTTTTTCATTGATGATGAAATTCTGGCTCAGAAAAGTGACAGTAAAATAACAAATAGCAAAGCTACAGTTCATACTAAGGTTTTCTGACTCAAAGTCTAGTGCTCATCCAATTACACCCATCTTCCATCCAAGAGCTTACATTCTAGAAGAGGGAGGAACATATACACAGTCACTGGCAAGACAAGACAGCAAAACTTTATTGTTTCGTTATACATATATATATATATATATATATATATATATATATATATATATATATATATACACATACACACTAAGTGCTAGGGATGCACATATAAACAAAGAATAGAAACTGCCTTTAAGAAACTTACATTCTAATGAAGAAAGTCAATTCAAAAAAAATGAAATGTGGGGGGGAAGGACAGTAACAGTTTGAAGGGAATATTGAATAATAAAATCTGAAGAAGAAGCACAAGCAGGAAAAGAATCAAATTTGCTCAACCTAAGACCTCCCTCAAAATTGTAGCCCCCCCACCAGAAGAATCTCATCCATAGGAGAAGAAGGCAGCATGGTGATGAAAAGTTCTAGTGCACAAAAATAGTTGAGTCATGGTGGTGAAGTTTACAGTCAGAAAAAAAGAGATAAATAAATAAATGGAATGTAATTGGAAGGGAGAGTGTTATCAAGTAGTGAAGACTAAATAGAGGAAGTAGAATTTGAGCTGAACTTTGAAGGAAGATAAGAATTCAGGACAACTGGGGATGAAGAGAAAATACATTAATTGGTTGGTGCCTATTCTTCTCAAAGAGGTGTAAAATGGCATCATTCTGTTAGGATCAAGTTATAGACCCATAAGAGCTTAGAATTCTCTACTACAAATAGGAGTGGTTTTTGCAAATGCACAAAGATGAGAATTAAGATTTTGAGTCTAGAGACCAAATAGTACTTAAATTTTGCTAGAATATACAATGCATGAAGGAGAATAATATAAAATAAGGTTGCAAATGCCATGGTAAAGAGGACCCTTTAATACCAGATTAAGAAATACTGTATTTTATACTGAAAACAAATAGGAATCCATTATATGTTTCTAGGCAATTAGATGGAATTGTGTTAAGCTTAGAGTCCAGAAGACTAATTTTCGTGATTTCAAATCTGGCTTCAGGCTCTTAACTGTGTGAGCTTGGGCAGGTTATGTCCCCTCTGTGCTTCTGTATTCTTCTAAATAGGAAATTGCTATCCTAGATAAATTTAAGGCCCCTCTTAGTTCTCTTGCTATGAATGGCCTAAAGTCTACTCTAGAGTATAAATGAATGTTTTACCAATGTGTAAAATTGGGAGGAATGAAATATATAATCTAACTGGCTTGAATTGAATATTTTATGCATTTCTGAGTTCCTAAACTTTTTGTTTATTTCTATGGCCTTCACATGTCACCTAAGATTAAAATATTGAAAAGGGGTGAGGCCAAATCATTGGGTTGAATTGAGAGAACAGGGAGGCAGAGAAATAGATATTAGAGGCTGCAGATATTAGAGGCTTCATCTTTAGATGAAGAATGGAGTGAGTAGGATTGAGGCAGGTGAAGTGATAGGGCAGGAGCTTATTTAAAATCAGGGAAAGGAATTCAGAGAGATCAGAGGAGAGACATTGAAAGGGTTTTGAGATATATCACTAGTCTTGTAGGGGAATTATGTATAACAAAGATGGAAGATAAAGATCATAAAAGTTAAAGATTGAACTGGGACCTCAAGTCATTCTTGGAGATAACAATTTGGATATTGAATTTCCCCAATTATGAGGTGAAGTTTGGGATAGAGAGGAAAATTGAATCAGATACTGAATTGTTTGAAACAAGAGAGAGAGAGTACCATAACAACACAGACCTAGAAAGGCTAATAAAGGCAGATGAATTGAGGGTTTTTTGGGTTTTTTTTTAATATTAGAAAGGTTTTATTTATTTTGTGTTTTACAGTTTTTCTCCCAATCTTGTTTCCCTCCCCCCACCCCCCACAGAAGGTAGTTTGCTAGTCTTTACATAATTCCTATAGTATTCCCTTTACCTAAGTCCCATAATTCCCTATTGATCTAAGTTGAATGTGACAAGAGAGAAATCCTATCCTTAAGGAAGAAGTATATAGTATGACATATAGTAGAATTACATAATAAAACATTTTTTTAAAAAATTAAAGGTAAGGGGCAGCTAGGTGGTATAGTAGATAAAGCACCAGCCCTGGATTCAGGAGTACCTGGGTTCATATCAGGCCTCAGACACTTAATAATTACCTAGCTGTGTGGCCTTGGGCAAGCCACTTAACCCCATTTGCCTTGCAAAAAAAAATTAAAGGTAATAGTCCCTGGTCTTTGTTCAAACTCCACAATTCTTTCTCAGGGTATAGAAGGCTTACTCTGTCACAGATTCCCCAAAATTGTGCCTGATTATTGCCCTGTTGGTATAAGCAAGTCCATTAAGATTGATCATCACTCCCATGTTGCTGTTAGGGTGTATAATGTTCTTCTGGTTCTGCTCATCTCGCTCAGCATCAGTTTATGCAAATCCTTCCAGGCTTCCCTGCATTCCCATCCCTCCTGGGTTCTAATAGAACAATAGTGTTCCATCACGTACATATACCACAGTTTGTTAAGCCATTTCCCAATTGATGGACATTCTGTCAGTTTCCATTTCTTTGCCACCACAAACAGAGTTGCTATGAACATTTTTGTCCAGGTGATGTTATATATATGTGTGTGTATATATATATATATATATATATATATATATATATATGTATATATATATATATATATATATATATATATATATAAAACTAGCAAGATGCAACAGAAAGAGCTAGAAAGAGAAATCCCATTCAAAGTAACCTCAGACAATATAAAATACCTGGGAGTCTACCTGTCAAAGTAGACTCAGAAACTTTCTGAAAACAATTAAAAAAACACTTCTCACACAAATAAAATCAGACTTCAATAACTGGACAAATATCAGTTGCTCATGGATAGGCCAAGCAAATATAATAAAAATGACAATTCAACCAAAATTAAACTACTTGTTTAGTTCCCTACCAATCAAAATTCCAAAAAATTACTTCAATAAGAAAAAAATTGTAAATAAATTCATATGGAGAAATAAAAAGTCTAGAATATCCAGGGATTTAATGAAAAAAAGTACAAAAGAAGGTGGCTTAGCCCTAGCAGATCTAAAATTATATTAAAGCATCCATTATCAAAACTGTATTGGCTAAGAAATAGAATGGTGGATCAGTGGAATAGGCTAGGTGCAGTAGCAGGAAATGATTATAGTAATCTGCTGTTTGATAAACCCAGCTATTGAACTGAGTTTTAAATAAAGAGATGTTTTAGAATCAATGGTGGATCTAGCTAGCAGTAATAATTAATAATTTAATATATATTTGAATATAGTATAAATGTATGGCTGTGTATATACACCATAAATAAAAATATTAATATTATTTAGTCATTTTTCAGTCACATCCAACTCTTCATGACTCCATTTGGGTGTTTCTTGACAAAGATACTGGAATGGTTTGTTATTTTCTTTTCTTGAACATTTTATAGATAAGGAAACTGAGGCAAACATGGCTAAGTGACTTGTTCAGGTTCACACAGCTAGTAAGTGTTTGAAACCAGATTTGTACCCAGAAAAAAGGAGTCTTCTTGACTCCAGGCCAGGCACTCTTTCCATTGTGCCACCTAACTACTTATTAATAATAATTGCTAAGATTTATATAGTGCTTCCTGTTTGACAAGCACTGGTCTAAACATTTCACCATCATTGTCTCATATGATCCTCACAACAATCCTTGGAGATAGATATTATTGTTATCTCCATTTTACAGATTAAGTGACTTAGCAGAAAGTCATATAGCTAGTAAGTGTCCCTCACCAGGTGTGAACTCAGGTCTTCTGACTGCAGAACAATTGCAAATTAAAGGCCAGGAAGTGACAATGAAAAGCAAGAAGTGTGTCAACTCTTCTTTTTTGCTGTGGTGTGTGAATTCTTGAATTCTTCCAGAAAAGGAAAAATCAGAACACAAGAGGGTGACTAGGGATCTTCTTGAAAGAGCTGCATTCCAGAACCCAGAAAATGGAAAAATTTTTGCAGGAACTAGATGTAGAATGGAGGATTTGTTAGTGACGGAGCAGGGGTTTCAGAGAATACAGAGGAAGATTTGACTCAAGAATCGTAAAAAAATATTTTCCCACCCCTGTTAAAAACTAAATTAAAATTAAATTAAAACATTTTATTGGGATGAACTGCTTATTTAAACAGTTAGGAAATGAAATTATTGTCTTCAGCATTGCTGTTCCAGACACCAGCAAATTATTTGTGACTATGCCTCAATTCTAATTAACTAAAAGGCATTTTATTCTAAATACTTAATTGCCAGTCTATATCAATGTCTCTACTGTAATATAGAAACCTTGGAGTTTCTGATGTGTTTCATTAAATACATACTTCCTTCTTCATTATTTTTTATCTCCCCAAATATCATCTCATACTGAATGTATATATGTGTACGTGTCTTTGTGTATGGATATGTGTCTTAAACCGAAAATACTACTGAAATAAATTTACTGCTAAAATATTTTCAGAATATTCAACAATTCAACTTTTTCCTTTGACAATCTTCATTTTGATTAATATTTATTTGTTATATAAATGAAATTCTGTAAGCCTATATCAATTAACCATCTGCAATGGATAAGACATATGCATAATTTTTTGAAGATATAATTATTCATTCTTGAAGCTTACCTACTATAGGACAGATAAGCAAGAACTTTTCAAAACATTTGAAAGCTACACCTATTTATCCCGGATTGCATACAGGCATATACAATACCTATTTTACAAATAGGTATATTTTTGGTGACAGCCTACATATATCATGTCTTTTCTGTTAGATTACAGACTCAAGGTCAAATCACCAATAGGGTCTTCAAATATATTTGAACAAACTAGAAAATGTCTTTAGGGAAGACCCTTGAAACAAGGATGAGTAACTTAAATTCCATGTTAAAAAGTAATACAAAGGGGGCGGAGCCAAGATGGCGACAAGAAGGGATCAAGTCTTAGGAGCTCTCTGACAAAATTCATCAGCTAAGGACTCTAACTAAACTTTCAAGACAGAACCCACAAAGGGACCCAGTGAGGCAGTTCTCCTACTCAAGGTAACCTGGAAAAGAGCAGAAAGGCTCTGCTCCCCAGGGTCAGAGAGGCAGCCTGCCCGAGGGGTGGCCCACCAGAGCCAAAGAACCTCAGCCTTCCAGAGGCAGCCCCAGGGCACTGGGGGTCTCAGCTCACAGCAGCGGGGGAGTCTCTTGAGCTGCACCCCAGGGAGCACCGGGCACAAAGTGGAAGAACAGAGGGGGACCTCTGCCAGAGAGCACGTAGAGCCTAGCCCTCAGGGCACACAGAGAGCAGCTTGGTCTTTCCTCAGCCTAGACCCTGAAACAGAAGCAGGTGGAGCCTGTAAGCAGGAGCCCCCAGGGCATGAGCCCATTGAGCTGAGGGAGGGGAGTGAAGAGAGACTACTGAGCTCTGTCCTCTGCCCCTGAAACAGGACTCTGGGGCTCTGACCACATTCAGATCCTGACCATAGTCTAGGCCCCCCCCATAGAACAGCAGCCCCACTCCCACATCAGCCCCTTGGAAGAGGGGGGCGCTTATGGTCATTCACAGATCAGGAGGGAGGACAGAGCCTCACACACTGAGACCCTTGTGGGAGTGTCCCAAAAGCTCAAGAAGCACCCCCTAACCAGGCCCAGGCTGGGAAAATGAGCAAGCAGAGAAACAAAAAGAAGACTATTGAGAAATATTTCACAAATGAGCTCAAGAAAGACCAAAATACTCAGTCTGAAGATGAGGAAGCACAAGCTCCTGCATCTAAAGACTCCAACAAAAACAGAAATTGGGCTCAGGCTATGATAGAGCTCAAAAAAGACTTTGAAAATCAAATGAGGGAGTTGGAAGAAAAACTGGGAAAAGAAAGGAGAGAGATGCAGGAAAAACATGAAAATGAAGTCAACAGCTTAGTCAAGGAAATCCAAAAAAATGCTGAAGAAAATAGCATGCTAAAAACCAGCTTAGGTCAAATGGATAGAACAGTTCAAAAAGTTATTGAGGAGAAGAATGCTTTAAAAAGCAAAATTGGCCAGATGGAAAAAGAGATAAGAAAACTCTCTGAGGAGAACAAATCCTTCAGACAAAGAATAGAATTCAGGGAGATTGATGAATTTAACAGAAATCAGGAATCAATACTTCAAAACCAAAAAAAAATGAAAAATTAGAAGAAAATGTGAAATATCTCATTGAAAAAACAACTGATATGGAAAACAGACTTAGGAAAGATAATTTAAAAATTATTGGAATACCTGAAAGTCATGATCAGGAAAAGAGCCTTGACATAATTTTCAAAGAATTACTACAGGAAAATTGCGCTGATATTCTAGAAGCAGAGGGCAAAATAGAAATGGAGAGAATCCACTGATCCCCCAAGAAAGAGATCCCAAAAAACAACCCCTAGGAATATTATAGCCAAGTTCCAGAACTCCCAAGTCAAAGAGAAAATATTACAAGCAGCCAGAAGGACACAATTCAAATATAGTGGAGCTGCAGTCAGGATCACACAGGACTTAGCAGCAGCTACATTGGAAGCTCGTAGGGCTTGGAATACAATATACCAGAAGGCAAGAGAGCTTAGAATGCAGCCAAGAATGAACTACCCAGCAAGGCTGAATGTCCTCTTCCAGGGAAAAAGATGGGCTTTCAATGAACCAGGGGAATTTCAAATGTTCCTTTTGGAATGGCCAGAGCTGAACAGAAGGTTTGATCTTCAGATACAGGACTCAGGTGAAGCATGGAGATTGGAGGAGAGGGGGGAAATATGAGGGACTTAATGAGGATGAACTGCATGTATTCCTGCATAGAAAAATGACACTGATAATACTCATATGAACCTTCTCAGTTAATAAAGCCGGTAGAGAGAGCTTTTATAGTTGAAGCACAGGAGAAAGCTGAATTCGAAGATAAAATATGGTGTAAAAATGGAGTCAATAGAAAAAAGGGAAATGGAATGGGAGAAAGAAAAAGGAGAGGGGGAATAGTGCAAGATATTTCACATAAGATTTTTTTTTCTTACAATGAGCTATTGCAATGATATGGAAGGGGGGAGGCAAGGGGGAATGAGGGAACCTTTGCTCTCATCAGAGATGGCTAGGAGAGGAAACAGCAAATATACTCAATGGGGTATAGACATCTGGAGTAAGAAGGAGGGGGGGAGCAGGGGGAAGGGGTGGGGATGTGAATAAAGGAGGAGAGGATGGACCATGGGGGGAGAGTGGCCAGATATAACACATTTTCTTTCTTACTTCTTGCAAGGGGCTGGGAATGGAAGGCCTGCTCAGGACCACAGGGCCAGGTGGATTCTGGGCCTAAGGGGTGGTATGGGGGCTCAGGGCTTCTTGGCCCAGGGACCAGGGATCTGTCTGCTGTGCCACTCAGCTACCCTACAGCAGAGTCATAGTGAAAGGAGAGAGAAAATAGAGTACATGGTAGTGGAGAAATAAGAAAGGAGGGAGTTGCGATCAGCAATGGCAAGGGTGGAAAAATATGGAAATAACTTTTGTGATGGACTTATCATAAAGAATGAGATCCACCCATGACAGAGTTGTTGGTGTTGGAACAAAGACTCAATAACATTTTTTGTTATGATTATTTGGGGGAGGGTGCAGGGCAAGTAGGGCTGGATGGCCTGCCTGGGGCCACATAGCGGGGTGATCTTTGGGTGTCTGGGGCCGGAGTTGGACCCAGGTGCTCCTGGCTCAAGGGCCAATGCTCTGTCTGCCACCCATCCACCCCTACTATTATTACTATTTTATTTTATTTTGGGTCTTTTTTTCTTTCTTTTTTTTGGTTTTTGCAGGGCAGTGGGGATCAGGGTGGCTTGCATGTGACACGGCTGGGTGATTGTTGGGTTTACAAGGCTGGATGTGGACTCAGGTGCTCATGGCTCCAGGGCTGTTGCTTCATCCATTGCACCACCTGGCCATACCTACAATTATTACTATTATTATTTTTTTATTTTAATTTTTTTCCTCTCCCCTTTACTTTTTTTGCCCAAACAAGTCTATCTATATTCATGGGGGAGGAGGAGGGGTATTTTGTTTACTTGTAAACAAGAATATTTTACTAATGTAAAAAAAAAACATTTGTACAAAATGAGAATAAAAAAATAAATTTAAAAGAAAAAATAAAAATAAAAAAGTAATACAAAGCCAGAAAAGGACTGAGGAATAGAACAAAATTTAAGCAGCAAAGGGAAACTTATAGCGGTTGTACCAGTAGGTCTTTAACTAACCTATACTTTAGTGAATTGTTCATGGATGATGGTGGAAAATGAATTATTTAATTGCCTAGTATTTTGTAATTAAGTGCTTTTTTGTACATTATTTCATTATTTCTTTGGGACAGCACTGTAGGATGCAAGATGAGAAAATTTAATTTCCATTTTAGACAACTTTTAGAGAAGAAAGAGAACAGATTCTCCCTACTCCTAATCTATAAACATGTTTATCTCCATATAATGAGGCAGAATGAACAGACTTTAAAATTCATTTTTTTAAAAAATTCATTTGAAAGAAAATTATTTAAAACCTTAAATAATTCTTTCAATTCATACCCTCCATATCTTTCTTCTTTTTCCTCAATCCTACTTGAAGCCCCATATACATCAATCTATCTAGAAAAATTTAGGAAATGTCACAAGGTGGAACTTGATGAACCCCATAGGGTCCTTCAAATTCTATAAATTCTGATTGTTATTAAATAAGTCATTGAGAGATTTAAAGGCATATAAAATAACCAAATCTTGGGAAAGTTTTTATCCAATGAACATAGAAATTGTATAAATACTTTCTTTTTAAACAAATATACACTTACTGAGGATCATATCTATTGGAATGATTACTGAATTGAAAACAAAAAGACATGGGTTTGAATATTATTTGTGTCTCTTACCCTGTGTGAACTTTATGTAGGTTTCAACACCAACCTAAGGTCTGATTTCTAATTTCTAAAATGATGGGATTGGAGTATCACCTACTCTGAGCACTTAGTCTGAGATAATATACATGTAAAATTGCTTTGTAAATTTGAAAGAATCAGATAGTCATGTTATTATTATTATCCAATTGTGTCTGCAGTGTGTACCACTTAGTACAGTATTCTGAGCTTTAACAGTGCCAGAGTACCAGAGGTTTAACGAAAACAAGGAACTTTTTTTAAACCATTCTATGTAGAGCTCAAATGTGAACAAAGAATTTTTCTAAAATTTTGCAAAGAGGAGAGGCATTGTTACCATTTAATTTAGGAAAGAAATGACTTGAAAGGAGAACCCATTTCATGAAACTTTTGCTAATAATGATAATGTAAAGTTGATGACAGCTGGAAGGCACATTGGACTTGGAATCAGGAAAATTTGACTTCAGATACAGTCTCATATGCTTACTAACTGGCCAAGTCATTTAACCCCTTTTTGCATCAGTTCCTCATGTATAAAATGGGGACACATTGGTGAAGAAAATAGCAAACCACTCCAGCATGTTTGCTAAGAAAACACTATGGATAAGTCCATAAAGTTACAAAGAATTGCATTCAACTACAGGACAGTGAATGTAAACATAAATCAAGAAACATTTATTAAGTACCTACTGTTTTCAAAATCTTTGAAGCTAATATTTTGCACCCAGCTGCACTCCTTTGTATTTCTCCATTATGCCCTGCTTTTCTACCCCCAATTCCAGCTATTATTTTATTTTCCTCTTTCCATTATCCATTCCTTGAGAGCAGAAACTTTCTTTTTCCTCATTCGATACAAATAGGAACACATAATAGGCGCTTAATAAATGCTTATTAACTGATTAGAACATTAGATTAGGAGAATTAGTTTCTTTTTCTTTAATAAAACAGATGACTATAATTAGTCTTTACTCAGATAAATCTAATGTACAAAATTTTATAATTCTAGGATGCTGAATTCAATCCCTTGAAGTTCACCAGTATAATCGAATGTGAGAAGCCAAATAATGACCTAAGTAGGTTTCGAGGTAACATGTGAGTATTTCAATCAACTTGTTGTCTATCTTTTTTTTATATAGAATTCAAGCCACTAAAATGATTCACTTCACAGACTTGGATTGTCTCTCCTATCTATAGTTCTCAAGAACATTTAAGCTTATTGTCATATCATTGTCTTTTAGTGAATTTAGCCTTAATTTACTGATCAAAGACATCATCCAAAAGATACTGCTAAATTTCATCATCATAAGAGTAATTGTTTTATAAAGAAGACTGATTTTTATTTTTCTGAAGGTTTCAGATCATCAGAGTTGGAGGGTTTTTTGGGGTTGTTTTTTTTGTTTTTGTTTTTGTTTTTGTTTTTGTTTTTTTTGCTGGAGGGTATTTGGACCTTGAGTTGAGTAAGGAAAGGGAAAGTTCTGATGTCCTTCTCATACTGGGAATCTCAACATCCTGAGAAAGGGCATTTGCCTGTGGATATCGATTTCATCATCTTATCATTAGTGACTTTAGTCTGAGTTTAGCTAAGTGTAATCAAATCTTTTCAAATTTTCTGGAATTCTGTTTTCTCATCTGTAAATTGTGGGGGCTGAATTTTGTCAAGTCCCTTCTGGTGATAAAGAATCCACTTCATCCCCAGGACTTGGCACTTTGGGGGGCTTTACAGATAATTAGGGTCTGAAAATCTTGAATGATACATGGTAATTTTAGAATGATAGAACTAGACTTGTGAGAGACTTGTATTTAACTCCTGTCACTGATAATTACCAGTCAAGTGACCATACACAAGATATTTAATCTCTAATTTGTAAAATAAGGATCCATGTAGTATATATTTCACAGGATGTTGTGAGGTTCAAATTGGATAATCTATGTAAAGTGATTTGTGAAACTACCCTCCTCAGTGCCACCTAATTCTCAGCTCACCCACTTCCTTAGATTATTCCCAGTAATAGAAATCTTTCCGAGTTCAGAATGATATATATATATATATATATGTATATATATATATATATATATATATTTCCTAGATATAACTTATATGGCATTTGTTTTGTTTAACTATGAATATTCTTCCAAGGAGTTTCCTGCCTTCCTTCTCCCCCTACTTAGTAGGGGTAAGCAGGAGATAAAATTTACTTTTGTTATTTAGGGAAAAAATTTTACTTGCTAGACTTTCTCAAATACTTCTCCTTGCCTCAATTCCTTTCCTATCATCCTTCTCCAGTATCATACTGTCTAAATACATTTTCTCTAAAAATGTTTGCTGCTGATTACATTTGGATACTACTTTATGGTTTGAAAAGCACGCTATATGGATTATCTTATTTAATCCTCAAAACAACTCTGGGATATGGATACTATTATTATCTGTTTCCATTTTACCAATAAGAAAAATAAGGTTGATATATAGGTTAAGTGACTTGCCCAGAGTCACACAACTCATAATGGTGAAAGACAAGTTTTGAACTCATCCCTTTTTTGACTCCAGGCCCAACATTTTTATACACTATACCAGAGGTTTCAAACATGATCCAGTACAGCTTGACACTAATCCACATTGAGAAATTTGAGGAATTGGGAATTATAGTCATTGTCAATAGTAATTATTTAACAAAATAAACGAAAAGGTAATAGAACATAGATAATATTAATATGAAGCCTTCTCAGTCAATATACCCTCACAGGGATCTTTGTGAAAGATTTAGTGGCTCTGGTTTCTACTTGAGTATAAGACAACTGCACTATACTTCCTACTTCACACATTTACAAACACAGACATTATTATAGAACAAGATAGGATTGTAGAGATTATCTTGCCCAGACTTGTCATTTTACAGATAGGGAAACTGAGCTTGCATTTTAGGGCTCTGCCTTTCCTATGAAGATGCCACATTTTTTTAGGGTTTCACAAGGTAAACGGGATTAAGTGGCTTGCCCAAGGCTAGGTAATTATTAAGTGTCTGAGACCGGATTTGAACCCAGGTACTCCTGACTCCAGGGCCGGTGCTTTATCCACTATGCCACCTAGCCACCCCAGGATGCCACATTTCTTAGAGTTGAATAGACTCCCCTAACATCCTTATCTTTTACTACAAACCTGAGTATATCAAGAAACCAGTCATATTTTTATTACACTTTCTTAGCCAGTCTTGTAATACAAATAAGATTTTTTTTTAAAAAGATAAGGCTATTCCATCAGACAGCTAGATTGTACAACTCTGGGCTTGGAATTAGGAAGATTCATCTTCCTGAGTTCAAAGATGCTCAGATACTTATTAACTGTATGACCCTGGGCAAGTCACTTCACCCTGTTGTCTTCAGGTTCCTCATCTGTCTATAAAATGATCTGGGGGAGGAAAGGGAAAACCAATCTAGTATCTTTGTAAAGAAAACCCCAAATTCGCTCAAAATGATCAGATACAACTGAAACAACTAAAAATCAAAAACAAGGCTATTCATCACACACAAACCCTAATACTTTGTTTTATTTTTGTTTTTCCTGTTGCATTGTTTTTTGAGGACCTATAATTTGCATTGCTTTAACTGCTGAGACTTTTTACTACTTGAAGGCATCATAACCTTGATCTCAAAAAACTTGACAATAAAAACCATATGCAAATTTTCAGAATGAAAACAAGTTTCATAGACAACTGAGATTGTGTAAATACAAAACAAAGAGTTTTACTTCTAAATCTTGCTAAACTAAATATAAAATATAAAAAATTAAAGTGTAACTAGAAAAATCAATGTACTTTAATACAACAATATTAAGATGTAATTACACTGACATCTGTACCATCATTAAAAATAAACTGCCTAATTTTATTAAAAATTTAAAGGCATTTTAAACATATTTTGCAATAGTGAAATAGTACTTTCAAAGTTGTCAATTGCAAAACTGAGTTAATTCTTTTTCATTCTACCCCACTCCAAGCATGAGCATGAATCCACATACATCAATTGCTTGTTATAAATTAAGTTTTCAAACTGCAAGTCAATTTTTACTTTTCCTTTCAGGCCTGTGGAATGTATTAAAGATGATTGGATTAAATTCATGGGTAATTAATAGGTTCGTTCTAAGTCTTTTTCTAGATTCTTCCATCAGCTTCTGCTTAGCATATGACTGTTTCCCAACTGAAAACATTTCTTTTTAGAGGGAACAATATACTCAATGGGGTCATATAACAATAGAGTTAATGACTTCCCACACAACTAGGCAATTATTAACTATCTGAGGTCACATTTGAACTCAGATCCTCCTGACTCCAGTGTCAGTGCTCTATCCACTGCACCACCTGGCTGCTCCTGGCAGTCAGTTTTCTTGATAATTTCTTGAAAGATACTCTTTTTTGATCATGGGTTTCTGGCAGTCTAAATAATCTTAAATTACATCTTCTGGATCTATTTTTCTAGTTCAGTTGTTCTTACAGTGAGGTATTTTGCATATTCTATTTTTCATTCTTTGATTTTGCTTGAGTGGCTCCTGATGCTTCATAGTTATTAACTTCCATTTGCCCAGTTCTAGATTTAAAGAATTATTTCCTTCAATTAGTTTTTGAATTTCCTTTTCCAGTTGCCAATTCAACTTTTCAAGTTGTTTTCTTTAGTCAATTTTTGTCCTTTCTTTTCCAAAATATCCACTCTCTGTTGCATCTTTCTCCTTTTTTAACCAAGTTTTCTTCTACTTCTTATTTGATTTTTAAAATCCTTTTTGAGCCCTTCCTAGAAGGCTTTTGGGGACTGAAACCAATCATGTAGGAATTTTTACATGATTGTTCTCTTTTGAGTTTGTGTTTTGATATTACCTGTTACTATAGTAGCTTTCTGTCACCTGTTTTGTGACTTTTCAAATTTAGTTCTGCTCTTGGAGTACAAGGTGCACCTTACCAAGGTTCTTGTGTTAGGGACCAGAGACCCAGTCTCTGACTTTTCTGTACCTGGTCTTAGGTGCTGGTGACCTGGCCTATTATGCTGGGGCTTCTGGGACTGTCAGTTTACCTGCTGCCCTGGGGCCTATTAAACATGTCAACTAAATGCTCATGCCTTCAGCAATGGTACATGTTTACTACTGGCATACCAGACCACAATTGAGGACCCTCAGCTGCCGATCTGTGTGGTGACTAGGAGTCTCCCATGGGCTCACCTGGGCATTGTCTACACTAGGTTCTCCTTTTACCCATGACCTTTCCTGAAATCCTTCTAAGTTATCTTAAACTGGAAAATTGTTTCATTCTACCTTTTTGTAGATTTTGTCACTCCAGAGTTCCTTTAACAGGGGTGGGGAACCTCCAAACTGAGGAGCACATTGGTCTGGTAATGCCAAGGCAACCAGAGGTGGAACTCGAATTCAATAAATCTAGTAACTTTTTAGGGGTGAATTAATTAAATATTTTACCAGATATTTGACTCAGAAGCTAAGACGTTATAAAAAGAACTGAAGTTGTTTGGAAGCAGAAAAATACAAGCATGACAGCAAAGTGGAAGGTGCCAGAAACTTTTTAAGAATAATGAAGGTGGGGGGCGGCTAGGTGGTGCAATGAATAGAGCACTGGCCTTGGAGTCAGGAGTACCTGGGTTCAAATCGGACCTCAGACACTTAATAATTACCTAGCTGTGTGGCCTTGGGCAAGACACTTAGCCCAATTGCCTTGAAAAAAATTTAAAAAAAAGAATAATAAAAGGAGAAGCAAAATAAGAAGAGTCTACTACGATGCTACCCCTAGTCCTTAATTATAAGATTTATGAGTATGTCAGTTCATGAGACAAGTGGCAAGAAAAATCTAAAGGCATGAGTCAAGCAGAGGAACTTCCATCATGAAAGGATAGGAGATAGAGATTAGAATATAAATTGATGCCATTTTCTGCTTTGTGGTATTTGATGGAGTAAACACCATGGAAAGTATGGGAATGCCTAATCCTTGGTTCTTATTGTGAGGATCAGTCTACTGGCTTACAATTCTTAAAAAATACACTCTCTAATAGTCCCTGAACAATGAGCTTACATTTTAGAGTAACAATAACTATCTTCATGTTTATAGTTAATCCCCAAACTGTGTGATTCTTCATTTCCACTGCCCACTTTTCTGTTACTTTTCTAGTCATTGCAGAAGCAGGAAAGAGACAGCATGTGATGTCCATTTTGTATGTTTCTTAAGTTTCATTCCGTAGTTAAATAATTCATTATTCATTGTTATGATGGATCTTTCAGCATGTTGAATTGTTCCTTGGAAAGCAGATATATATTTTTGTTGTTAGGACTATAATCAAAGCCTTTCCAGTATGTTGGAACATTCCAAGGTTTCTTAGTTTTTGAAAAAAATCCTGTTATCTCTATACCACAGTGAAGTATATGAAAATTGTTATTATAGTGAAAGGGAAAGAAGCCATGAGAATTTAGATTAAATGTTTAATGTGCTTTGTTCTATCAATATGCAGTTCCGAAAGCAGATTCTTGGTACTTAGATTTTTGGTGACCAAATGGTACTCTTCATAGGAAGTTAAGTGCAACAGAAACATTTGACAGTAGGATAGTCTGTCATAAAACAGTTAGAATTGAATTCTATTTTGCAGTCATTTGCCAGCAATGGTGCATGTTTACTGTTATATTTTTTAGAACCTGAAGCAAATGAACTATAACATGCACAAGATAGGTTATCAGCCACAAATATGAAAGAAAGACATAACAATTTCTGAGAAAGAACAGATGGGCTATGACTTTTATTAGCTGAACCCAGCCAAATTTCCAATGAGCAAAGCATACAAGTCTTTAAAACTACTGGTAGACCTTACTACTAGATAACCGTGACACCAAGTTTTATTTTTGGCTAATCCTGACTATAAAAGCCACCAGTTTAATTTGAATTGACTTTTATAGTCTTAACATTGATGGTATAAGATCTTTGGTGTCTTTCATTTTATATAAAAGATAGCTATAATTTCTTTAAGCTAACCTTGCTACCCTCCACTTGCTCATTCACAACCAGAGGGAAGCAAGTAATATGTTTTCTTGGGTTACCCTTCATAGATTTTTCCCTCTAAGCAGGCTGGGGGCATTGCAGTGACTAATACTTTCCATTTGCCCAGGAACCAGAAAGACAGCAAAGATTCTTTTGAAAAGCAGCTCATTTTTATTTCTCTCTGGTCCCCAGCCCCTCCCTCCCCTCCACCTTGCCCTTTCTCCTTACTCCCATCCTCCTCACCATTCTGATCATGTCATTTGACATATAGATAACTCGGAAGTTTACATTTGCAGAATCACATGAATTCCCAGTTTCTAATTTGAAAATTTTCCAAGAGGTCATCCATCTAATACCCATTTGCATAGGAATCCTGTCTCTTACACCTCTGGTTTGTGTTCATTCAGCCTTCACCAACTTCAGTGATGGAAAAACTTCCTAATTCTCAAGATAGCCTATTCTATTTAGGGGCAGCTGTTATCAGATTTTTTTTTTTTTACAGAGAACTGAAGTATGCTTTTTCTATAATTCTCATGCATTGCTCCTAATTCTGCCTCCTAGTGTCAATGAGAATACATCTGATCCATTTCCACATGATTAAATTTATATTATTAAGGAATAGTTTCAGGAGAGCTAGGTGGCACAGTGGATAGAGCACCAGCCCTGGAGTCAAAAGGACCTGAATTCAAATCCAGCCTCAGACATTTTAATAACTACCCAGTTGTGTGACCTTGGGAAAGTCACTTAACCCCATTACCTTGCAAAAACAAACAAAAAAATTTTTTCCCCAAGTTTTCTGTTTTCTTGGCTAAATATTCTCAGTTTCTTCTTCCATGGGATGGTTTCCTACCCTCTCACTAGATTCTGGTTTTACTTTACTTTTTCAGTCTTTTGAGTTGCATTATACATTTTGACTAGTCTTTAAAAAACTCCACATGTCTTTCTCATACAGTTTGGGGTTAGCTATGACAATTTCAGCTTGTACTTGAACCATTTTTTTAAACCCAAAAGCACAACTTCCCTTTCATCCTTATTAAGTTCAGTCTAGTCATAGTCAATTCAGTCTAGACTGCTGAGATCTTTTGGGGTCCTGATTCTGTCATATAGTACCATAGCTATCCCTTCCCAAATCTGGTATATCTGTAAACTGTGACATGAGTTCCATATAGGCCTTTACATAAGGCATTTATAATATAGGAATATAATAGCCCAGGGTTGCATATATTCTACTAGAATCATACCTGTAAATTGACATTGACCTGTCTGCGTCTACAAGCCCTACTTCTTTAGCCCTTTGGTACTCAACCAGTGATGAATCCACCTATCCATACTATTAGCAAACCACATTTCTCAGTCTTGCCCACAAAGATACTATGAATAAATACCTTGCTAAATAAAAAGTTCATTGTGTCTTAGACATTCCCTTGGTCTACCAGTTGAGTGTATGTTTTTTTTTAATTGGCCCTATTATTTGAATGAATCTAAAATACATAATCATTATCATAATAGTTATATTCTTCTTTCAACTTTATTTGTAGGTAGTTGAAGAAATGTGATTTAGAAGGTGCTTTCCATGGATTTTCCTATCTTTTTCATGGGTTGTAAATATTATACTTTTTCCTGTTTCTTGATTACATGAGGTTAATGTTTTGTCCTAATTGCTTCCTTTATCACTTTTTCAGGAAGCAACATTTTTCCATGTTTGAATGACATATGATATATTAGTCAATACATGGGATATCAATAGGCACTGTCTGACTTCAATCTTAGCAATGGTATTATTCATCATTTCCTCTGGGATTTCCATATTCTATTCTCTATGTAATTTGGGTTCATTATGCTTATTTTTGGGCAATACAATTTTCTCTTTGCAGTCTCATGTTTAATGATGAAAATATTTCCTGGAATTATCTGGTTGTAGGTAGGAGGTTGATAATAAAAAAATTTGTCAATTTGAAAATCCACATGAATTTTTAAAGAACCATTGAATGTGCTTGGAGTAGACGTGACACAATTTGGAAATCTGTTTTTTTCCTAGAAAGTGAATTAGTATTTTAGTCTTGACTTAATTTTTTAACTCCAATGCACCAACAAGAAGTGCATCTATTACCTGGAATTTGCAAACACAAATTATAGTTAGAGTTTGCTGAGTTGTCCTACCCCCTGTTCCATATCTAAGCGATGTATGACTCAGGGATATTAATTTATTGAAGATACAGAAAAAGTAGAATTAGTAGGTGGTGTTTGTTCCTTAGATAGTGATCTTGTTTCCCTCTCCCACCCCACCTTTTCAGTCATGACCTTCTTTCTCTTGTATCTCAAACCAAGAAGCACAGAAAATTATCTATGCTAAGGGAGTAAATAGGCTATGCAATAAAGTGTGTCTTGAAGAGATGATCAAGGAATTGGGGTAAGCTAGTAAGAAAGGGTGTAGGCAGTATTTTTCAAAGAAACAAAGATGTTTGATACCCAGATGATGAATATGAGTGAAAAGGAGGGTAATTGAAGTGTGGGAGGAGAGTGGGTGGATGACTGTATTAACAATGAATGCCTAAGTGGGTTGGGGGAGATGAAAGAAAAATGAAGAACAGATGTTGGGGAACAGGGGTTGCTACTTTGAAGGTCAATGACCTTTATTAGAAACTATACTCTGATTCTTTGTAATTTAAGTAAAAATAAAATAGACATTGTAAAGAAGTCTAAAATAGGGAAAAGGCAAAAAATATTAACCGAAAGTCCTTACTTAAGAGGTGGAAAATAGCATGTCTCATCAGTTATTTTGGGCCCAAAATAGTTATTTGCCTTCTCTTTAGTTGTCTCTGTCTGTACAATGTGAAAGTTAAATGATTAGGTAATCTGAGAGTTACCTTTGAACACTAGCATTCTGTGTCTCAATGACTTTCCTGATTCTCAGTTTTATTTCTGGAATTAAGTTTTTGCCATTTCTTTTGTATATGTAATAATAACAACACCCATTTATATGATGCTTTAAAATTTGTAGAATATTGACCCACAACTTTTTGAGGCAGATAGGACAGGAATTTCACATTTCACAAATGAGGAAATTACAGTCCAGAGAAATTTGGGGCTTATGTATGATCATATTACATAAATAACAGGTGTCTACCTAAACTCAAACTCATCCCTGTTGATTTTAGAAGAACTGATCTAGCCCTATTTACACTACTCATTAATGCCCTTAGTGTAGCTAGGGACCCCTTCATTGAAAGCTATCTTGATACTTTGCACCATACAGTCTATAATCTCCTATGAATCTTGCTTTTTTAAAAAAAATTATTTATTTAAGGCAATGGGATTAAGAGACTTGCCCAAGGTCACACAGCTAGGTAATTGTTATGTGTTTGAGTCTGGATTTGAACTCAGGTCCTCCTGACTCTGGGGCCAGTGCTCTATCCACTGCACCACCTAATTGCCCCCTCATATGAATCTTTCTTATTCATGGTGGCAACCCTGAAGAAACTTGATGAAACCGACTTCCTTTGCATATGCCCATGTCTCAGACTGGCTTCTTTACAACTATAGAAATGAACATTGCAAAAAACTGTTCTGAATGACTAGAATACTCCAGATGTTCATTTTATTTTGTTAGGAGGACAAAATTATAACAGACTTTAGGTGCTAGTGAAAGGATGCAGTTGAAGCCACCCCATTTGACTCTTGTCACCTTATCTAGGTGAGAATACTTTCTAATTGAACTGAACATTTTTATTTGCCAGATTGGTATCAATCAACACAATTCAGTAAGCTGATGTTGATGATGTCTCCTATGTCTTTTGACCTATAGATAGGAAGCATGTCAACATCCAACAAAATTCAGAATCCTATTCAATTCAACTACTGCTTATCAAATACATACCTTGCTCATAACATGTCAGGTCCTAAAAATTATATAAACTTTAAGATATGGTCCTGTCTTATAGCCTGGTAGAGGGACAAGACACAAGATAACACTAATACACCATATTAAATAATATATAGCTCTATAGTTGCTAAACAAAATTCGATGTTAGATCCAAGGGAAAAAGATAATTTTTAATACCTCCACTCCATGCCCCCATGGGAGAGAATAGTATTAAGGAAGGCTTTTTGTAGAAGGTGGCATCTGAGTTGGGCTTTAAAAATAGGTAGGAATTCCACAGAATCGTGGAAAGTTTCAACCATAGGGAAAGAAAGTATTCAAAATATTATGGCTTAGGACCTGTTCTTTATAGTTATGTTATAGCTTAAGCAGTATGTTATGCTTCTAATATATCAAATCTCTCAACTTTGGAAATATTATATCCCCACTGGAATACTGAATTTTCCTCAGAGCGTCCAAGATGAAGGATATGGTTTTTCTTTGAGCTGACATGTTCTAAACTGTTCTTTGACAGTATACATGCAAATGGGAAAAAAGCTGCACTTTATAAAGAAAATCTATTGCTGCGTGGATGTACCATTAGAAATACAGAAGAAGTGACAGGAATAGTCATCTATGCAGGTAGGAGTTGTCTACTTTTGTGCTACAGCAAAATTAACTATATTAATTTGGGTAATTACAATAGTTTCCAAGTTGTTATCAGTTCACACCAAAAATCTCACTATCTAATGACAGGACATGAGACTAAAGCTTTGCTAAACAACAGTGGACCACGTTATAAGCGAAGTAAACTTGAAAGACAAATGAATATGGATGTCCTTTGGTGTGTCCTTATACTCATAATCATGTGCCTGCTTTCAGCTATTGGTAAGTCATCTTAATAAAAACAAAATTAATCCAAAATATTTGAAAGCTCAGAGTCTAAAAGTAAAATTTTAATGAAATCTTTTAAATTGGCCAAAGATACCAATATGAAAAAATTTAAATATTCTGTTATTCATCTAACTATGGTTTCTAAGTGGTATTCTTCTTTTATCATTTTTGCCTTTCATGTTTAACCATGAAATTTATTTGTCCTTCATGGTAGAATTATTTAGGTTGTGGATGGGAGTGTGTTGTCTAATATGATAATAGGAATTCTGTCAATCCAGTATTTCATATAGCATGATTAAAAATATAATTGATATTTCACTCTTGATTTTTTTTAACTTCTCAAGGATAGTGATAGGGTTTAGACTAGTGATTTTTGAAACTCCCTGATTAAAACAAAGCAAAAAACTTCCCTCTGCTGACTCAAGTGAGCACATCCTTGCTATTTATGTTCTTAGATAACCACCCGGAATGCTGAGAAATGCAGCCAAAGTATGTCAGAGGTAGACCTCCAACTCGGGTCTCCCTGGCTTCAAGGCTGACTTTATCCATTACTTGATGGTACCTCTCCAAAATTTCTTCTCATGATCAAAACATTTAATTATTGTTTGGTAGTCAAAGATGAGTTACTTTTGAGGTTATCTGAGTCATCCTTACTCACACTATACATCCTAGCTTTGGAAATAAATCTCTTGATTAGTGAGATAAGGATGATTCATTCTTAGTAGTCCCAGGACTAGAAATCATAGAAATGCCTTCAGTGCTAAAGGGAACCATGTTATAGAAGGAGTGCTCCCTTCACTTTGCAGTGTAGGCTAGGAGGTATGTCTGAGTTCAGACCCAGTACTATGGCTGTTGTATATACATCTTTGTGCCTTTGAACAGCAATACCCCCTTGGGAAGACCTAGCAGGGGAGAGTAGCAGTGAGTAAGTGTCTTGAAACAGCCTCAATGGCTACTATTTTTCAGTGTTATCATTTACCCAAAAAGTACAAAGTGCTGAATCCATTTTTTTCTAGGAACTTACCATTGTAAATTGGCAGGTTGCATATAATTCATGTTTTCTTAAGCAATTCAGTAATTTAAGTACCAACAATGGGTGGATGGGGGAGGGTGGGTAGTAATGCTTCCAGCAATTTAATCTCAACTCCCCATGAGAATCCATATATTTTTATCCTTCCTCTTCTAACAAAACAGGCACAAAATGCCAATATGTAATATAACAAAACCAAGTTGTTCTGATTTGATTTAAATATAGGTAGGCTTAATGCTTTCTTAACAATGCATTTTCATTTCCACCAAAAATATTACTTCAGTTGGCTGAATGTTATTCCTCTTCACACCATTGTTGCAGGTCATGGACTGTGGGTATGGCAGCATGAAGAGAAGAAGCCATTATTTGATGTTCCTGCATCAAATGGCAACTATTTGTCTCCAGTTCTAGCTGCAGTATATCTATTTTTGACAATGATAATAGTTCTTCAGGTAACAGTTCTAAGTACAACATAATTATTCTGTTTTTTTTAAATGAAATTCTTCTTTGATCTAAGATTTTCCCAAAGGCAACCTATAGTTGTATAAAATCAGAAGAATCAAAAAGCACCTTAGACACAAAAGTTGCTTGTCAGTTTAAAGAAATTTCCTTGTAGACTTCTTATGGATTATTTTGAGGTTAAAGTTTTCTTATTGCTTCTCCAAAAAATCCTCATGCCTTGATTTTTTTCCTGTTCCCTGTCCTTTCCTGCACTCATAACTGCACAAATCTCCTAACCAAAAAGTATAGGAGCCTCCCACCCCAACCCATAAGAAAAATGAGACCTTGCTGTATTACAAAGAGTTTGTAGGATTCTGTACAGAAAATACTTAATGAAGATGTTTAATGAGACCTTTTACAGAAGGGAAACAAAGTGATTTTCTTTTAATTATATGTGTTGAATGCCTGTAAACAATCATCGGTAAACTCAAATGGGAATATAGCTAGTGGCACTGTGGTTGAGTTACCAAGCAAATCTAATTCACCTGGATTTCAAATCACCATATCAATAACTATGAAAGAATTTCATGGTGCTTGTTTTTTGTATTATCAAGCTGTTGTGAAAACATTTTCCTGAAAATACTTTACTTCTATACATTGTAACAATCATAAAACTAGTCTATCATTTAACTAGTACACAAAATCAGCAACTGAAAAGATTGCTTTTTCTGAAAAATATGGCTCCAGAAATTGCATTTTTTTTTCTGTGACTGGAGAGATTTACCTTCTGCTGTGAATATGTATAAAACTTGGGGGTTAGAATGACTTTTTAATGCTTGATTTCTTTTGCTTATGCAGAACTCTGACTGTACCTTGTGTTTTTTCCCCTCTCTCTCTTTCCTTTCCTAGCTTTTCTCAAGTCCAACTTATTATTCGAAAGTGCTTGCTTCTATCCAAGCCATGATTATCACACTTCCAGATATAATAATGGATTTCCGCTCTACAGTTGCATCATAGGCTTTCCTAGTTTATTACAGTAAACCCTTTGTCAATAGTCTAATAACTTTTCAATATTGACTCTAAGCCAACTTATTTAAACTCTTAAAGGTACAGTATAGTCCATACTTATTTTCAGTTTTTTAGTGTTTTATAAAGTTGAATAGATTAGATCAATTCAACATCTATCAATTAAACATCTATTCTTTCCAACTCATGTACTTTGTTTCTTTCTTCTAGGTTCTAATCCCAATTTCTTTATATGTTTCCATTGAAATTGTCAAAATATGTCAAGTGTTTTTTATTCACCAAGATAAAGAACTATATGATGAAGAAACAGACTCTAAACTACAATGTCGAGCCCTTAATATCACTGAAGATTTAGGGCAGATACAATATATTTTCTCAGATAAAACTGGCACTCTCACAGAAAACAAGATGGTTTTCCGAAGATGCACTGTCTCCGGTATAGAATATTCACATGATGCTAATGGTGAGTTATGGTTTTTCATGTTGTTTAATGATTATGTTTTATTTTTGTCTTAACATTCAAGATGATGCCAAACAGGGAGCCAATTGTAAAGCCTAAAATTGAATGGAAACAATAACCTTAAGTAGTTGCTGACTTATAACTAAGCATGAAGTATATAAGAGAGTTGAATTTAGAACAAATTTTTCATGATTGTGGAGACTTTGTTTAAAACTAACAAATCATAGAATTTGATTTTCACTATTAAGCTAAGCATACCCTGCCTTCCAACTCTTTCCTCCCTTTCTCTTGAAGTTTTATACCTACCTGATTACATCAGTGAACTTATCAGCTTTTTGAACCATATGTAGAACTGAAAGCCTACACCTTGCAAGGAGAGAATGTCATCATAATAATTTCAGAGCTATGTGCTATGGTAGAGACAGTCAAATATAGAAGGGACAGTCAGCACCTCTAAATAATTAGCCATTTGCAACTACAACCATTTGTCCCTCCAAACAAAACAAATTTTCCTTCTTGTAACAGCATCAAAGAACATCAAAGAAATCTTGTTAAAACTGAAATGAACACAGACAGAGATAAAGTATATTGATTGTGATACAGAGTTGCTCTTGGGAAAGATTTAACTAAAAGAATCCATTTCAGATGTCAGGTTTTACATGGTCAAATGATATATCTTCTGTGATCTGAAAAAAAAAAATCAAATTCTCCCAAGCAATCTGGCCCAGTCACTACAAGTGAAATGGTCTTATAGCTTAAGAGGGCAAGAAATTGGAAAGTATGAATGACTTCAAAGTGGATCAAGAGGCTACATCAAAAGACACTGAGTCTCATGGTGGTACCTTATTGAGAATTACTGATTAGTGAGAGTTTAAGAAAGTGCTTAGAAAATCATACTTGGCATGGGAAGAACACTGCCTTTGCCTTCCATGAAAGACTACACTGGTCTGTAGGGAAGATAAAAGACAGAACTTTTTCCTTTATATCAGACTACTGATGTGATTGATCTTTGCCATGAGGAAATAGTACTATTTCTTTCAATAAGGTTATTAATAGCTATTCATTCAAAAAAATTTATGAAATACCTACTGCATTTTGCAGTTCTTTACTTCAGAAAATTTATATGCTACTATAGAGAATATGAGTTTTAATAAAAAAAAACTCTGAAAATGATTACCTTAACAGAATTAAGACTGTGGAAAGAAGTAAAACAATTTCTTCTTTTCTGGATTCAATGGGCCATATTATGAATATACTTAATCTTTGTACTTTTATTAAATGACTACTATGGGTCAATCACTGCACTAATCATTGGGGAACTAAAAAGGGCAGGTTTTAGGGAGAAAGAGTGAGTTTGGGGCATATTAAATTTAAGATGTCTATAGAACATCCAAGTGTCTGAAAGATAGTTGAAGATGCAAGAATGGAGTACAGAGAAGTTGGGGCAGAGTAGTCAGAGTTAAGAATCTTCAGCAAAGAAATGATAATTAAATCTATGGAAGCTGATGTAGTAGAGAGGGAGAAGAGAAAGTCTAGAACTAAGCCCAGAGAAACAGCAATGGTTAGAGGGTATAATCTAGATAAAGAACCAGGAAAAGAGACTCAAAAGAAGTGATCAGGTAGGTAGTTATTAACAATCAGGAGAGAGTAGTGTCATGAAAGCTTGGGGAGAAAAAATATCAAGAAAAAGAGGATGATCAAAAGTGCCCAAGACTGCAGAAGGGTCAAGGTGAATGAAGATTTGAATCTAAAATTTAAAGGATTTGGCAATTAAAAAGATCTTTGGTGACTTTGGAGAGAACCAATTGGGTGAAATAATGTCAGAAAATGAACTATTAAAAGTTAAGAAGAGGGTATTAAGATAGAAGAAGTGGAGGCACTTATTGTAAATGGCCTTTTCAAGGAATTTAGCTTTAGAGAGTAGAGAAACAGATTACTAATTGTGACGGTGGAAAAACAAGTGAAGGTTTTTTGGGTTTTGTTTTTTCAAGGTGGGAAAGATATTGTCACATTTATAGGTATTAGGAAATGACGCAGAAGACATACTGACAATAAGTGAAAGATAGGTGATGACAGAGAGGGCAATATTTTAGAGGAGATGTGATGAAATAAGTAAAAGGGCTAACTTTTATAAGGGATGGGGCCACTTCATCATATGAAACAGAGATGGAGGAGAGGGTGACAGAAGATATCTGAAGAAGAGGGAGCTCATGGTAAATAAGATTTTTTTTTCTGAAAAATATAAGACAAGGTTCTCAACTGTTCAGATGATGAAAAGGTAGCCATGAGTTGTTTAAGGAGTGATATAAGGTTTGGAATAGTCATGGTGGAGAATGATATAGTGAGTTGATAAAGAAAACACAAAAGGATTGCCAAGCAGCAGTGAGGACTCATTTAAGATTGTATGGCTTAAATTTGTAGTGAAACCAATGAGAAGATTTATGGATTTTTCAACACCTTTATATTCAGTAGCACAAATAAAGGAACAAGAGTGGCAAATGATGGGAATGATCTAAGATTGAGACTTGACAGGGAACAATTGGTGATATGATAAGGAAGATGCAAGGAATTCAAGAGGGGAAGATAGGGTAGAGTTGAATTCATTTACTTAAAAGTCAAGATGGGGGAAAGAGTGGCTACTGCATGGGAGATGACCAAGAAGATAACTGAAGGGTCAAAGGATTGAAGGTCATGGTATGGGTGAAGATAAGATTTTTTTTAAAGAAAGGTAGAAGGAAAAGTGAACTAGCAATAGGTTATAGTCAGATTAGGGGATTTCAGAGCTCTTGATCAGGGAGGTGGTAAATTCCTGGGTGATAGCAAAATCAAAGATATGACTGTTTTGGGGAATCAGGAAAGATCTCCTATAGGAGATATCCTTAAAGAAAGGCAAAAGTCCCAAGAAACAGATATGAGGAGGGAGAGCAATTGAAGTATGAGTGAAAAGAGGGTAGGAATGGCAAAAACAGAGGTGGGAGTTGGGATGTCTTGTACAGAACAGCAAATAGAATGGTTTGGGGAGAATAGAGCATATATGAGTAATGTATTATCAAGATGAAAAGATAGCCTAAAGCCAAATTGAAAATATTTTTAATTGACAAACAGAAAAGTCAATATTTTATGCTAAAGATACCGGGGAGCCTGAGAACCTCCTTGAGAAGAGGAGTGACATGGTCAGACTTATGTTAATTTGATTGGTATTTGGAGTTAGGATTTTAGGAGGGGGTAGATTAGATGGATACAAGTAGACAGGTTAAAGAGGTTATTTCCATCATTTAAACAAGAGATAATAAACAGAAGTAAGGGGAATTATCATGTGCTTGGACAAACATTGGGGAATAGTGGAGAACAAATGGGTATGGTGTGCTATGGTCCAGGGGGTCACAAAGAGTCAGATGTGAAAATGATCCAATGACAAAAAATACTGTAAATTGTAGGATATTTGCCAGTCTTCATTGATAGATGAAGTCCCTTCACTGGAAGTTTCCTACAGTGTTGAAATGGTAGATTTGGACCCCACTCACTGGCCTCTCAGAATCACATTCTGCATTTTCCAAACTTTCAGAAATTCTCAACTAATGAGAACCTCCACAATTTCTGTATACCTCTCTGAAATTACTTAAATTTACTAGACATGTTCTTTTCTAGGAAATTCATCAATGATAACTAGAAAATGAAGGGTAACTTCACATGAACTGTGCAAATTATGCTTCCATTAGTCCATCTGATTATATGGCATGGAAGTGGCCTGGGGTTCCTGAACACTGTCAATAGTGCAATAGTTCAATGAAAGCCTACAAAAATTCATCAGAAAGATGGATTCAGAAGCTGTTGTAGTGGTTCATGTGAAAATGGGGAACCCCATCACCAAAAATAAGAGCATTCATTAAGAGTTTAGCATTTGAGTGCTGGGAATACAAGTAGGAAAAAAAGAAAATTCCTGGTTTTGTTATAATAGGAGAAGATAACAAAGAAAAGTAAGCTGAAAAGGAAGAAAGTGGGGAAGGAGGGAAAGACTAAGGTACCTTCTCCTGTGGGGCATGGTAGAGAAAATCTAGAATGTACCCTGGAGAGAAATGTGACCCAATCAACCTGGGAGTCCTTCTTAAATGGCAGTTTTAGGAGGAGCCATGCAGTCAGAGGAAGAAGCTGTGGAAGTGTTGGGTACTTCCAATTATGCATTCCCAGTTTAAAGTGAGGCTTTAGGGTGAAGAACTGGGCAATGGTAGAGAAGATCTAGAGTGTAATAGAGGAATGAAAACTGTCATCCAAGTGACAGACAATAGCTAAATTTGACTACAAGGAATGAATAGCAACTGATTGATGACCTTACTGAAAATAAGTTAGTAAATGAAGAAGCATTGTTATGCTGGCTGATATTACTTCTTTTTGCCTAAGCTTATCATTCAGTGTGATTTTGCAAATAATGCAATAGAAGGGAAACACAATTGTCTAGACTCATTGGCCAAGCCAAGCTTCCTATTGTGATTCCTCCCACATGTGTCTAATATTTTGCTCTCTGCCCCTTTCCCCACAGCTCGGCGCATAGCTATGTACCAGGAAGCTGACTCTGAGGAGGATGAGGCTGCCCCCAAGGGAGGGACCCTGTCCCAGAGGGGCAGCATCGGTAGTCACCAAAGCGTCAAGGTTGTTCACAGAACTCAGAGCACCAAATCCCACAGACGGACAGGCAGCCGAGCAGAAGCCAAGAGAGCTAGCATTCTATCCAAACATACTGCTTTCAGCAGTCCAATGGTTAGTCATGAGAAAGGGGGATTTAGCCAATTTGAACTTTTCCTCAAGCAGCACAACTTCAAACTTAAGAAGCAAGGATGCTTGTATGCTTCTGCAGAAGTGGACAAGAGGAATAATAGGCTTTTTCATGGTATTTTTCTTTCTCCCTTATTAGTTTTAAAGGAAAAATATTTTCCTTCACTTTACACCCAGAAATCACTTCATTCTTAGTTTTTGTTCATCTAACCATCCCCCTCCATTGGCCCCTTTTGTTCAGAATGCTGGATGATTGCATCGCACCTTTTGCTATATATTAATTCCAGGACCATAAAAGCCAACTCCTATAAAAGCCACCCAGACAGATTGACATTGTCAGGAAATTCCTGCTGCCAAATGAAATAAATAAGTCAAATTGGGTTTGATAGGTACAAATAATCAAAATCCTAAAGACAACAGGGAGGAGGAGGAAGGTAAACATCAAATCAAATAAATATGACTCTGCCAGTGCCTAAAAACCCTGAACCATGATGGAGACATCTCTAGAAGAAGGGCCAGCCTCTCAAATCTGCTTTTCCATTCCTAAAATGTTCCAATTCAAAAACTGCCAGGAAGAGTATTCTGACAGTCCACACTTATCCAAAGGTTCTCCAATTTGTTTCCCTTCCTATAAACTTTTAAGAAGTTACTATTTTCTGCAAGGGTGGTCGTTTCCCTGTTGCTGACGCAGTAACTCTAGACACAGATGGATTCAGAAAGGACAGACTGTAAATTACCTCAATGTGGCTTCTGGAAGTTAAATCAGGATGCAAACTGCAAAGTAGTGGCATTGTATTTATTGTAAGATTATCTAATTCCTTTTTTTTTCTTTTTAGAGCCTACTTTGAGCTTTATATAAAACAGCATAAAAAATAAATGCATATACCTTCAATGCTTTGATGAATACATGATATTATTGATGCAGATACTTCCTCCACTAATATAGATTGTAGTCCCCTCCATACCTTATCATTCTTGTCTTGATTTTCTCCTAAATCCTCCATTTTAACCTATTTTTTAACCTCCAGATTACCTATTTTTCTGGAGACCTTCCTTTTTCTTTCATTCTTTTTTGTATCTTCAAGGTATAGTGTATCCCTACTGTTTCTTAGTTCTTTCTCCATGATTGGTCAGTCTCATTTCAATGCTTCCTGAATGATTTACATTGCAATACAGTTATTGTTCTGTCGGGGCAGTTATTGTATGGTAAGGGCAGTGTATATAGGGGCACAGGACCCCCCCCATGATCTGTAAAATCCATGTAAAATTTTTTTGCCTTCCCTTCCTACTTGAATTATGGTATTAAAAGATAAAATATGTTATTATGTAATAATATATATGTATATATATTATTCATTTCTGTTTCTAATCTTTTTCCTGTATCATTTGATGGCCTTTGCATGTCATCTACAGCTTCTGTAAAACTCCTCCAAAAATTAGATTTAATTTCTTATGCTTACCCACACTATATTGAAACTGCAATGGAGGGAATCACTGTGTGGAAGGGATAACTTCATTAGTGACCTATAGCAGCCTTCTTAAACTCATAATGTGTCTTTATTGTCCTTTGGGTAATATGTATGCTTCAGACATCTTAAGCCAAATAGTTTCTATAATAACAATACCACTGAAATATGACTCATTGTTATACATATTTCCTTTATTTCTAGGAAAAGGACATTACCCCTGATCCAAAACTATTTGAAAAGGTAAATGAATGTGCCAGGTGTCTGGAGATCATGAGAAACCAGGAAAAGTCACTCTCCCATCTCAGCCCAGAACTTGCTGACATCTTTGACTTCTTTATAGCCCTGACCATCTGCAATACTGTGGTGGTGACAGCCCCCAATCAGCCAAGACACAAAGTAAGTTCTATCTTGGTCAGGGCTCTTTTGCTTTGGTCAGTCTTCCAGAATCTTAGGTGGGATGACATGAGTTAAAGGTGATGATATTTTTGAAAGTATAATTCTCAGTGTTAATTAGTATAATTAATTAATGTTATTAATAATTATTATTTACATAGTGTTTTAATGTTATAACTAGCATTCATATAGCTCTTTAAACTATGTGCTAAGTACTATGCTTAAGTACTTCGTAATTATTTCACTGGCTCCTCACAAGAACCCTGAGAGGTGGATGCTATTCTTATTCCTTTTTTACATGTGAGGAGACTGAAACAAATAAAGGTTAAGTGATTTGACTGGTTTTACATGGTTAATAAATGTTAGAGACCATATTTGACTTCCTTGGGGCTTTCTAATTCCGTGACCAGTGCTCTATCTGCCATTCAAGGAAGTATGTACTATTATTAGCACCTACATTTTTGAGATGAGAAAATGGAGTCAGATAAAGGTGAAATGGCTTAACCAAGGCATTACAGCTACTATGTCTAAGAGAGATCAGATTTGAACCCAGACTTCAGATCTAGTCCTCTATTCATTGCAGACAGGCAAAAATTTATGAAAAGATAGATGTACATTTACTATTATACTTTAAATCAGAGGTGAAAACTGGGGTTTTCTCCCAATATTCACATATTGCAATTTCAGGCATTTGTTGTTAAGGCTGGATAACCTGGGTAAATGAAAGACAAAGCAAGAAAGAAATAAAGACTCAGATTCATCTGTCTGTCAATGAAATAGATGATTATTGAATGAATGAATGAAAAGGTGACTACAAAGTACAGTAGATAGATTGTCATAGTTCACTACAGTCAGCTTAGGCAAACCAGAAGGAATGGGCAAGAAGTGGGCTCTAATTAAGCAACTTTGGTCAGTATCCTAGGACAGAATGAGAGAACAAGTAAACATGGATTTTTTAAGTAAACACACTAAAGTCAACATCCAAGTACAGTTGTGCCTTTTGCATTGCAACTCCCCATTGCAGTTTCTAGATGTTGCGGGTGGCATAAGAAATTAAAAGGGAATTTTTGAGAGTTTTGCAGAAACCACAGATTTCCCAGAAAAGGTGTTTTTATTTAATGTTGACCTGCATGTAGCTTATGACCAAATACTTAACTCAAATTTTGCATTAAGTTACTGTAAACACCCCATAAAAGAAAAATATAAATTTCTGACTTCTCTGCTAGGATACAAGAGTAAAAAAAATTTTACATTGATTTTCTAAATCATGGGGACACTGCATCCCTAATCAACCACAATGTGGAAGATATAACTGTATATGGACCAAACAGGAGGGAATGGGTAAACAGAAAACTTCATTTATTGGGACTTAACACAGAAAAAAAGTTACTAACAAGCTACACCTCAGTTTTATAATTGTTAATAAAAGAAAAAAAGGCTGCCTTTTCCTGTAGGACTTTCATGGGTAAATGCAGGCTATCAGTTAATAAATTGGAAATCAAAGAAGTCAAAATTTACCACAGAGGTCTCCTGGTTGGCAAAACAGCTTCTTACCTACAGCAGAGAGGCCTAAGCATTAACTCATAGCATCTCAATTTTGTCATTCGGGGAGACATTGTTGGGAAATAAGTCCTGGGTTCTAATACGGAGAGGTGGAAACATATAAGAGGCCTGTATTTGCTTTCATTTTCTTTTTTCTATTTCTGGTGCTAAAGTTTACCTTTAAGTTTCTAAGACCTTATTTGCAACTGCATCTCTTATAGATGGAGAGTGACTGAGAATTTTCCCATTTGACTTTGGGGGTTATATTAATACTAAAGATTTAGCCTGATGTAATGGAAAGAGCTCTACATTCTCCTCCCATCTGTAGTATTCCCTTTTTTTGCACCATCTTGGAAAAGTCATTTCAGCTTCCCGGGCCTCAGTAGACTCTCTAGTTTCCTTCAAGATGCACCAACTCCCAGCCACAGATGCTTACAGGCCACACACCTCCTAAAAATATTTACCTTATATATCTGATTTATAGAGATAAATTTACCTGACATCACCTTTAATAGAATCTAGGTCTTCTGAGGGTAAAAATTCTCACTTTTGCCTTTGTATTCACAGCACCTACCACATAGAAGACACTTAATAAATATCTGTAAATGATAACTGAATTTTATACAATTTAATTCAACAAACACAAGTATAGATACTGGAGTTGAAGGGAGAGGGGAGAGGTTGGGGAGGAGTATTAAGACAAAAATAAAAATAGTACTTTCTAGATATAAAGTACTATGATTCTTTCGATCACAGAAGCAAATTGCTTAAAATGGGGGAAAAACCTGTAATATCCTATTGATTTTTGAAAATAATATACAATAAATAAAGGACACTTTAAAAGGAGAAACTTGAGTTGAAAGTCAAAAATTACATTGAGATTGCTCTAAAAAATCAAAACAAATTTCCTTCAAACTTAGAGGAGTAAGAGATGATTATAAAATGGGGGGGGGGAGATATTTTGTAGCACCAATCCAGTTGTTTCTTGAATATCCCTACCTACTCCTACCCCTACTCCCCAGTTTGTAAAATAGATTTTGCTCAATTAATAATCATCTTCTCAACCTGAGGGGGTGAGGGGAGGGGGGGACTTTTAGAAACAATTGGGTGACTGGTGCTACACTGCTTTTAGTCAATTATGCTTTCTTCAAGACTGTTAGTTTTTCTGAGAGCAGAAATGTTCATACGGCTTAATAGACCATTA
This sequence comes from Macrotis lagotis, assembly GCF_037893015.1. Lineage (NCBI taxonomy): Eukaryota > Metazoa > Chordata > Mammalia > Peramelemorphia > Peramelidae > Macrotis > Macrotis lagotis. The sequence goes on from NC_133658.1 coordinate 484,772,716, forward strand.
TATTCTTCTGGTCGATTTGAGCAAATCTAGTGGAGTATGCTGATGACAGATCATTTAGAAGAAGAAAGTGTGCCCCCAAGATTAGAAACTCTGGTCTTTGAATTGCCTATCTGCTAGAGGCCACATTCCTAAAATTAATTTAGATAAAACAGGATTGGTTTGATTTTTTTTTTAAACCTTCCACAGTCACTACTGAGAAAGAACAGATATTGAGTGGTCAGTGGTATCTGATGATCAATATTAAACTTAAAGAAAATAAACTGACAGGACTATCCTAAATTGTTCCATTGCTTTTCAGTTGTGTGTGACTCTTTGTGACCCCATTTGGGGTTTTCTTCGCAGAGATAATGCAGCAGCTTGCCAATTTCTTCTCCAGTTTATTTTACAGATGGGGAAACTGAGGTAAACAGGGTGAAATAAGTTCCCCAGAGTCACACAGCTAGTAAGTGTCATAGGCCAAATTTAAACTCATGAAGATGAGTTTTCCTTACTCCAGGCCTGGCACTCATGCCAATGCTCCACCTGGCTTCCCTATTATTCCTAAGTAAGAAATAGTAAGTTTTTGTTGAATTTCCACTATAATGTTTTGTTTTGTTTTGTTTTCTGAGAATCCACCCTTGCTCTCCCTAAAGATGACTTTACCTTTTCAACCTTATCCTAGTATCTTGGGTTTGGTATAGTTGATTTAATGAGTTAAGTTCTCTAATCCTTTGCTTTTTCTGATTTGCAGGTAAGAGTTAGGTTTGAGTTGAAGTCTCCAGTGAAGACCATTGAAGATTTCATCCGAAGATTCACTCCTAGTCGCTTGACATCTGGATCAAACAGTGGAAGCTCCTCAAGCCTCTCTACAGGCAAATCAACACACAAAACAGGTTCCAGTTTTTTGTCAACACTGTCCACTGAGAGTACTCTGCTCAAACTTGAAGCTAGGCTGACTCGCTCCTCCCCAAAGATGAATAACAATGGTTACGGTGTACAATCCACAGGTGGCTGGGCAACTGAAAAATGGACTCAAGGAGGGTGAACTTCGTTATGAGGCTGAGAGTCCTGATGAAGCAGCTCTGGTCTATGCAGCCAGAGCCTACAACTGTTCTCTAGTTGGCAGGCTACCCGACCAGGTTTCTGTAGAACTCCCTTACCTAGGGAGGTTAACCTTTGAGCTTTTACATACACTGGGCTTTGACTCCATCAGGAAGAGGATGTCGGTGGTGATTAGGCATCCTCTTACCGATGAAATAAATGTTTACACCAAAGGAGCAGATTCAGTGATGATGGATCTTCTTCTTCCTTGCTCTTCAGGTATTATCTTTTTTCCATTCTGTTTTTGTCCTCATTATTTAGGTATACGTTAAGAAAAATTCCTTGGGATAGTCAGGTGTTGCAGAGATTAGAGCACTAGTCCTAGATTACAGAGGATCTGAGTTCAAATTCTTCAGACTCTTGCTAGCTGTGGAACTCTGGGAAAGTCCCTTGATCTCAATTGCTTTAAAGAAAAGAAAAAGAAAAATTCCTTTATGTAGCTTGGACCTTGAGGCTGGGAGCTGGACCAGATTGTTTCTTGAGTTCCCTTTCAGGTCCTAGAATTGTTATGAATATTGGCACCAGAATAGAGATGAGGATGATATTTTTCTTGTCAGAATGAAAAAGATACTTAGGTTCTAGAACTGGATCAGATTAGCTCGGGAACTTGGACAAGTATTCTCATCTCTTTGTTCTTCATCTGTGCAATGCAAGCTTTGGAATACATGACCTTTACATTTCTTTTCAGTTTTTACATTGATGGCAAGACTTATGATAAAGGCATAATTTTAAAAGAAAAAATGTCTTTTAAAATGCTACCAATTTCCATACTGGCTTTTGCCCCAGAAACTTTAGTATTTGATGAAAAATTGATTTTTATGATTTCTTTTTTGAAACCACACACTATAACCAAACTTTGAGCAGTAGTGATCTTGGACAAGTCACATAACCTCTATGGGTTTTAGTTTTCACAGCTGTAAGATGAGGACACTAGACTAGATGGGCTGCTGGGTCCTTTTTTGTAACACTATAATTCTCTTATTTGCTGACAGTTACCTATGATTCTGATGCCCTCAGTGCACAATTAAGAAACCTATTGATGCCTGTAATTTTATTTCCAATTATGATACTTCCGTGTGCCAGTTCCCAGCTACCATTTTGATTCCTCATCAGGGTTATAAAAGACTTGGCCATCAAGTTTTTGCTGATTTTTCAGTCATTTTTCAGTTGTGTCTGACATCATTTGTGGTTTTCTTGGCAAAGATACTGGAATGGTTTGCTTCAGCTTATTTTACAGATGAGGAAACTGGGTTAAGTGACTTGCCTAGAGTCACCCAACTAGTAAGTGTCTGAAACTAGATTTGAACTTAGGCAAATGAGTCTTTCTATCTCCAGGCTTGGCACTCTCGTCAATTATGTTACCTAGCTGCCCTTTGTCAAGATTCTCTAAAATGATAGAAAGGCAGCTAGAGAAGACTTCGAAGAATTATTGCTATTTGTTAGCAAATACAGTCAAAAAACTAAGGGTTACAAGGTTGAATCTGCCAATAGCTATAACTTGCTTCTTTAATTATGATTATTTTAATGCTTCTGAAGATATATTTCACTGAAGGTTTAGAAGCATAGTATGTCACTAAACAGCATTTATGGACTTGAAGCTGAGGCTTCAGAACTATATGCACATACTAGGATTTTAAAAGGCAAGTAGAAGATGCTGATCTTGCCCTCAGGCAGATTACCATCATACTGGTTAGAAATTTAATCCAAACAGAAGCCCCAAAGACATGATAGGTCATCTGATGTTATGTTGGTAGACTTCTCTTCCTTCTATCACATTCTTCTATTTGTAAACAAATATATGTTAGATTGTGATGCTGAAAAGGGCTGCCAATTAATTTTCAAGCATTTGTATTTTATGATGAATCAATTTTAACTAGAGCATCTCTAGGATTTGATCCAATAGGGATTTTTTCCAAGGTTCCACAACATAAGTGGAAGGGACAGGTAGCTAGAGTTACTATATTTTTTAATGATTTACTTCATTTTCAGTTCATGGAGCAAAAACATGCATTTCCATAACATAGTACAATTAAAAAAAGATGAATGCACATGAAACTACAAATCTACTATTCCCTTCAAATATACAACAAAGTTATCCTGTAGATTTCTTTTTTTTTGCTCCCCTCTTCCCTCCATTCTCCATCCTAGAGACAGCTACCATTGGTCACAAATAGGTGTGAGTGTGTGTGTGTGTGTGTGTGTGTGTATTTATGTGTTTAAAATTGTTTGAATAATAACTTTTATTTATCAGATTTTTCTCTAAGTACAAAGTTTTCCTATTTATCTGACCTTTATTTTTAATTTGTATATTTATAATAGTCAAAATTACTATAGAATTGTGGTATGATTCTGGTTAACTTGGGGAGGGGGGAGGAAGAACAAGAAGAAAAGGAGGATAAAGTGACTTCCCAGCCCTTAGCAACTTATACAAACACACAAAAATATATGAAGTTTCTTATTGGATAAGCCCTTTACACTATCCCCAAAGCATCATGGGCTTCTTGTGTGACAGAAGTTCCTCTAAGTCTCTTCTATTTGCCTTCCATTACAAAGCCCTAAAAGGCATCACAAGAAAATTCTTGCAACTTCACATCGTAATACAAAATAAAATGGTTTTGGCAGGGATGGAGAGCCATGTAGTGTGATAAGCCCCTGTAGCAATGCCTGCTATATCTCTTGCTGTTAAATAATCATTGCTACTTCTCATATTTTTTCTTGTCCTGTGGGGTTTCCAGAGTATACTTGGATGTGGCTATTAATATTCAGGCATATTGGATAATGAGAAACAGTCCAGCCTACAATCCATGATACCTACCAAGAGGTAGTTCTACTATTATATAGTTATGCAAAATGGCACAATTAAAAACCACAGAATTTAGGGGAGAAAACAGGTTTCACGATACACAAAACCTTCAGCAATGACATTAAATAAAGAGGAGGAACTTTTTCTTCCTTATTCCAGGTCCAACACTCTATACATTGCACAACCTGTTGGTTATGAAATACAAAGTATAGATAGGCAGATAGTGAAAATAAACCATTTGTCACAATCTCTTGGAACCTCTAAGGATTTGAGAACAAGTGTGAACCCAGTTGTTCAGGTCTATATAAAAATCAGAGCACCATTATAAAAAAAAACACAGAATCAAATGATTCAGAAAATCAGAAATTCTTTTGCACTGGATGCCTTATTGTGACTATGTTAATATAGTATTTTACAAGTTGACTTTATAATAGTGGGCATTTGTATAGTGCCTACTATGATTCAGGCACTGAAAAGGGTCTTTCACATGTTTTCTCCATAAGTCTTTGTAGCATCCCTAGGAGTTAGGTGCTATTATAGCTCTACTTTACAGATGAACAAACTGAGGCAGATAAGTTAAATGACTTGCCCAGGGTCACACAGGTAATAAGAAACTTGTGGCTAACTCCAGGGCCAACCAGATGACAGACTAGGCCTAGAGTTAGGAAAACTCATCTTTATGAGTTATATCTGGTCTCAGATATTTACTAGCTATGTGACCCTGGGCAAATCATTTAACCCTGTTTTCCTCAGTCCCTTATCTCTAAAATGAGCTAGAGAAGGAAATGAGAAACTACTACAATATTTTTTACCAAGAAAATCCTAAATAGGGTCACAGACAGTCAGATATGACTGAAAATGACTGAACAACAGCGAAAATGATTGAACAAAAGCAAAAATGATCAATTATGTTGGTTGTTTTAATGTTGAACTATCTTGCACCACTGGTATGAATTCAACATGGTTATAATAAAATGATTCTTTTTGGAAATACTTTAGTCTTTTGGCCAAGAGTTTCTTTAAATATTTTCAGTATTTTATTGTTTGTTACAATGCAGCACTGGGAAAAAGTAAATATTTTTTTGCTATTTAGTATCCAGTTTATGAGTTCTTCCCTGTCTTCAGCCCAGGATTTTTGTTATTGTGTAAGGAAAATTAGGACAGTTATCTAATATATGTGCTATCCATGACCTCTCAAATGGCATTTTTGGCCTCTGCTTTCTCCATTCCTATAACTGGACAATAAGTACTGAAAAAGTCATTTTAACATAATACATGTTACCCTTGATTTTAGAGTGATTTCAGCCAACTTCTTTAGTATTTCACTGACTTCTCCACTAAATCTGATTTGTCATTATTCAATCATTTCAGCCATGTCCAGCTCTTTGTGATCCCATTTGAAGTTTTCTTGACAGATACTAGAGTAGTTTGTCATTTCCTTCTCCAGCTCATTTTACTTTTGTGGAAACTGAGTTAATTGCCCAGGGACACACAGTTAGTGTCTGAGGTCAGACATGAACTTAGCAAGATAGTCTTCCTGACTCCAGGACCACAGTTTACCTACCCTTCCACCTAACTTCCCCACCAAATCCAATGCAAACTTCCAAAAACTATAAAAAAAAACCCACACAAATTATAAAGAGTGAAATAGTACAATCTTCTCCATATCTAAATCATAATATAAAGGGGCAATTAGGTGGTGCAGTGGATAGAGCATTGGCCTTGGAGTCAGGAGATGGGGAGTTTGAATCCAACCACTAACTAGCTGTGTGATCTTGGTAAAGTCACTTAACCCTGATTGCCTGGCATCCAGTGCCATCTCCAGTCATTCTGATTCATATCTGGCTATTGGATCCAGATGGTTCTGGAGAAGACAGTGAGGCTGGTGACTTTGCACCGTACCTCCTCACTTAAAACCAGTTCATGTGCTTGTCATGGCATCACCTCCCTGATATTGTGGTCTTCTTCAAAAATGGAGGACAAATATTATGATAAGCTTTTGGTGGAGTCAGTGTTCTTTATTTCTAGATGAGTGTCCAATCTGTTGGTTTTTATTTCCCTTTTTCAATGTATACATTTGCGATGTATTTACTGACACATATCACAAGATAAAGGTAAACTGTCCCCCCCCCCCAAATAATATAGTTTTGCTTATACAATGATGGCCATTTTACCTGGTTGGCCTTAGAACATAAGAAAATGCTTTTTAAAACATCAGTAAAACATTTTTAAAACATCAGTAAAACTTGGATCCAAAAGAATAAATGGAAATATATCTCCAGACTATTTTGAGTTCCTAATATCTTATAACCTGGATAAAGTAATACTCAGAACTCAAATATAATGCAGTAATTAAAACATTAGCTTGAAAATTTATATTCTCATGTAGGCAATACTCTATTGTTTCTATAGGATAGGGTTTAAAATAGAGACTGGACTTTTGATTCTACCAGTATAGGGAAAATTTTTGATAAGGAAATACCCTCTATTTTCTATATAAGCTTCTGAATCCTATTAATTTCCTATGTGCATTAATATTTGTTGCCTCTTTAGCCAATGATTGGAATTTAATACATGAATAATTATACATTTACATCAGTTGTATAATTTGGAATACTCCAGATTTTAACACATTTGTCTTTTAAATGCATGGACCACACCAACATGGATAACAGGTAGTTCAACTTTGTTCATGTTAGCCTTATAACCATGGACAACAGGTAATATGGTAAAGTAGCAAAATCATTGAACTTTTGCTCAGGGAACTAAAGTTGAAATGCTGCTTTCCTACGTACTACTTATTTGACTTTGGGCAGGTTCTCTATTTCTTCATCTGTTAAAAATGAGGAGGGCACACCAGATGTCCTTGAAGGTCACACACACACACACACACACACACACACACACACACACACAGACATATATATATATATATATATATATATATATATATATATATATATAAATCATCCTGATATATCATAAAATAAACTCTTTCTCAGAGCTGCTAAAGGGTCCCATGGTACACAGAAGCATGCAGGTCCAGTAATCAGGAAGATTTGAGTTCAATTTCAACCTATAACACTTACTATGTGACCTTGAGCATGATACTTATACCCTGCCTAGTTTCTAAAACTGTAAACTGTGGATTTAGCCCTGGGGGTTGTTGTAAGGATCAAATGATAAAATATTTCCAGAGCACTCTAGTGTCTGAGAATATAGTAGTAGTTGTTGTTCATTCCCTATTTGGGGTTTTCATGGAGTGATATTTCATTTCTTTCTCCAATTCATTTCCACATGAGGAAACTGAGGCTAAGAGGGTGAAGTGACTTGCCCAGGGTCACACAGCTAGCAGGCATCTGAGGTCACATTTTAATTCAGGTCTTCCTGACTCCAGACCTGCTGCCTTCTAGGTTGCACCTCCTAGCAATCCTAGCAAACAGTAGATGTCTAATAAATCTTACTTTCTTCCCTCTTGAAAGACTCCAGCAATATTCTAAGACCAAGTTGCAGAACAGTTGCTATACTGCATTGGTATGAGACATTTCCTCACTGGGAGTTTCCTACATCAATGAAATAAAAGGTTCCCCCCCCTAAAAGGAAAATAGATATTTGTATTAACAAATGAAATTGTTTTATTTTGAACTAGATCTAATGTTCTTAAGTCAATACAAAGAAGTGCCCGTGTTTTTGAGATTCTTTTTAAAATCCAAAAATGACTTTCTGAAAGGCATTTTTAAGCCAGGCAGTGTCTAGCTGAAGTGCCAGACTTCAATTAAAAGAATAAGTCCCAAGTACCTAGAACAAATTATTTCTCTCTTTGAGTCTAGTTTCTTCATCCACAGTATCGGATAATTATCCCTGATGGAGTCAGCCAACCTCACAAGACTGCTGTGAGGGTCAGATGATATTCTGTAGGTACAAATGCATGGTTCACACCAAGTTGTAAGTTTATCATCTTCAGAATGACCTCCATTGCTAATGAAACTAGTTGTTCTATCTTGTGCTTATGAACTTACTTATATAAGTTCTTATGAACTTATGCCCCCCCAACCCCTTAATATTTTCATTCTGAATTGAGATCTTGAAAATCCTCTTCCCATTTACCATATTGAAGTAGGTAAAATGACATTTTAGGAATTTATGATATAAATAGAATTATTCTCCAGATGCAAAGGGAACTTAGTATAGTTGATAGAAAACTGGCCTCAGCCAGAAGGTCAGACCTAGGTTCAAGCCTTCCTCTCTGACCCCTACTGGCCTCTGTGATCCTGGATAAGTCATTTAACTTCTACAGCCCTAGCCATATCTCTAAGAATATTAATTTGTTTGTAGAAAATGTCACCTATGTTTCCTCACCTGGAAATTCCCTATTCCTTTGAAATCACATATTCTATAAAATTTCTCTGGATAGCAATATTTAATTCATTTAAAGGAGAGAGTTCATCATACAAGAAACAATTTCAAAGTCACAAAGTAAAAATATTTGTATCCAGAAGATGACTATGATCAGAGAATGGTTAATTTGGTATTTCAAAGCTAGCATCAAGAAATTGAAGGCAACTCATAATAAAAACCAAGGTTTTCTTATTCTTTGCATCCTAATTTAAATACCTGAAGGAATATGCTTTAGTCTATCCTAATACAGGAAAATTCTTTGTTACATTTCTACTATTTATAATCATTAGTAGACCCTCTCTCATATTGTACAATCTCCTCCATTTTTTCCCCTGGATTTATACAAGGAATGATAATTACCTTTTTAGTCTGAACAGAAAATTAGATGCTTTTAATGAACTGAAAGAAAAAAATTAATTTCATCTTAGTACTTTTAGTCAAAGAATATTTGAACCATTTTAAAGCAGGATAAGTTTCTCATTGTAATTGAGTGAATGAAAAACAACAAAATTATACATTTTGAAACCTTTGTCTTTTATTTTGAATGAAAGCCAAATTCACCTCTAATTCCTACATCTAATCTTGCCTAGCATTTATTATTCAACTCACAAAAAATTAATAGAAGTGTATCTTGTGAAAGACATTTCATTTGCACCAGTGAGGTATTGGCCTTTTGTTTGCTTTACCACTGTTGAAGGTTTCTGAGTGATAGCTTTTAATTTTTTCTTAATGAATTTTAGTAAAATCATAACAAGATAAAACAAGACATTTGCAGTAAACCAGAGCTGACGCATAAAATTAAGAATTAGTTATCCTTTTTACTAAATGCTTCTTGAATATTATTTGTCCTTGAAGAGGACTATGACATTAGGGATATGATGTCACAGCATACAAGTGAGTTATAAGGCAAAGACACTAGGCTCACTTCTTCTCTGGAGCTATATGAGTTCAGTGGTCAGATATGAATCTGAGCAATTGGAGATGGCCCTGGATGCAGTGGGAGACGTTGTTCTTTTTAAACTGAGATCATTACGGGTCTCAGTTTCACTAAGGCAATGCCCATTCATTGATTAAAGCTATATAAAAAAAAGATATGAGGCTGAAAATGACTTCTTTAATCTAGCCCCCCCCCCAAAAAAAAATCAATCTGGGAGGTTTCTGGTCAAAACAGAAACAATTGCTATTTACATTCACTCTTGGCTAATCAGGACCCAAACAATGACCAAGTGGACTTGACCTGGGACCTATTGTTGACCAATCAATGAGAGCCTCACTCTCACTCTTTGAATAGTATTCTAATGAAATACTATTATCACAGTACATCCTATGTTAGCAGCATCTCTGGATACTCCTCTCACACTCAAGTCAACAAGTGAAGGTCCCAAATGTGATTTTCTTGCAGTCATGTAACAATAAGAAAGACCTTTTCATAGGTATCTTCATTTGCTAGTGGGGATCAGAAAGACTGGTACAGAATGTTTTAGGAAGCCATAATATTCTTGGAAATGATGAATCCCCAGAGGTGATCATATAATTTGAATTTGTACTACATTTTCTATTGGTCTAGAACCAGGTGTCATATTTTACATAATATAACTTTATATAGTGGGAATTCAAATAGATGTGACTTCTTCAGGGAATTCATTATTAAGCAAATTGGAATCCAACTATAATTTCTAAGAACAGATTTTCATAGAATTGTACATATCAAGGGCATAGAATCTAATTCCATCATTTTTACTCAGAAGAAACCTGAGAATCATAGAAGATGACTTACTAAAGTATCAAAGGTGGGACTTGACTCCCTGACTTTAGATTCCTCTTAAGGATCCCATTCTTCTTTCCACTAGAAAATCTCTTATCAAAATTTTAGGTGTGGTTTCTATCTCAAATTTATGACTTACTTCTGGTATTTTCAGTGGAAGATCTTTAGGCATTTCTTTCCATCCATTCTTCTTTCCAGTTTCCCATTAGGATGACATTAAGATGATGTAAAACATGTTGACATTTATACCTCAATACTTCAAAGACATATGATTCATTGGTATGATTGCTGCCATCACTAACCCTGATTACAACTTCTCTCTGTAGCTGGCCTTTATGGGGACTGCTATGGACAGGAAAAAAAAAAATTCTTACCTAGAAAACTAAATCTCCAGGCAGTGTACCTTTCCATACTTATAATAGGTTGGTTCTTGTATGACAAAAAAAAAAAAGAATTTAAAAAACAAAAAAAAACAAAAGACTATATTGCTAGATTTATACTTTTAAGTCTTTCTGGGTTTCTGTGATCTATCAGATCTTTAATACAAGGGCATAGCCTTGAGCAATCCAGGGTCACATCCGTATTAAAGGATAAAACTCCAGTAAGACTTATGGGACACCCTGTGTAAGGACTTTAATACAGTTCACATTTATTTTAACCACAATTATTTGAATTTATTTTAAAAGTTAGATAGGGGTGGCTAGGTGGTACAGTGGACAGAGCACCGGCCCTGAAGTCAGGAGTACCTGAGTTCAAATCCGGCCTCAGATACTTAATAATTACCTGTGTGGCCCTGGGCAAGTCACTTAACCCCATTTGCCTTGCAAAAACCTAAAAAAAAGTTAGATGTTGTCTTTTACACCTTTAGATCATTCCATTTACCTCTTCCCCATTCCTTTTTAATTTCTAATATTTTTTTTTTCTGAGATTGCGTTAGAGCTGAGCTCTTCTTAACAACTAACTTCTGTTGACTTTGTATATATGTATGTGTATATGTATATGTATATATGTAAATATTGTTTTGTATATGTGTTTGTGTGCATACATGCATGAAAGTGAGAAAGAAAGATCACAGTAATATGGGTATTTCTACTGTGGACATGAGCTCCACCATGAGAGCAAACCTAGAATCCCCAATGTACTCAAACCCATAGCTCCGCTATTCTCTTCCTAAAGTAGGTTGTTAGTCCCTTTCAAGCCCACCACCACCCTGTGAAGCAGATATAGCTGTGCTTACAAAGCTTATATTAGCAGTGGGTTGACAACTATCATCCCTCTGATAAGATGTAGGACAGCAGCCCATATTATCTACTCTGGCTCTACCTCCTAAGGTCTTCCAGATTCCAACACCTACCCAGCTACTATTCCAGGGCACTACTATCTTACTTACTAGTGAATCTTAAGGACTCCCAATCCATGTCATCTTCCTGACCCTGTACCCCTAGGACCTGTGGATCTTTCCATCCACACTTCTGTTGACCCTCATATATATTTTTTTTCTTAGTTAGATTGTGAGCTTGCAGGGACTGTCTCACTTTTTTCTTTGTCTTCTAGACATTTAATAAAGTATTTGGTATACAATAAACACTTAATGATTATTCATTCATTCATTCATTCATTCTCCAGTGGTATAGACCGTTACCTATCTATACATTATCCTATGTCTTTCTTATGAACTTCCATAAATGCTCCACAAGGCGGCCCAAACTTACTGGGAATTTTTGTCCAAGTCTCTAGATATTACATGAATTATATTAATTACACCAGTCACATGGATTATTTGTGCCTGACCAGTACTAGAGTCTTCTGAGCTCATTTTGTTCTGATTAGCCGTAATCAGACACACTATTCTTTGACCACAGCATAATGATGTCATTTTAGTCTTCTTCCTTCAAGAAGCATAACCACTATTACATGACAAACAATTATATAGGCTGTCTTTTGTCATTTACTCTTACTAAATGATCTACCCACTTTCTTTTCTGATCATAGCTCTCTTTGATGATACCTTATGCATTGCTTATTGTGACATAAAGTATTCTGCTTCTTATGAGACATCTGCCATCTATCTGTTAGGATCATAAAAGATTCCTTGATCGAAGCCATAGAGGAAGTTAGTGATGGTTAATTACACTTATTTTTAGCACTTTCAGTTTTACAAAGCATTTCATATATCATTTGATCTTCACACTACCCTTGTGAGGTTGCCAGCAAAGACTGTTATTGTACATATGAGAAAACTGAGACTGAGGAAAGTATAGTGTTCACCTATGGTCACGCAGACAGTGAATAGCCATCAGAATTTGAATATAAATGTTTCTTCCATGTGTACCATGTGTACCAGTGTACCATGCTGTCAAGCACCAACAGATTTTCGTAAATAATTGTTGCTATTGAGTCATGACATGTCTGACTCTTCATGACCTCATTTGGGGTTTTCTTGGCAAAAATTCTGGAGTGATTTGCTATATTCTTCTTCAGTTCATTTTACAAACAAGGAAACTGAGACCAATAGGATTAAGTGACTTGCCCAGAGTCACACAGTAAGTGTCTAAGGGACAGATTTTAACTCAGGATGGTGAGGCTTCCTGCCTCTAATCATGTCATCCTACCCACTGCACCTTGTGGCTATTACAGTAAATAATCATGGAATATGAAATGTTATTTACAGAGAAATGCTTATATATAAATAACAAGATATAACAAGCTTATATCTTGTTTCTTCACCCTCGGATTATAGTATATAAAGTAACAAACATTTATTAAAATGTTTTTTAAAAAATTAGAACTATTCACAAATATAATGTTTTAATTTATTTTCTTAAGAAGCTCTTTCATAAGGATCTAGGAAAGAAATGGACTTCATCTATTTTACATATTGGATAAGATTAGATAAGAGACCTGAGCAATTCTAATATTGATTTTGATATCTATTGAACTAGTTAGGATTTTTTTAAAAAGTAGCAAAAACTGTTAGCTGCAACTCGGGAGACATATTTCTCATTTGAAAGTTTTTCAGGGTTTTCCCACAGAAGCTTCCAGTAGTCACTTATAGGCTTATTTTTTTTAAGTGTGCATTATTCTTATGTTGGTTATTTTTCACTCACTGGACTTTTGTTATTACTCTTACCTAGATGACTCAAGAGGAAAGCACCAAAAAAAAATTCAAAGTAAAACACAGAATTATTTAAACCTCTATGCTGTGGATGGATTGCGAACCTTATGTATTGCCAAGAAGGTAAGTCAGCCTAGATTTATGGAGGAAAGGCAAAAATGATCAGAAATCTTAGTTCATTTGGAGTGGGAGAAAGAAGAGGGAAGCAGAAGGGCCGTTCCCTCCCTCCTCAGATCTCTTTATATTATACTCATTCTCTACATCAGGAGTTTTTTTTACCTGGGCTCTGTGACATGTGTGTGTGTGTGTGTGTGTGTGTGTGTGTGTGTGTGTGTGTGTGTGTGGAGAGAGAGAGAGAGAGAGAGATGATATTTCAGTATAATTAATTTCCTTTGTGATCCTATTTATTTTATTTTATGATATTCAGTCATGCTCACTTAGTGTCTGAAATGGTCTCTGAATATCCTTTTCAAATAGGTTCTAAGTAAAGAAGAGTATGCCTGCTGGTTACAAAGCCATTTGGAAGCTGAATCCTCACTGGAGAACCGGGATGAGCTGCTGTTTCAGTCTGCAATCCGTCTGGAGACCAATCTACACCTATTGGGTAACTGCTGAAAGCTGGATCTTATGGTGGCAAGGCTTTTTAGAGAGGAAACTTTAAAGAAAATAAGTTTCTGAGCTATATTTGACATGGCCCCAGCTGGTAACTGAATTAGTCATAATTCGAAAGTTGTTCCAAAAAACCCTGGGATGGCATTGGACTGGTGTGCCCAAGGGGCAGCTGTGCTATTTTTCAATACCACAAACCAGGAGATAGATGACCCTGGTCAAGAATTAGTTCATTTGGCTATTTTTCCTTACACGGATTATAAGCAAACTCTTTAAATGTCTCTCCATAGACGTGGAGAAAATGATGCCTTACCAAAAGAAATATAAAGTGTTTCTAAATTTTCCTCCCTACCTCCAACTTTAGTCAGGTAAAAAGGACAAGCTGTTATATACATCATGAAATCTTGTGATTTTCCCTGTATATGAATGCATTGTACATAAATATTAAAAGAAAGTGAACTCTAAATGCTTCTCACTTCCTGTCATTAAGTAATGATACTAAGGGGTGGCTAGATAGTGTAGTAGATAGAGTGCCAGTCCTGGAGTCAGGAAAATGTATCTTTTTGCTTTCAAATCTGGCCTGAGAAACTTCTTAGCTATTACTCTGAGCAAGTCACTTAACCCCGTTTGCCTCAGTTTTCTCATCTGTCAAATGTGCTGGAGAAGAATAGCAAACCATCTAGTTATCTCTGCCAAGAAAGCCCCACATTGTGTCACAAAGAATCAGACAACCAAAAAATAACTGAACAAAAGCAATGATAATAATACTTTGATAGTTTTATGGCTTACAAAGAACTTTTCTTACAATCATCCTTCCACATTATGACTCCTCTTGAGTTTCTGCCCTTATAGCATGCTTTCATAAACTCTTCATTTCAGTCAAACTGGACTAAATGTCAAGCCCAATTTGACAGGAATGCATTCTTCCCCATGGTCCCATCATTCATCTGGTGTGCATTATTCTCATGCCTATTATTTTTCACTCACCTGCCTTGTACTCATATTCTTTCCTAAATGATTCAAGAAGATAGCTCTCTAAAACAATTTAAGTAAAATACAGAATTTTCTTAACCTCTATACTAAAAGGGAGACGCTAAATCATAGATAAGAATCCCTGTGTGTTCAAATTAATTTAGAAAATCATTATCTATGTTTTATTGTATCTATCTGTATTTTGTTTCATATTTTCTGATTACATTTTATCTGGTTCCAGAGGTTGCAGGCCATATGTCTGACATCTGTCTTATAATCTCTCTATTTCTAATACAGAAATTCAGATGTTCTCCTTATTCTTTATATATTATGGGGTTTTACTATGCCTGAATGATTCTAAAACTTACTCCCAGGTGTGAATTAATTTAAGTATTTAAAAATATAAATGATCTCTTTAAGACCTCCAGGTCACTTTGAAACAAATTTGGGCTCTCCATACTATGTGCTTTCATAGAAGACTGAAAGCAGCCATTTTCTAAGCCTACCTTGCTTATACTTGAGGGAAGAAATAGCATACTCTATAACCAGATCTTAACTATGCTTAGAAGTTAGGGGGTATTTTTATTAGCTTTGTTTTTTAGCAGAATAGAACATAAATACAAATAGATTTTATTGGCTGAATCCAGATACCTCTTTCAAAGATCCTATCTGGAAGATACCATGATATTGTGGGAAAGATCACTGGATTTAGAATGAATGAAAAGCCATTGCCAGGTGAAAAAAATCACTGCATTTAGAGGCAAAGAACATGGCTTGAATCTCTGCTCTGCCCTTATGACCATTGTGATCTTGGTTAATCATGCCCTTAACTTATCTGGGTCTTTGTTTCTTCAGCTGTAAAATGAAAGAGTTAAAATAGATAAGAGATGTCAAACATGGGACCCATGTAGGCCTCATGTGACCTGCAACACTTCTGAGTACAGACCAAACCAAATTAAAATTTAATGGGAAAATATTCAACAAAATAAATAAAAACAATACAACATAGAAAACATTGCATTTCATTGACTTATTTCATTAAGTCAATATGTGACCTCCAGGAATTCCTTCTGTATGGTTTAATGGCATCCTGTTTTTCTTCTGAATATGACTGCAGCAGACTAGTTCGATTTTCAGGTTTCTTTCCAGATCAAAAATTCTATGATCCATTTCTTTTCTTTTTAGGTTTTTGCAAGGCAAACGGGGTTAAGTGGCTTGCCCCAGGCCACACAGCTAGGTAATTATTAAGTGTCTGAGACCGGATTTGAACCCAGGTACTCCTAACTCCAGGGCCGGTGCTTTATCCACTATGCCACCTAGCCGCCCCTCTATGATCCATTTGAATAATTGTTCCTCTATTTCAGGGCTTCTTAATCTGAACCCAGTAAACTTTTAAAATTACAATTATGATAACTATTTCATTGAAATGAATAGCCATTTTAATCCTATGTATTTAAATATATCCTTATGAGAAATGGTCCATGGGTTTCCAAAGGGAGCCATGAAACTCAAAAAAGGTTAAAAACCTTTGATCAACAAATGTCAGCATAGACTGGAACTGGAAGGGATTTTAATGATCATCTTGTCCACCTAATCATTTTACACATTTGGAAACTGAGATCTTATTCACACAGTGAAAAAAACAAGGATCCAAAGCAACATCAGCTCTCTTTTTCACTGTACCATGCTGTTTTCTTTTCATTGTAGCATTTGAATTGTGTTGCTACTGAGAACAGTGAGAGGGGTTCAACTTATGGGGGTAGAGAGGCAACAGTCAATAATCTAGCATCTACTGGACACCTTGCTAATGAGACTATAAAGAAAAGATCATCTCTGCTCTGGAATTTTCTTTCCCAACTTCTTGGGGGAGGAGGGATTGTGCTAGTCTGGAGGTCGAGAACTTCATTCACGGGATGCCATTCTACTTATTTTCCACATTCTGGTTAATTTCCACCAGCATCATTTAAAAATCCTCAGTTGGTGAATTCCTTCTTTTCTCTCATTAAAGCTGCCTGGCATCTGTCTCTGAGTGATATATAGAGGCACTAACTTGGCTCTGAACTCTCACTAGCTACCCTTGTTAAAATACTCCAAAGCCTGGCACTCCCAAGGATCATACTATAAAGAGTATGGCATTTCCCCAAAGTATCATAAATCATAGAAGCAAGCTACCTTGGAAAACTGAAGAAAGGCATTTTGTTTCAGACAATTCTAAGACCTCTGTTCCCATGAATTTACTATTTATCTTCTTCCATATTTCATTTTGAAACTAATGTCATAACTTCCATAACTCCATTTATAGATCTACTTATTTTCTATGGTTGGGTCACATTCAGGACAACTGATAGTAAAGAGTAGAAGGATTAAAGTGGTAGAACTCATGTTGTTTCAGTAGATGTAGGCCCACCAGAAGCTGGTAATATGTCCATGGGGCTGCATTTGTTAAATATACAGAAAATTGTTGCTGTGATGAAGTAGTTATTCATTCGTATACATAGACTTTTAGAGTTGGAAGTCACCTTAGGGGTCATCCAGTCCAACCCCCCCTTCATTTTTATAGGTTGAGGAAACTGAAACACAGAGAGGTTTACCTGGTTTGTAGTAAAGCTGGAACTAGAAGTGTGTACTTTTGTTAGATGGTCCACTAAAACCACTCTTAAAGGTCACAAAGCCCAGGTAAAAAAACTCCTGATGTAGAGGAATGAGTATAATATAAAGAACTGAGGAGGGAGGAAAAGACCCTCCTGCTTCTCTCTTCTTTATCCCACTCCAGATGAATTAAGATTTCTGACCATTCTTGCCTTTCCTCCATAAATCTAGGCTGACTTACCTTCTTGGCAACTTGGTCCACTAAAACCAGGAAAATTTAGAAACACTTTATACTTCTTTTGGTAAGGCATCATTTTCTCCACATCTATGGAGAGACATTGAAAAAGTTTGCTTATAATCCGTGTAAAGAAAAATAGCCAAATGAGCTGACTTCTTTTTTATTGACTTGAAATCAGGAAGACTCATCTTTATGAATTCAAATCCAGCCTCAGACCCTTACTAAACTGTTTCCTCATCTGTAAAATGAGCTGGAAAAGGATAAGACAAACTGTTTCAATATCTTTACCAAGAAAACCCCAAAATGGAATTCCAGAAAATTGGACATAACTATATGAAAGAACAACACAAACTTTTAATCCCCCCCCCAAAAAAATAGGCTAAAGGTAGTACAAATGAAAATAAAGCTTATCTTCCATTTTATTTGTCAGTTTCCAACTGTAAGTACACTAAGAATGATTTTCTGGGACAGCTAGGTGGATAAAGCACCGGTCTTGGTGCTCAGGAGGACCTGAGGTTCAAATATGGTCTCAGACATAATAATTACCTAGTTGTGTGACCCTGGGCAAGTAACAACCCCACTGCCTTGTAAAAAACTGAAAAAAAAAAAAAGAAAGAATGATCTTCTATCAGGAAATTATGTGCTTGCCCTGATTGTTATTGTGAAGTCCTGAGCAGGAAAGACCTTGGGATTTTTTTCTCTCTCAACAGAAATTTGTTAAATGAAAGAAAGGAATTGTTCCTTTTTATTTTAATTTCTTCACCCCTCAGTATGGGGCAGAGGAGGGAGGAATTATTATCATTTCTACCACTTCCTTGACAGAATACAAAAAGTTTATCAGGAAAGCATTTAGAAATACACATAATCATAACAGGAGTCAAAAAAAACGGAGGGGCAACTAGGTGGTACAGTGGATAGAGCACTGATCCTGGAGTCAGGAAGACCTGAGTTCAAATCCAGGCTAAGACACTTAATAATTGCCTAACTCTGTGACCTTGGGCAAGTCACTTAACCCCCATTGCCTTAAATAAATTTTTTTAAAAGTATTTAAAAAATAGTTTAAGGTACTATGTTGCAAGTACAGAGAATTAAGTTTCTTGGAAATGACAATAAATTCCAGTGTATCCCCAGCTTATCTAATTTTGAATGCAATTTGAAGCACTGGTTATTGTACCCCAGTGATGAATCACAACGAAATTGCCCTCAGAAAAAATCAAACTCCCTGTTATCTCGCTAATTGAAATTTAAAAATCAGTGGTCAACTGCAGGTTCAAAGTTGAAAGAGGCTAGCCAAGATGTCATTAATAAGTGAGTTTCCATAACATATCAATATTCATTCTAACTAAGGTTCACAGGTCATACATAGTGTCTGGGGATAGTGTGGGGAATGCTATTCACCCACTTTTGTGATTAGGTGCAACGGGCATTGAAGATCGCTTACAGGACGGTGTCCCAGAAACTATCGCTAACTTGCGACAAGCTGGACTGCAGATATGGGTTCTCACTGGAGACAAACAAGAAACAGCCGTTAATATTGCCTACGCCTGCAAACTGCTCGACCATGATGAGGAAATCATTACTCTGAATGCTGAATCACAGGTAGGCAGATTCTTGTCAGGTGTTGACTTTGAGTGATGCCATATAATATTGGCAGTCTAATATCCATAGCCTCCCAAGAGCCCTCAGGGGAAATCCAAATAGGTGATTAATTAGACATTCATGATAAAAAAGTATGATCACTTCCCACCCCTCAACTTCCTTCCTAGGAGCTCCTGTTCTGAATTGTTGGTAGTTAGAATCGTTTGTCATTCATTTTGCAACCTTGGGCAAGTCACTTAATCTTTGTTTGCCTCAATTTCCTCAATCTGGAAAAGGAGGATAATAGCCCCTACCTCATAGGAATGTTGTGAGAAGCAAATGCAGTTTGTAAACAAGTAGCACAATGTCTGTTATATAGTAGGTGCTTAATAAATGTTTATTTTCTTCTTTCCTGTATTTGAATGCAATTCCCACTGGATATGATTAAGTAAGTACATTTGCCAAAAAGACTGTTGATTAAAAGCAGATAAATCAGTTTAGGAAGGATAAGATCAATTAAAAAGCCTTAAATGGCCTCAAAAAAAGTATAACTCACTGAGTCCTTTTTCATAGTAGCATTGCTTTAGAAGAAGTTCTTAAACTAGCCCTTTTTAGAAGTTGAACAAAGCATCTCAGATGTTTTGCTTTACATCTGAGATACTTCTAGTTTTCCAAAGAAACCAAGAGGAAGGTATTATTTCCTAGCCTTCTCTAACATGTTATGCAAGTGACTTACTGATATCATTGCCAGAATAATCTTCCTTATGGACAGATCTAGTTTTATCATTCTTGTGTTCTAGGCACTGACTAAATGACAACTAAGATCCTTCACATTCAGATCATACTTCAAAGTGACACCACCTTTTACCTTTCTAGTCCTATCTCATAAATTCAGTCAAACCAAATTACTTCCTGTGATTCTTTGCCTTCCTACCTGAGGCCCAAATTCCCCTTCCTCTCAATTTCACCTTCTTAATTCATACTTATCCTTTGAGATTCAGTTAAAGTATCCCTTCCATCTATTATGGACCTCCCTCCAGGAATTTTCTTTTCCCCTTCAGACAATATATAACAATTGAACATCTCATTCATTTAGACTTTTTAATTTTATAACACACACATAAACACACACACACACACACACACACACACACACACACACACACAAAAACACACATACTTTATCTTTCCCTTTCACTCCAGCCAAACCATAAGCCCATAAAGGGCCCATATCCTATTTAATTTTTGTATCCCACCTCTAAAAAGAGTAGGTGTTTGGTAACATTAACTAACCTGAATTATGAGCTTTCCCATAGGGAAGCATTGCAATATCTATCACTGTAGTATAAATAAATAATTGGTTTAGATTCTTATATCATAAAAGGATGGTTTTATCTTATTTACCAGAAGCTCTTAAATCAGTAACTCAAGTTTCATTCCAACTTAAAAAATTTGTTATAAGAAATGTAGTATATATATATATATATATATATATATATATATATATATATATATATATAAACTCATAATACTATAATAGATGTTTTTCTTTAGGTCCTGTTACCATTTTGCTTTTAGTGTTCAGTTTTGTTTTTTGTTTATTTTTTTTCAGGAAACATGTGCTGCTTTATTAGAACAGTGTTTATACTATGTGGAGTCAAAATTTTCAAACAGTGAAGTGAATAAATCTCTTGGAAAGCTGAACATTGGGTTCACCTCTCTCCACCCACCTTCCCCATCTGATGCCACATGCCCCAACCTTGGCCTTGTGATTGATGGGAGAACTCTGGCTTATGCACTGGACAAAACCTTGGAAGATAAATTTCTTTCCCTAGCTAGGAGATGTCGTTCAGTCCTCTGCTGTAGATCTACTCCATTACAAAAGAGCATGGTGGTAAAGCTGGTCAGAAACAAACTGAAAGCCATGACCTTGGCAATAGGCAAGTATGAACAATTGATGAATCCACCTTTTTCAACATCTTAGCACAAAGTGAACTTTTTTTCCTTTATTCTGTGCCTTTAACAAATATTTCTGGATTTTTTAAAAAATATTTTCTAATTTATTTATGCAATTATGCCCATTATAGAATAATTGCCAAGAAGGTATAATGAGTAGTACGTAGAAAATGCATTCTTTCTTTAGCAACTCTATGTGCCAATATTTTGTATTATAGGGAAACCCTTCCATTGGGGTGGTTCTCAACCTTTCTACAATTTTAGAGAAATTGTTATGGGTTGTGGTAAAATGTTCATTGCAAGGAGGCTAAATCTTTAATCATATAGACACTGAATGTTG